>NC_086322.1:171915358-172274108 GCF_036172605.1 Pelobates fuscus
CTACTCTCCTTACAAAAATTGCGCGCGAACGGCAGCCATCTTGAATCTCGATTGATTCCCACGATCTGGTCTGGTTTTTTCCTCACTGTTAAACTGTTAAATAAATATATCTGCGAATGCATGTATTAATAAGGTTGATGGATAACAGACCTGGACTCTGTATTGGCAATCTGATGTGTAATTACCACTAACAATTACACTCCTAGTGAAGTGTCTTTACTAGGGGTGACCCCCCTCACAACTGGGGTGACCCCCCATTCACACAAAAGTTTACATCAGTGCTATTAATCACTGCTCTAACAGGGGTGACCCCCCTGCGTTGGGCGACCCCCAAGCGAGACTTGCACTGAACCTACAGTGACAAGCATATATCAAGGGTGACCCCCTTACAGATGGGGTGACCCCCCCACACGCCCTACAAATTGAATACACATGGCTATACACTTTGCAATACACTGACCACAGGTCATACCAATACTATATGATACGGCACCTCCATGCTATGACTGGGGTGATCCATTCACCTCTTTATCAGCTATAGGATGGAGAGCTCACAGTGATCCATCTCCACAGCATTAGACCGTAACAAGGGTGACCCCTTAAATGATACAAGGGCTCTCCACGCCCCCTTAATGGGCTCTGACCCAATTACACCACTGACCACTCATCCTGGTCTTATAGAGGGTGACCCCCTCCTCAGGCCACTTTATGCCATTATCCAATCCAAGTGGTCCTGATTAACAGACAACGCTGGGTGACCCCTAGTTGTGCGTGGAGGCCCACTGTGTTACAACACGTGTGCTTCTGTACCTGAACCTGTTCTGTCTTCCACAGACAGGAAAACTCAACTGCCATAAAATGAGCGACTCACCTCGACCACCTTCCCCTGACTTCCAGTCTATGATCAATGCGGAAAAACAATACAAATTAATACTTATCTCAAAGAGATACAATGCGGCAGCCTCCCAGGTCACTACCAAGAAAAGATGACCTTTACACAGCAGAAATATGGGATAACAGAGAAGTATGATCAATGCGGCTGTGGCAGCTTTGGTTGAGAAAGCTATTGCCAAGATGCTGGTGCAAAACCCTATGGCGGACATTGACACCTCAACAGCCACAGAGGCTAAGGACCCCGACTACTCCAAAGGGGAAGTCTCAGTGTCCAAAAGGCACTGGAAGGGCACCACCATAGGCCCTCTGAAATTGAGGGGCAAGGCCCCACTCAAAAGGAGTCGCCAGACGGAACGCCAGGACCCATCACCTCCTCATGTCCCATCCTCTCCATCCATCCATCCTCCCTCCCTGGAGATTATGGACGAGTGGAAAGGAATCTCCATCAGAGGAGGATGAATGGCAGGATTTACCACGGGACGATCTGGACTACGCCCAAGAAACGACCCGTGATGGTCATTTTGGAAGGGTCCTGGAAATCGTCCGACATGCCGGAGGATGGTACTTTCCTCGACAACCCAGGGCACGCCCATGTTTGACCCCCACACGAAACGACACCCAAGATCGCCTAGTGGGGACTGCCAGAACACCTGGCACATTTTATACACTTCTGGTTGAGGAAACCCATGGAGAAGGAGGTACGTGCCCGACTCCGGGCCGAATGCCCAAGGCCATTGCTACCGGACAAGATTGCCCACACCCCGGAGTTTGATACCACAGTGGTAATGATTATGTCCCATTCGGGCCGAGATCCACGTAAGGGCATCGAGAAAGGGCTTAAGGCCTCCCAGGACAAGCTGATGGATATACTCAGTCCACTGGCAAAGAACTTGTACTTCACCAACTTGGCCCTCACCCAAGGCACTTCTCTGGATGCCCATGATGTAAGGGAATGGGTACAATGGGCCATTTGCATGCCGGGCAACACAAATGTTGCTATGTGCGCAGAAAGACACAAGGCAGCGCTGTTGAAAATGGACTCCAAACTACTGGAGTTGGGCAATAAGGAAATGGCCCCCCTGGTGAACGGACAGTTGTTCGGAGATTCATTCATTAATAAACTGAAGAAGCACGTGAACCTATTCACTACCCTGAATAAAGTTCAGATGTCCATCAAGCAAGTGTTCCGCAAACCCGCAGCACACAGTTTTTTTTTGCAGGGCTAGTCGCCAAAGGGGTCGAGCCACCAGCCGTTTCTGGCCCACAGGCCCCAGGAATCAAACTCCACAAGCCTTCTTCCTATCCTCGAAAGCCGCTTTCTCAAGCAGATCCTTCCGTCCCAGAGGGTCTCGTAACTGAGGACGTGGACGCTTCAACACAGGTAAACATTCCTCCCTTAATGTATTGCCATTCATGTATAACCACAGGCAGACTGTCTCTCTTTTCACAGAACTGGTAGAGGATTTCCACAGACACCTGGGTCCTTCAGACGGTAAGGGGTTACGATATATAATTCACCGACACCCCAGTGCAGATCATACTTGCGACAGCTAAATGGTTTTGTAACGCACCAACATTTCAAGATGGAAAGTATTCACCTCCTACGAGACCTGCTCCTCAAGTACGATATATATATACATACACTGAACAAAATTATAAACACAACACTTTTGTTTTTGCCCCCATTTTTCATGAGCTGAACTCAAAGATCTAAGACTTTTTCTGTGTACACAAAAGGCCTATTTCTCTCAGATATTCACACATCTGTCTAAATATGTGTTAGTGAGCACTTCTCCTTTGCCGAGATAATCCATCCACCTCACAGGTGTGTAGT
The DNA here is from genome assembly GCF_036172605.1 of Pelobates fuscus. Taxonomy (NCBI): domain Eukaryota; kingdom Metazoa; phylum Chordata; class Amphibia; order Anura; family Pelobatidae; genus Pelobates; species Pelobates fuscus. Next base: position 171,918,087 of record NC_086322.1, read on the forward strand.
GATGTACCGAACTGTCCGCCGGCGAACAGTTCCCGGCGAAATTAGCGTGTTCGCGTTCGCCGCGGCGGGCGGACACATGCGCAGTTCGATCCGCCCCCTATTCGTCATCATTGGGCAAACTTTGACCCTGTGCCTCTCGGTCAGCAGACACATTCCAGCCAATCAGCAGCACTCCCTCCCTTCCACACCCTCCAACCTCCCTCCCAGCATCCATTTTCGATTCATTCGGAAGATGCATGCTTAGTGAGAGGAGGGAAAGTTTAGCTGCTGCTGATTAGATAGGGAAATTGATAGCTAGGCTAGGGTATTCAGTGTCCACTACAATCCTGAAGGACTCATCTGATCTCTGCTGTAAGGACAGCACCCCAAAAAGCCCTTTTTAGGGCTATAACATCAGGCTGCTTTTTTTTTTTTTTTCCTGTGTAATGTAATTGCAGGTGCCTGCCTGCCAGCTTCTGTGTGAGGTTCACATTGGATACTGTGCCTACTTGCCCAGTGCCACCACTCATATCTGTTTTAACAATAGGTTAAGCTTTACATTTAAAATAAATGTTTTTTTTTCACTGTAATAGAAGAGCAGTTGCCTGCCTGCCAGCTTCTGTGTCAGGTTGGATGCCTTGCCCATTTGCACAGTCAGTGCCACCACTCATATCTGTTTTAACAATTGGTTAAGCTTTAGATTTTAAATAAATAATTTTTTTCACTGTAATAGAAGAGCAGTTGCCTGCCTGCCAGCTTCTGTGTGAGGTTCACATTGGATACTGTGCCCACTAGCCCAGTGCCACCACTCATATCTGTTTTAACAATTGGTTAAGCTTTAGATTTAAAATAAATATTTTTTTTTCACTGTAATAGAAGAGCAGTTGCCTGCCTGCCAGCTTCTGTGTCAGGTTGGATGCCTTGCCCATTTGCACAGTCAGTGCCACCACTCATATCTGTTTTAACAATAGCTTAAGCTTTAGATTTTAAAGAAATCATTTTTTTTCACTGTAATAGAAGATCAGTTAGTTGTCTGCAAGCATCTGGGTGTCAGGCCTACTTCAGCGTGTGCTCTGCAGACCTGTGCCAGCGTGCTTTGACAGTTGTCACTCATATCTTGTGTCTCTATAGCGTGCTTTTACAAAGAAAAAAGGTTTCCAGTGTAAGCTAATAGCAGACAGTCAGTGTCCTTCAAGCGGCTCTGTCAGGCCTTCCTTCAGCGTGTGCCCTGCACAACCCTGCCAGCGTACTTTGACAGTTGCCACTCATATCTGGTGTCTCTATAGCGTGCTTTTACAACCAAAATTTTGTTTCCACTGTAATAGAAGAGCAGTTGCCTGCCAGCTTCTGTGTCAGGTTGGATGCCTTGCCCATTTGCACAGTCAGTGCCACCACTCATATCTGTTTTAACAATAGCTTAAGCTTTAGATTTTAAAGAAATCATTTTTTTTCACTGTAATAGAAGAGCAGTTGCCTGCCTGCCAGCTTCTGTGTCAGGTTGGATGCCTTGCCCATTTGCACAGTCAGTGCCACCACTCATATCTGTTTTAACAATAGCTTAAGCTTTAGATTTTAAAGAAATCATTTTTTTTCACTGTAATAGAAGATCAGTTAGTTGTCTGCAAGCATCTGGGTGTCAGGCCTACTTCAGCGTGTGCTCTGCAGACCTGTGCCAGTGTGCTTTGACAGTTGCCAATCATATCTGGTGTCTCTTTAGCGTGCTTTTACAAAGAAAAAAGGTTTCCAGTGTAAGCTAATAGCAGACAGTCAGTGTCCTTCAAGCGGCTCTGTCAGGCCTTCCTTCAGCGTGTGCCCTGCACAACCCTGCCAGCGTACTTTGACAGTTGCCACTCATATCTGGTGTCTCTATAGCGTGCTTTTACAACCAAAATTTTGTTTCCACTGTAATAGAAGAGCAGTTGCCTGCCTGCCAGCTTCTGTGTGAGGTTCACATTGGATACTGTGCCTACTTGCCCAGTGCCACCACTCATATCTGTTTTAACAATTGGTTAAGCTTTACATTTAAAATAAATCCTTTTTTTTCACTGTAATAGAAGAGCAGTTAGTTGTCTGCAAGCGTCTGGGTGACAGGCCTTCTTCAGCGTGTGCTCTGCAGACCTGTGCCAGCGTGCTTTGACAGTTGCCAATCATATTTGGTGTCTCTATAGCGTGCTTTTAAAACCAAAATTTGTTTTTCACTGTTATAGATTGAATAGCAGTTACTTGTCTTCAAGCGGGTGTCTCAGGCCTACAGTGTGTGCTCTGCAGAACTGTTCCAGTGCACATTGCCAATCCTATCTGGTGTCTCTATAGCGTGCTTTTAAAACCAAAATTTGTTTTTCACTGTTATAGATTGAATAGCAGTTACTTGTCTTCAAGCGGCTCTGTCAGTCCTTCCTTCAGCGTGTGTTCTGCAGAACTGTTCCAGTGCACATTGCCAATTTACGTTGCACTCATTAGAACCAAACACTGTGGGGTGATTTCACCAAGGACCACACGACGGAACAGGATCTGATTTTTAGGGTCCTTCAAATTGAAAAGGAGGATCCGGTATTTATTCTTATATCTGCTGTCAGTACACAGGAAAAGTTTAAATATTTCTTGTTCTACGTTCTCTGCAACTCCACGCACCGACTCATCCAATACGTGAAGATCTGGGGTTTCTCTGACTCTCCTCAGTAGTGTATCAAACAGAGTCTGCACTGTGGTAACACGGACATCTTCAGGACATAACTCAACTATTTGCAGATAGGCAGTCTGCAGCTTCTCTTTTTCACCTGTTCTCTTCTTTCTCTTATGCGTATTCTTGTCTATATGCAGGTGGTCTCTTGCCTTTCTTTCAACCAATTTGTTCCTTCCATATGGTTTCAAAAGATCTCTGGCATCATTACTTTCAACGCAAATAACGTCATCATAGTTAGTCTCCTCATTATTCACCGGGAAGAGAGTGTTTGCACTGACTACCCACAGCATGCTCTTGCCATTGCCTACTCCACCTTCAACAACAGGGTGCAAGTCCCAAGGAGAAGGATCATTCACTTTATTATCTGTCTTTATTTCACAAGTAGTGCCTGGAACATCCTCATGGGTCACAAGATGTAAATCTGGACTAATGTCAACCCCAGGGTCTGGAAAATCATCAATTTGAAATTTTTCGAATAATCCCAGTGGGCTGCCACATTCTTCCTCCTCTGATGGTATTAAAGTTTGCAGAGATTCACTATGGGGTGGTGTCAAGCATTTTGGAGAACAATTAAGCATCTCCATCCCAATACATTTCAGATGTCCTATCAGCTCTTCCACCCTATGCGATACTATGGGCAGGCTACCCGTGACGTCATTACTCACGGCCCTATTTCACGCGGACACTCTGTGTCAGTGTGTATCATGGTCTCTGTGGACAGGGAACAGTCTCTATTCTGCTCTGTGTCAGTGTGTATCAGGGGTTTTGAGGACAGGTGTCAATCCATATCTGCCAAGTGACCCTATGTAGGGGGAACAGTCCCTATTCTGCTCTGTGTCAGTGTGTATCATGGTCTCTGTGGACGGTGAACAGTCTCTATTCTGCTCTGTGTCAGTGTGTATCATGGTCTCTGTGGACAGGGAACAGTCTCTATTCTGCTCTGTGTCAGTGTGTATCAGGGGTTTTGAGGACAGGTGTCAATCCATATCTGCCAAGTGACCCTATGTAGGGGGAACAGTCCCTATTCTGCTCTGTGTCAGTGTGTATCAGGGGTTTTGAGGACAGGTGTCAATCCATATCTGCCAAGTGACCCTATGTAGGGGGAACAGTCCCTATTCTGCTCTGTGTCAGTGTGTATCATGGTCTCTGTGGACAGGGAACAGTCTCTATTCTGCTCTGTGTCAGTGTGTATCAGGGGTTTTGAGGACAGGTGTCAATCCATATCTGCCAAGTGACCCTATGTAGGGGGAACAGTCCCTATTCTGCTCTGTGTCAGTGTGTATCATGGTCTCTGTGGACGGTGAACAGTCTCTATTCTGCTCTGTGTCAGTGTGTATCATGGTCTCTGTGGACAGGGAACAGTCTCTATTCTGCTCTGTGTCAGTGTGTATCAGGGGTTTTGAGGACAGGTGTCAATCCATATCTGCCAAGTGACCCTATGTAGGGGGAACAGTCCCTATTCTGCTCTGTGTCAGTGTGTATCAGGGGTTTTGAGGACAGGTGTCAATCCATATCTGCCAAGTGACCCTATGTAGGGGGAACAGTCTCTATTCTGCTCTGTGTCAGTGTGTATCAGGGCTGGGCTTTGAGGACAGGTGTCAATGTTAGGTGATTTCTGCCCTTTATGGATTAAAAGCAGACTCTGCATCAACTGTGCAATTTTCCATGGGAGTTTTGCCATGGATCTCCCTCTGGCATGCCACAGTCCAGGTGTTAGTCCCCTTGAAACAACTTTTCCATCACTATTGTGGCCAGAAAGAGTCCCTGTTGTTTTTAAAATTCGCCTGCCCATTGAAGTCAATGGCGGTTCACGCGGTTCGCCGGTTCGCGAACATTTGCGGAAGTTCGCGTTCGCCGTTCGCGAACCGAAAATTCCGGGTTCGCGACAACACTACAGGTGTGGTATATCAAGATGCTGATTAGACAGCATGATTATTGCAAAGGTGTGTATTAGGCTGGCCACAATAAAAGGCCACTCTAAACTGCAGTTTTATCACACAGCACAATGCCACAGATGTTGCATGTTTTGAGGGAACGTGCAATTGGCATGCTGACAGCTGGAATGTCCGCCAGAGCTGTTGCCCGTGAATTGAATGTTGATTTCTCTACAATAAGTCATCTCCAAAGGCATTTCAGAGAACTTGGCAGTACATCCAACTGGCCTCACAACTGCAGGTTACACCTGCACCACCACGTGTAACCACACCAGCCCAGGATCTCCACACCCAGCATCTTCACCTCCAAGATCGTCTGAGACCAGCCACCCGGACAGCTGCTACAAAAATTTCTGCACAAAATCTCAGAAACCGTCTCAGGAAGCTCATCTGCATGCTCGCCGTTCTCATCAGGGTCTCGACCTGACTGCAGTTCATTGTCGTAACCGACTTGAGTGGGCAAATGCTCACATTCGATGTGTCTGGCACTTTGGAGGTGTTATCTTCATGGATGAATCCCGGTTTTCACTGTACAGAGCAGATGGCAGACAGCATGTATGGCGTTGTGCATGTGAGCGGTTTGCTGATGTCAACATTGTGGATTGAGTTGCCCCCAACGTTGTGGATCGAGTGGCCCATGGTGGCGGTGGGGTTATGGTATGGGCCGGCGTATGTTATGGACAACGAACACAGGTGCATTTCATTACTGGTATTTTTAATGCACAGAGATACCGTGATGAGACCCTGAGGCCCATTGTTGTGCCATTCATCCAAGACCATCACCTCATGTTGCAGCATGATAATGCATGGCCCCATGTTGCAAAGATCTGCACACAATTCCTGGAAGCTGAAAGCATCCCAGTTCTTGCATGGCCAGCATACTCACCGGACATGTCACCTGTTAAGCATGTTTGGGATGCTCTGGATCGACGTATACGACAGCGTGTTCCAGGTCTTGTCAATATCCAGCAACTTCGCACAGGCATTGAAGAGGAGTGGACCAACTTTCCATATGCCACAATCAACAACCTGATCAATTCTTTTCAAAGGAGATGTGTTGCACTACGTGAGGCAAATGGTGGTCACACCAGATACTGACTGGTTTTCGGACCCCCCAGTATCCCACCAATACAGTAAAACTGCACATTTTAAAGTGGTCTTTTAATGTGGCCAGCCTAAGGCACACATGTGCAATAATCATGCTGTCTAATCAACATATTGATAAGCCACACCTGTGAGGTGAAGTGCTCACTAAAACAGATTTAGACAGATTTGTGAACAATATTTGAGAGAAATAGGCCTTTTATGTACATAGAAAAAGTCTATGATCTTTGAGTTCAGCTCATGAAAAATGGGAGCAAAAACAAAAGTGTTGCGTTTATAATTTTGTTCAGTATATATATGTAAATTTAATTCTAAGTGTATTTTAATATTAAAAGGTGCACTCCCTGGGGCTCACTATATATTCCATCATTATGGCCAGGAATGCCATTGTCAGCTGCTCTACAGTGGACCATCTTAATCTAAGATAAGGTAAGTCTCAAAAAGGCTAGCAATGAGAGAAGAAGAATTGACTAATCCCACAATAGTAGAGAATAGGTGATGAGCTCTTTCAAAGCATGTCTGTCCAGCACAAAGATCAAGCCTCCCTTCTCCCATCCCTCCCAGAAAGAGAGGTAAATTATGATTTAACAGACATAAAGCTCAAATTATCGGCTTTGTTTTGGTCAGAACTATTTTTCACGCAGGCAGTGTGAGTCACAGCCAAGGGAGGTTTAGCTATGGTTGCATAAGCAGAAACAAACAACTTCTAAATGGAAAAGAATTGAGCGGTGAAACTGCAGGGGCATGATCTATACACCAAGACTGCTTCATGAAGCTAAAGTTGATTTGGTGCTTAGAGTATCCTGTGTTTTTCAAGCTGTGGATCATAAAATATTTTTTATAAGGACCATCAGCATGATAAAGATTTTTTTGTATTCTGCTGACTGCTGTTGACAGTTGTGCATATTGGGCTATTTTGTAAATTTTAAGCACGTGCTTGACACTATATTTAAATTGCAGAAGACTAAATATCATGAGTTTTCACTTGAGCATTTCTAAATTTTCTTTAGAAAATGTCTTTCTCTGTGTTTTATAAGATCTACCGGTGGGAGTGAGAGTAATGGTTATTCACAGTAAGATTTCCCTTGGTGCAAATAATCCTCTTAGATATCTGACACAAGTGAAAATGTGAGAACATCTACAGATAGTGTGAACTTTATTTTTTTGGTGTTTTTATTTCACGTTTTGTGAAGTTGTTATTGTGTGCATTTTTATGAGGTGAATTTTTTTATATTATTTAAATTAAAGAGTACAAAAAAAGCGACTTATAAAAATATATTTCAGATGTCAATATGAAGTATACATTACTTGACACTTGAATGCCCAAAATAATTTTACTTTTCAAAGAGACTTAGTTCTGTAACTGCAAGAGGCAAAGTGCAAAACAACCTAAATATATAAAAAGCATCATGTGAATTTACATATTGTTTGAAATCCTTAATTTGTTTCTCACAGCTACTTTAGTTGATGTAAAATGTGGCCTCTTGCAAACTTTAAATGATGAAATGACAGCTATTTTTAACCTTATCATGCTTAAGCAAATATTTTACGTAATGTAATATTCTCTCGTCTATTTGTCATTCTGTCTGTTCACAGACCGGCCAACTTACCTATATCATTACTTACCTCTCATCACCACCTCCAGTGCTGTTTTTTTTAAAACAGCTGAACTTACATATGAATTGCCACGGTGGCTGTTAGGATAATCTCCTGTAATTTTCCCTCCTGTGTGGTGGTAATGTCAAATACCTGGCTTTGGGGCTACACACACAACAAGAAACATAACTACCAAGCATAATATAGTCAGAGTTTTATGATGTAATCGGGAAGCAATTAATAAAGATATTTAGATAAACAATGAATTGAGCATACAATACATTAAAGCAAGCTCAACATTTACATTGTTGCAGCTTTGGGGCTATTTGAAAGCATAGGCCTGGAGCTACTACTCCATTGGCATCAATGTTAATTTGGTCCACCATAGCAACATGTCTGGCATTCCCCAGTGGTTGGACGTGAAAGGTAGATATAGCATCAGTAGATATAGACAATGATATCTAGTCCTTGGAAGAAGATGGCATTTCAATTGCTCAGTAAGTACCAAACCATTCAAGTATGCAGAAAATAAGTCAAACTCAAGCCAGCTTAATTTCCTGTGTCAAGGAGAAGTGTGAGTACTTTCTCTGACACAGGAAATAGAGCTGACTTAAGTCCCTCTTTTGGTTAAAGAAAGTCAAGCGTAGATAAAATACATAAAACAAAGTAATCCCTATTTTGTCTTATGTTTTAAAGAAAACTAGATGATAAATAAAGAAAAGAAGAACAGATTCTGAGAGAGGAAGAGAAGAAGAAACCATAGCAGAAATGTACGTTTGGCATGACAGTGCCGATTTTAACCACATGATACTAAGTGGTTGTGTACATATCCAGGTATAAAATAGGATCAGAGCTTGTTAGTTGAGATTGGCATATTGCATATTTATTTATGTATTAATTTGTGTTTACTTTACAGTGATAGCAGGCTGTAAAAGCTAGTTAAAGATATATAACCACAGTTCTTACATATGAATGAACTAGCTACACTATATTATAGGACAAGGTATACTCAAAGTTCACAGAAGATGCTAAAAAAAAAAAAAGTCCACATTGCTTTGGAACATGCAACAAAAGTGAACTGTATGATTCCTTACTTTAACAACATTAAGTAAAATTAAAATAAATGCGTACAGAACATCAATATGACTAGATTGTAAATCAAGCATTAAAAGAAGTTATTTATTTTTCCAAAGCTCCCTTCTTCTTAAGATTGAGTAATTTTGTTTTCAGACGTGTTTGTGCTTCTAATATTGGATTAAGCAGTTTGAGAAATGCACGTCCTCTAGAGGATTTGTTCCCTTTCACGCAATTTTTCTTAAATTGGAAAAGAAAACTACAAGCTTTCAACACTTAAAATGCAAACATATACTGCATAACATCACAAATGTTATGGAATCTTGAAAACTTTTAGGGATAATAAGTCAGCATTTCAGAAACAGTCTGCGAATGCCCAAATCAATGAAAAGTCTGCAGGTAAGTGTCAAATATTGTACTGACAAAATATAAATCTCAGCTTTTATCAGCTGAAATTCATAATACTTATACCGTTTCCTCTGGGCTGAATCATAGTGCTGCATTACTTCTCCCTCCCATCAGCCCATCTCTTCATGCCAGTTGTCAATATACAATACTGAGTTTCCACATGGATTTTTCAAGTGCTACACTGGTATCTCTAGAAAATAGTGAGACTGCGTAAGCTGGTCTTTTTCCCCGTCTTAACTCAATTATCATATTCTTGAACTGCAATGTATTCATTTGTGGGCACTGAAGCAGCCAGTGGGAGGGCATTGATTAGCGTATAATGTCATGTGCAACAGTGAGGGAAAGATGAAAAGTGTATTCCGCTTAATGGCTTGGTGTTAAGTAGGTGGGAACGAGTTCTAATTAGCCAACAATTGCTGTGTATCCCAGTTTCCAAACTTTCCCTCCTCCCTCGGCCACCAGCTGCCAATCTGTTCTTTCTTTTTTTTTTCTTGAGTTCATTGCTTACTGCAGCGCAAAAAGCCTTTGTTTAAGAAAGAGGGCTCCTAGGGTCTCAGCTGCTGGGGTACTGCTTGCTGCATTCGATGAGTAGCAACTGTCAGTTTATTTTATCTCAATCTTTTCATCATTCTGCTGAAACTGGTCGAATGGAGCCACCTGAGAGACCTGAGCAGTGAGTACCTACAAGTCATTAGCCAATCTCTCCCTACATAACAAGTCAACTGAAAACTGACTCAAACACAGATTTTTAACCATGGGCTCTCCAGTCAGCACTCAGTATGAGCTATAGTCGCAGTACAATCATTTAATCATTCGTTCACTTTGCAATAAACAATACGGCTATGGGGACATAACAGTAATTTTGTATTTAATATTTTCTGAATTGCAGAGTTATTAATTACATAAGAGTTATACAGAAAACGCTCATCTAACAAATATAACAAAGCAATTATACCTAAAAAAAATGTTTTACAATAATAAACATATAAACAAATATACAATAACATACCTGTTTAAAGGGGAAGCACAGCATAAATAAATTATTACAAAGTCAGAACTGATTTAACTTCATTATTCCTTACAGGAAATAGCAGGTGCTGGGTGCATGAGCAAATACTAAAACACAAGTGAATTCAGTATTTAGGAAAAAGTACTTAAAGGGACACTGTAGGCACCCAGACCACTTCAGCTCATTAAAGTGGTCTGGGTGCTGTGACCCTTTTGCACCTAGTACTGTAATGTTAACCCCTTAAGGACTGAGCCAAATGTACACGTTGTGATCAAAACAAAACGTAAACAAAACCTGGAATTTGACTATATGTCTGTTCAGGCGTAATTCACCTCTTTCATATTATGTGCACCCACACTTATTATATATTATTTTATTCAGGCGAAACAGGGCTTTCAGTTAACATCAAATATATAGGTATGAAACATAATTTAATATGAATAAAATATAAAAAAAAAAATGGGAGAAAATAAGAATTTTTAAAATAGTTTTAGTTCGATGTGACATTTTAACAGTGAATGTTTTTACTGCAATAAAATACACATATTTGTATTCAGCGATGTCTCACGTGTAAAACAGTACCCCCGATGTACAGATTTCATGGTGTTTTGGAAATTTACAGGGTCAAATATATCATGTTACATTTTTCAGTTTTTTCACATTGAAATTCGCCCAGGAATGAGAATTACCCCCATGATGGCATACCATTTGCAATAGTAGACAACCCAAGGTATGTCCAGTTTAGTAGCCACTTGGTCACAAACACTGGCCAAAGTTAGTGTTAATATTTGTTTGTGTGTGAAAAATGCAAAAAACTAATTTGATTGCCAATTTTGGCCAGTGTTTGTGATTAAGTGGCTACTAAAAAAGACTGGACATACCCCATTTGCAATAACTTGGGTTATCTACTATTGCAAATGGTATGCCATCATGGGGGTAATTTTCATTCCTGGGCTACCATACGGTCTCAAAGGCAACGTAACCAATCTGGCGAATTTCAATGTGAAAAAACTGAAACGCATGCCTTATATTTGACTCTGTTAACTATTGAAAACACCATAAAACCTGTACATGAGGGGTACTGTTATACTCGGGAGACTTCGTTGAACACAAATATTAGTGTTTCAAAACAGTAAAACATATCACAACAATTATATAGTCCGTGTAAGTGCCATTTGTGGGTGAAAAATGCAAAAAAAATTTATATCAATATATATATTAATTTTAAAATACAGTTAGAACGAAATTACACACATATATATATATATATTTTTTTTACCTTTTACATATAGATTTATTTTATATTATATATATATATATATATATATATATATATATATATATATAATCAATATCATTCTATGTGTATTTTGATATTAATATATATATATAATTTTTATATTAATATTATAATACACTTAGACAGTTTATGTGTGTGTATGTGTAAATGTATATATATACTTAGATCATATATATAATAAATATATATATATGATCTAAGTATATATTATTTAATTTTACACTGCTTTAATCTATTTTTATTCATTTTATAGCCAGCAGGGGGACTACCTGTCTTTCGAGGCAGTCCCCCAGCTGGCAATGCTGTGGACGGCTATGCCATCCATGTGATCGTGAGGACCTCACAAGGACCTCGCGATCACATGGCCCAGGGGGGCCAGAACAGCAGCAGGAGGATTCCCTGGGATGGCAGGTGAGTCCCCCCCACCACGATCACTGGCATGGGACCAGGTCCCAAAGGACAGCATAGAAATGCCCACCGTCCTTAAGGGGTTAAACATTGCAGTTCCAGATAACTGCAATGTTTACATTGCAGCACTAAGTTTGCCCTCAGTGGCAGTCTACCAGACAGCCAGAGGGAGCGCTTCCGGAATCGTAACAGACTTTTGGTCCGTTTTCTGACGCTGGGCGTCCTCACGCTCAGCCGCGCATGCGCATTAAACCCCGCTCATCACGGGATTAAGAAGGGGGCGGAGATTCGACCCAGTGCCGAGGGACATCGGTGCTGGGATCAGGTAAGTAAATAAAGGGTTTTAAACCCTTTATTTACCGGGGTGGGAGGGGAGCGAAGGAGGGGGAGGCAGAGGGACAGCTTTGTATTCCTGGCACTACAATATCCCTTTAAAGAAACCCACGAAGGAGAAGAAAAGGGGAAGAAAATTGATGGTTCAGGATATCTAAAATAATTAATTTAAAAGGACACACAAGGCATCATAATAATTTTTGCTGCTTACATAGTTTATAATGCAAGGATTGTCCTTTTCCTTATTGCCTTCATTCTATGAATTTCTCTGAAAAGGCAATGGTTACAGTGCTTAGCCTACAGGGACAGGCTACAGACACCAGAACCACTATATTAAGCTGTAGTGGTTGTGGTGACTATAGTGTCGCTTTAAAAAAAATGTATTTTTGTCGTTGATAATAAAGCATTGCAGGTTTAAAAAACAAAAACCCAACTCCTTACTTTTTTAGCTGGCTCCTAGATTCAAAGCAAATTTGTCAAGCCCTGGAGTATGTATATGAGGTATTTAGCTTGTGTAATGAATCGGTGAGACAAATGCTTTTTTTTGAGGTTGTATATGTGTGCATCTGTTTGGTCTGTATGTATTGTTTGTTATGAATGTGTTTTAGATGTCTGTGGTATTATGTGTACAGTGAGGGAAAAAAAGTATTTGATCCCCTGCTGATTTTGAACATTTTCCCACTGACAAAGAAATGATCAGTCTATAATTTTAATGGTAGGTGTATTTTAACAGTAAAAGACAGAATAACAAAACAAAAACAAAAAAATCCAGAAAAACGCATGTCAAAAAAGTTATAAATTGATTTGCATGTCAATGAGTGAAATAAGTATTTGACCCCTTCAACTTAGTACTTGATGGCAAACCATTGTTGGCAATCACAGAGACCAGACGTGTCTTGTAGTTGGCCACAAGGTTGCACAAATCTCAGGAGGGATTTTGTCGCACTCCTCTTTGATAGATCCTCTCCAAGTCATTAAGGTTTCGAGGCTGACGTTTAGCAACTCGATCCTTCAGCTCTCTCCACAGATTTTCTATGGAGGCTAGGCCACTCCAGGACCTTAATGTGCTTGTTGCCTTGGCTGTATGTTTTGGGTCATTGTCATGCTGGAATACCCATCTATGACCCATTTTCAATGCCCTGGCTGAGGGAAGGAGGTTCTCACCCAAGATTTGACAGTACATGGCCCCGTCCATCATCCCTTTCATCCAGTGCAGTTGTCCTGTTCCCTTAGCAGAAAAACACCACCAAAGCATAATGTTTCCACCTCCATGTTTGATGTGGGGATGGTGTTCTTGAAGTCATAGGCAGCATTCCTCCTCCTCCAAACACGGCGAGTTGAGTTGATGCCAAAGAGCTCAATTTTGGTCTCATCTGACCACAACACTTTCCCCCAGTTCACTTCTGAATCATTCAGATGTTCATTGTCAAACTGCAGACGGGCCTGTACATGTGCTTTCTTGAGCAGGGGGACCTTGCGGGTGCTGCAGGATTTCAGTCCTTCACGGCATAGTGTGTTACCAATTGTTTTCTTCATGCCTATGGTCCCAGCTGCCTTGAGATCATTAACAAGATCCTCCCGTGTAGTTCTAGGCTGATTCCTCACAGTTCTCATGATCATTCAAACATCAAACTTCAGGAGCTGAGATCTTGCATGGAGCACCAGACCAAGGGAGAATGACAGCTATTTTGTATTTCTTCCATTTGCGAATAATCGCATCAACTGTTGTCACCTTCTCACCAAGCTACTTGGTGATGGTCTTGTAGCCCATTCCAGCCTTGTGTAGGTCTACAATCCTGACCCTGACATCCTTGGACTTTTTTGGTCTTGGCTATGGTGGAGAGTTTGGATCTGATTGATTGCTTCTGTGGACAGGTGTATTTTATACAGGTAACGAGCTGAGATTAGGAGCACTCCCTTTAAGAGACCTGGGAGCCAAAAATCTTGCTGATTGATAGGTGATCAAATATTTATTTCACTCATTGACCTGTTCATAGGGTTGTGTATGTGTGAGCTGGCTGCAGTGCTGTGTGCATGTACACCACAAACTATCCCCATCTTGTTGGGTTCTCTGTGTGGGGGAAATGTTGCATGTGAGGATGCTTTTGTTGTAACACAAGCATTCTCCCATCCAACATTTTCTCCACACAGAGAACCCAACAAGAACCAGACCTTGCATCTTTACCACATATGCAACCCTAGACACCTCCCCACACCTACAACCCATCAAGCAGCATCCCAAGAAATGCAATACCACAAGCATCCTTCCCACACATATGCAAACCCACAAGCAGTCTCCAAACATTAGACATCACAGCCTACATACACACACAAAACACCCTCTCCCAACCCTGTCCCATTTTTGTCCTCTGGTGTCCCAGTCTGTGCAAGGGCTGCACTGGAGTGACACTGAACTAACATGCCCACTTTGGGGGTCCAACATCCCCTTTCTGTCCCCAACTCTCCTATTGGGCTGCCAAGCCTTGAAATGCCTGGGTCAACATTTTGTCTTAGTCTGATGCTGCTAAGGGCTGACTCACTCTATGTTTTTGCAACATGATCCAACGGAAATCCACAGATCTTCTGGACTTTCTCCCCTATTAATCAGTAATATTTGTGGACCCTTTCTATTTATTAATAGGATTCTTTTCAGAAAAAAAATTATCTCAGAATTGGAACACAATTATTTATATATGAGTCTGAGTCCGCATTCCAAATCCTCTTTACTTCTGCACGATAGGAGTGGCTCGCTATTAGAAATAGACCGATTATCAGTTCTGCCGATTATTAGAGCGTATTTGGCATATTTCTGCTAATCGATATCAATGTGAAATTTACAGATATTACCAATAACGTTTTGATCTCTCCCAGTCACTGCACACCGTCTTACACATCCAGAAACTCTAGCTGCCAGCAAATGAGGTGCCGCAACGTGACCTCATGTCACCCCTCTCTGTGAGTCTCTGCATGCAGAGTTCAGCTGAAGAGAGGAAGGTGAGGCAGTGAATAATCTACTGTAATGTACTAGACTGGATGACTGAGAGTAACATGGTTACTCTTTGGACCATGAGGTTGTCACCCACCTATTATAAATGAAATCCCTGAAGATTATGTTTATGCAGGTATTCTTCCAGTAGGTATTTAAACATCTGTACAGGCCTCTTCTGGTGGAGAATTCCTGATTGTTCTTACTATACAAAAAACATTTCCATTCTCTTAGACTAAATCTCCTTTCCTCAATTTTAAATATGTGACATTGTTTCCTATGTATAGTTATGTTTATGAATAGATTTCCAGACTAAGGTTTGTATTGGCCCTGAAAATATTTGTACAATGCTATTTCTTCTGAGGCTCACCTATACAGATTTTAACTTTTTCTAGTACCATATACCTTTTTAGAACAGGTGCCCAAAATTGCACAGCATATTCAGGATGTGGAATATTGATTTATAAAGAGGCAAAATTATATTTTCATACTGAGAATTAATGCCATTTTTTTGCATGACAGTACTTTACTGGTCTTTGCAACTGCTGATCAATATTGCACATTGTTGCATAGTTTGATGTTTATAACAATTCCCAAATCCTTCTCAGGTATTGTTATCTCTAATTCACTACCAATGTAGACCATGTAGATCCCATCTACTGCAACACTCTGCTCTATACTTCTACATACTTTGTGGTACAATGCAATTGTTAGTTTGACATGATCCATGTTTCATGAAATCATGGATATTTTTGCCAATCACAATGTTCTTCCTAATGAAGAGTGATAGGAGTGTGATTACGGTCTGTATAGGCTCTTGAAAAATGTTGGTCGATCTCTATTGTTTGTATGGGACTTTTCTACATTCTATTTGATAGGATAAAGCCTTTCCTTCTCAAATTTTCTATAGGTTACTTGAGAAAAGTACGTTGATTTATTCAAGGCTATGTTTCTAAATTGTGTTTTATAAATGAACAAGGTGCATTGGTATCCAACTGTATGGACTGCATGTGTCATCCGTACAAATAAGTATGTCAGGAGTCCTAAAATACCTTTCTTCCTCAGGTGAGGACTTTGCATTAAAAATTGTTTGGGATAAAGATTAAATATTATACCAGTAATTTGTTCACTTCCATAAAGATCTCCTCTCCTAACTATTGACTTAGAATAGAGGCATCAATTAATGGGTTAATCTCATAAACAGGAATTCAAAATATGGCTAACCTTTCTCTAATGTAGAACTAGGTGATTTAACATCAATATTGGCAATCTGGCCTGCCCCCCTTCCACGATGAAAGATAGGATTATAAAGGATTTAAAGAGATACACTAAGCACCATAAGCAATACAGTTTATTGCAGTGACTACTGTGGAATAATTCTTGGGAGCTGTCCCTTTTTAAAATTGCATTTTAAGTACCATGCTTCTTTAGGCAATTCATATTACGTTATGGTGTGGAGAGATTAATTAAGTTGAGATAATTTATGAACAAACAATTTACTATATCTGTGCTAAGCTCTTTAAAGGACCACTGTAGTCACCCAGACCACTTCAGCTCAATGAAGTGGTCTGGGTGCCAGGTCCCCCAGGTTTTAGCCCTGCAGCTGTAAACAGAGCAGTTTCAGAGAAACTGTTATGTTTACATTGCAGGGTTAATCCAGCCTCTAGTGGCTGTCTTCCTGATAGCCGCTAGAGGCGATTCTGCAACGCTCAATGCGAAAATCGCATTGTGCATGCAGAACGTCCATAGGAAAGCATTGAGTAATGTTTTCTTATGGACGGTTTGAATGCGTGCGCGGCTCTGACCGCGCATGTCCATTCGGCTCTACTTGGGAGCAGACGTCGGAGGGGGAGGAGAGGTCACCAGCGCCGAGGGAGCCCGGCGCTGGATTAAGGTAAGTAGCTGAAGGGGTTTTAACACCTTCAGCCCAGCGGGAGGTGGGCCCTGAGGGTGGGGGTAACCTAAGGACTATATAGTGCCAGGAAAACGAGTTTGTTTTCCTGGCACTATAGTGGTCCTTTAATTTTGCACATTTTTTGCAAGAACAGTTGAATTAAATACTTCACCATTATTTCCCTTTCCGTTTAACCAATTTCCTTACATTAGAAGGCTTGCAAAAAGTCATGGCAAGTTTGTCAGCTGTTCAAAATACTTGCACCTCTTATTCTTTCGTGTGTCATTTCACAAATAAGTGATTAACTACATATTAACAAATGCATTCCTTTGGAAAAAGTCCACCTTCAGGGTAATTCAGGGAATGCATGTATCCAAAATTCTCTGAGACTTCACTTTTAACTTTTATTGCATTTGGTCACATCACACGCACTATGTATATATATATATCCAACACATTGTAGCTACAGATTTTGACAGCGCATAGTTAAAGTTTTCAAGCCCTTATTTATTTTTGTAGAAAAAGATGATGCATTGCATTATGTTGCAGCTTTGTATTATTTAAAAGGGTTATGAATCAGTAATTAATAATTTTATTTTGCAGAAAACTGAGGGAACATGAAAAACTACTTTTCAATTTAGAAAACAGAACTGTCTAATAAAAAGTATGTCATATATTCCATACATGTTATTAATATGTCACTGATGCATTAGTTATTCATTTGGTGAAGAATTGAAATTTATAACTGCAGTATTTTAGGAATGTCCTAACTGGATAGACATAGAGTCGTTCTGAAATGGATCTCTCATCAAAATCCGACAACGTCTTATATGCCTTTTCATTTTACTGAGCACAGAAGACAAATGTTGCCTATAAATAGTCTATCTGGCAATAAACAGTGACAAGAAAATACAGTGCCAATTATGTATAGCGATATATCAGAAGAGTTAAATCTGTTATTTACTCTTAAAGAGACACTATAATCACCCAGAGTACTTCAGCTCAATGAAGTGGTCTGGGTGCCAGGTCCCTCAGGTTTTAACCCTGTAGCTGTAAACATAGCAGTTTCAGATAAACTGCTATGTTTACATAGCAGGGTTAATCCAACCTCTAGTGGCTTCCTGACAGCCGCTAGAGGCGCATCTGTGATGCTGGAATGCGAAATTCGCATCCAGTGTGCAGAATGTCCATAGGAAAGCATTGAGACTTGCCGCGCATACGCATTCCGCTCCACTCGGGAGCTGACGTCAGCGGGGGAGGAGAGGTCATCAGCACCAAGGGAGTCCGGCGATGGATTAAGGTATGCTGCTGAAGAGGTTTTAACCCCTTTAGCGCCAAGGGAGGGGGACCCTGAGGGTGGGGGCACCCTTAAAACACCATAGTGTCAGGAAAACGGGTTTGTTTTCCTGACACTATAGTGATCCTTTAAGCAAGTAAAACTTTTTTTACAAAGCCAAGGAACATATCTCCATATCCATAACATGTGTTTGTGTATATATTAAAAAAAGAATTCTTCCCCATCCCAAACATACACTTTCTAATTAGAGTCAGAGACTCCTGATCCCGACTAACTACCGCTTTGATAAGAGCGGACGTAGAAAATGTAAAAAAAAATGTTAGTATTCTCCAAATACACTGAAAGATTACTTTCTCAGAAGGCATACTTACCTAACATGTAATTGTTCAAAGACACCCTAAAGCAAGCGGCTAAAGAAAAATGGTTATCCCATTAAAGTACAACATTTAACTATAGCAACTGTTAGAGTCCTATATTGCCTCCAATATTTACAAAAGCTCTTGTCCAGCATGAGTAGCCTTTCTCTTTAAGTTCCACAGTTCTTTCACTTTTTTTTATTGGAACCTATGTATGGCCAGTCAATGTTTCAGCCCATAAATGGATCTGTGTCAAACGTAATTTAAATTCTACTTGTACATTATTGTACATAAAATAATATCAGCTGTCATTTCCGGCTGTTTCTGTTACTTTATTTCCAACTTTATTTTATAAATTAACTTAGTAGGCACAAGCTTCATTGGAAAAATAAGGAATGACAGCATAATTCTGTTTAGTGAAGAAGGTTTGGGGTATAATTACAGCACTCAAAGAAAAAATGTAAATAAAACAAACAGAAAAACCTTAAACTGACTGTCTAGTAAAAAAAAGGGAAAACCATAAATTATATTGCAAGAAAAAAATATTTAACCATTCCATACAGTACAGCAGTAATGTGTTTCATAACCAAAGTCTTACCAACTATTGCAGGGTCACGGAACATGTCACTTCTGTTCTTTTTCCAAGCATACAGGCACTCCATGCTGACATAATCCGCAGCTTCTGTTCGTCTGATCACGTCCAGCATCATTTTATGTGCTTTTGCAATCCCATAATAAACCTGAACCTCTTCTATTAGGGTTATTTTACCAAGAAGGATTGCACTCTTATAAGCTTCTAAAAAATGCTTGCATGCTTTTTTGTAGTTCCCCTAAAAACAAGCACATAAAACAGATTAGCGCTCATTTTGTTAATTACTTATATCAATGAATGCAAATGTTTCCACTAACTGTGTGGACAGTTTTTTCTAATAGTTTAATTCCACTCGGAATAATTACTATTGCCCTGAGAAAGCCAGGTGTATTTTTTGCTAAATTTGCCAGATGTAAATATATTGCTAAATTTGAGTAAAGTTTCAAGTTGTGTTTTACAAGATAATTTTCCAAAGCACATTTATTTTGTAAGTGAGCAAATTCTGTAATTAAATTTCTAACGATTGTGTAGCAAATAGGGACTATTAAAGTGGGGTCTTCGAATCCTGACAGAGGAAAAAATACTCTGTCAGAAATCGCAGAGGTCGAAGGGAAACAGTACTCTTCCTGTCATTTCCAATACCATAATCATTTAGACAAGCGGTGCTCTTGTTTGACAGAAATATATTCCTCTGCGTTCAGGCACTGTACCCAGGCTAAGATAGTAGACAAGAGTGCATATCATTCATGTAAACATAAAAACATTTTCTCAGAAAGCAGGAAATATTTCCCATCCACATATGCCTTTATTGAAAACCTTTACCTACACAACACACTCAAACTTTCAATACCATAAATGTTATCTGAATGACATCCTAAATAAATAGCTGCAGTGTTACTATTGCTCACGATCCACTAGGTTAATTAAAATATACTTGTAGAAATGTGTCCACCTGCCTACTGCTTGTGAGCTGAGAATGCCAACCAGCCACGGTGATGTCAGAGATATTTCTTCACACGTAATATAAAAATAACATAGCATTAAATACATTCCACAGATGATAATATACTGTACATAGAACACGATTTAATATTTTTCACAAGCTTTTCAACATCACCGTGGCTGGTTGAGATTCTAAGCTAACAATCAATAGGCAGGTGGACACATTTCTACAAGTATATTTTATATATAAGAGAGAGAGAGAGTTTATAAGATAAAAGTAGCAACATATAGACATATAAAATTAATAACAAAGTATTTAACCAGGAAAGGTACATTTAGACTACTCTGGTTTTCAAGTACGTCCTTTAATCGATGATAACAAAGTTAATGCCATAAACATTAGGCACACATAGAAAATGTAAAAATAAACATTTAGTATGAATTTAGTAGAAGTCATCAGTAGTTGATTGATACACTTTCAAAATCATTTAATTTTATATATTAATATATTTTTAAAATGTTAATATTTTAAAATAATTATTTTGAACTGAATTGATAACCTTATCTATATATATTGAAAAAAAGATGTATTAGTTATTTAAAAGCCACATCCCACCACACAGAGGATAAGGGAATGAGAGGGTTAGCAGCCACTGGCTACTCATTCTCTCTGTTTTCCAGTCCTCATCCATGTGGAATCAGGTGTGGGGGAAACAACTTTAGCTAAATGAAGCAGTTTGGGGGTATACAGGATGCCACTGCTGTCTCACTGCACAATTCTCTGCCATTTAGGAGCTGAATAATTTCTGTTTCTGTCCATGCAGCCCGAGCCACACCTCCCCTGGCCGTGACTCATTTTCAATCAGGACAGTGTGTTTACTTTATTTTTTTAATCTCCTGCCCTGTTAATTGAACTTTAATCACACACATGAGGCTCCTGCAAGCACTAGCATGCAATTAACCGACCAGGAGATAAGAGATTCTAAATTAAACACACTATGCAATAAAGAAAGCTTAAACATGTAGAACTCTCTTTACAAGAGGTAAGTAGGGAGGCTGTGTAACTCACATGCAGGTGTGGCTAGGACTTTAGATAAAAAAAAGTGATTTAACTGCTAAATGGCAGAGATTTGAGCAGTACGACTGCAAATGCATGAACTATACACCAAAACCACTTAATTGAGCTAAAACCTTTAACTGAAAGAAGCAATTGTTAGTGTAGGACTCAAAGATGTTTGCTTTAACTGGTCAGATGGGTTTACGCTTTAATGTCTGTTGAAGTGGTACTAAAAACCTCCAGTTATTTAAATGTGCACAGGGATTTGGGTTAGTGTGCAAGTAACCTTATCGTTTGTTGGGCACATAACAGATAAACGTAAAATGTTTAAAGTGAATAGGAGCTTTATCTATATAATCGTGTAATTTGTTTTAATATTCCAATTAGAAAACAAAACAAAATAAATATATATTTTTAAATGCCTCATACATACATGTAACGGGTTATTCACTAAATTGTTATTGAATTATATAATAATAATAAAAATGAATATCAAATTTAACTCTAGAGCAGTTGAACTGAAAGCATAGCTGACTTTCAGTTTGGATATCCTGAACTTAAATTTTAAATTCACTTTGAATCCTTACTTTGGTGAATAACCCTGGTAGTTTTTATATTAAATATATATTATATGTTGTTGTTTTAAAATCTACTAAAGGAACCGTTCGGTCACTATAGTAACTTCAGCAAAATGAATTGTTATGATGCCAGGAGGACCCTGACTGGCGCAAGAGTACAACATTAAGGTCTATGGAGGATCCCACAAGATCAATACAATGTTTGTCATTTATATTTTTAAATGCCCATGTGGATTGTTATATGTAGGTCAGGCTTTACAAAGATTTAAGGTAAGATTCTCTAAACATGATCTAAAGTCCACCAATCGGACTGGACTTACTAAAATACCTATACCAGCACAAATTAGTTCTCAATTGAAGTTTCAGATAATTGAGCTTATTCCTGGGACAATGGGGTGGGGTTTATTGTGGACGTAGAGATGTTATTTTTTTAATCAATATTTTAACATTTCCTGTTTTTCTGTTTTGTCTTTGCAGATATTAAACAGGTGATGGTGCTGGTTAACTCTTGCACCAGATTATGACGTAAGAAGTCCTGATTTCTGTCTATGTAAGTGGAGGGAACTTATATAATAATATTGATATCCGTGCGCTGTTTTTAATGAATTTCTTGGTATCGCTTATAGTTTATTATTTTGTTAGTAATGAAAAGTATTTATATCACTGTTTCTTATATTTTTTTCTTATATTCTTAGTAATTCGATTGGCATATCACATTATTATAAAACACAATAGCACACATTAGAACGTGCAACTTAAATTCATTTTTTTTTGCCTTCACTAAACACTTTAATATATGCTGATGTTTATATAGCACATGCACTTTACATCATTATTTTATGCATGTTTTTATTATTAATGCCTACTTACCTGTTATTATCTGCACTTTATGGAATTAATGTGAGTAATATCTCAAGTTAAAAACGGAGTTAAAAGTTAATATACATCTTATTTTGACTTATTTGGAAAGAAGGTATTTGGATATGTTATGTTTATAATTGGTATGTAACTGTAGACAATTTTATAACATGACAGGAGGCTTCGTATTTGCTTAAGACTTTCCTTACTTAAGCTTCACAGCAGCACTTTTTTACTTAGTAACAGGGTAACCAATCAGAAAAAAGATAACATGGTATAAAAGTCCCTCCCTGTGATGTCACTTCCTCTTTCTTTGCTGCTTCACACCAGTACAGGTCAGAGTGCCACTGTCTCCTACTTTCTGTGGGTTTCTGTGGTTTATTCTTTATTCTTTATTTTTACATATCTGTTTCTGTCATATTTTATCTATAATATTTTGTTTCTTATTCCTAAGGTGTTTGTTCCTACCTTATCTAATCTTCCCAAAGTTTTCTCTTAACTTATTCTCTTATTACTGTCTCCTTTTTCTATTAGCTCACTTTTAAACTGTCATTTGCAGTTCCGTTTATTTTTTGTGTATTTTATTTAATTTTCTACCTTCACTCAGTCCGGATTGCGGTCGGCATATTCTGCCCCGTTTTTTCCCAGGCTTTCTGGGCCATGGAGAACGCCTCCAGCGGCCCTGAGTGCGCACGGCAGCCATCTTGGATCTCGCGCACCTCCTCCATTCGATGGACAAAATCAAACTCCTCTTCGGTGTTTTACCCTTATTTCCCTAACCATCCAAAATTGTGTGTGGTATCGCTTCTCTCTCGTTATTTATTACTCACCTCCTCTCTCCGTTCAACCTCCTCCAGCCAACTATTGATCTCATACGTCCGACCACATAATCCGGTGTCAACCACAACCCTTGCCCAATGGGTTAGGTGGTTGCTCTCCCTGGCCGGGATTGAAGCTTTCTTCGGAGCTCACTCCATCAGGGGAGCGGCGGCATCGGGAGCATTCAACGCTGGAGCCTCACTTCGGGACATTCTTCACTCAGCAGACTGGTCCAGGGAACAGACGTTCCGCAACTTCTATTTTCGTCTGGCTGTGCACGCTTCCTTAGCCCTTCTAGGGGAGCGTTAAAACAGCAAATACGAAGCCTCCTGTCATGTTATAAAATTGTAGATTATGCTAGCTTTAGTGTACCTATAATCTTAATTTTATTAATGACAGGAGGCGAGTATTTCCCACCCATTCACTTTCGTCCCCCCCCCCCCCTAGGGTCACCTCTGTAGGTAAGTTCATCTAAGACAAGAGTAATACGCAATGTATTTCTACCATGGGGGGCTAAGGGTTACACTCTATGGGTGAATAGATTAACACTTTGTTGGAGGCGGGCTATAATATATGATTTCTAACTACTGGATGTCATAATTTTAGAAGTCCAATTCACGGATTAATCCTTGGTTTCGACTCTGCTCTCTCTTTTCAGCGTAAAGCCCCCTCAAGAGGACAAGTCTAGTTGCTGTTCCATCTCAAGCACCATCTCAACTCTCCAAGAAGACATGTTTATGTTCCTGTTCCCTCTCAAGCATCAACTTTCTCGTCTGGCATTCTGGATTTTTCATCCGGTCCATTTTCAGTTTCCTGTTCCTATTTGTTCGCAGCCAGAAAGAGGAAGTGACATCACAGGGAGGGACTTTTATACCATGTTATCTTTTTTCTAGTTGGTTACCCTGTTACTAAGTAAAAAAGTGCTGCTGTGAAGCTTAAGTAAAGAAAGTCTTAAGCAAATACTCGCCTCCTGTCATTAATACAATTAAGATTATAGGTACACTAAAGCTAGCATAATCTACAATTATACTGTGTGTAATTTAGTTTTTTTTATTTTAAGATCTCTCACTTGCCCGTGATCTGTTGCCATGACTACTGAGATGTTTATTTGTTTGTTAGGATGTCTCAAGTTATTAAGTGGTTATATGTAATTATGTTTTATCTATTAGTCCTTTATTATGGTGACGGTTATTCATTACAGCGCATGTATTTTCAAGTCGGTTATCATCCGACAGCACCCGAGTCTTGGATCTGATGTAATCTGAGGGCTATGTCATTTTACACATAGCGTCTTATGTCATTACGCATTATGGCATGGTTTGCTGTCGATAACCCAGGCCCCTGGGTGCGGGTAATTGGGAAAGCATAATAAGGTATTTTTTTTTCATTATAGTTTGATTATTATGCTTATTATGATTGTTGTAACAAAAATAAAATCTCCAGGCACTCAGGGTGTTCAAGCCACAGGCAGATTTCATGGTACAAAAAAGAACAGCAACATTTTGACCTGCCAAAAGGTCTTTGTCAAGCTTGACAAAGACCTCTTGGCAAGTTGAAACGTTGCTGCTCTTTTTTTGTACCATTAAATCTGCCTGCGGCTTGAACGCCCTGAGTGCCTGGAGATTTTATTTTTGTTGCCTTATCGTTGTGGGATTGCTGGACTTGTTCCAGTGCACTGAGTGCTCGCTGGTATTGAGTGCGACTCCTATCTACATCTTTGTAATTGCAATTGTTGTATCTTAAAATACTGCACTAGTTCACTGAGGTGTTAACTTGATAAAAACCTCAGTATGTGGTTGAAACGTTGCTGCTTGTAATATGCACTAATTTAAAACTGATTATGCCCCCGAGTGCCTTTTGTTCTTTGGGCTGTCCTAGAGAGGTATGCCAACCCCGGGTTGGATTTGTACTCTGTGGTTATAATAAGTGTGCAGATTCCTATTTTCTGGATAAAACGGCTTCTTGATTTGGCTGCACTTAACGCTATGGGTCACATTATATCATCACTATAGGTCATTGCTGCACAGGTTCAACAATCGGATCACTGAAAAAACACATCTGCAGCACAAGAGGTGTATCTCTTTATACAATAAAAAGTAATTTCACATCTAGAGGAGGATCTTTCAATTCAAATCATAAAAGACCAATGCTATTGGGGGTTAAATATAAAAGCTTTGGATTCACGTTTGTGCCAGTTTTGTGAACACTGTTATTCCATCCTTTATATATTGGTGCCATTCCCACCTCCCCTACTAATTCACTAGTGTGCCAAAGTAATCTTTTTCTGCCAGGTTTCATTCCTGTTTGGGATTTTTTGCTCTTTTTTTTCCCCCTGACAATTTTAGCATTGATAACATTCACAAAGTAAGACACATAACAGTATAATTATATATATAATATATTATATAGTATAATGAAAACAAAAACTATTTAAAGGTTTTTATTAGTGATCACCCGCCATACACACAACACACTTCAGTCTCAGACAAAAACGCAAACATGCTCACAGAGACATACATTCTCACACACAAGGATACTCTCTGTCAGACACACTCTCAGGCACATACACGGGTAAACTGTGCATCAATGTGTATATGTGACACTTTTTTGTTAGTGGGGCCTCATGTTTGAGTTTCGCCTAAGGCCTCATAAAGTCTAGAGCCGCCTCTGTTGCACGTTATCAACTGTGTATTTATATCAGCAGCTCCACCACTAGTTATAAATTAAGTGTGAGTCGCCCCATGAGATGAGACTAGTGAATAACATAATACATGAACGGTTAAGGTAAAGGCATGTTAGGAACTACGACAATAAACTCTTTAGGAGGTGAAATAATGACATGTTTAAACGCTTGCTACTTTACGATTAGTTAATGTGCAGAGAGCAGTTCATGTGATCAAAGGCATGGTGTGGAGGATCGGCTATAGTGGGACATGCTTGGCAGGCTGCTGTTTACTGCTTGTGCTCATCCGATCCCTTCTGGGCGCCAGGTGCAGACCCTGGGAGTCCCTGATACCTGGAACAACAAAGGCACGTCTCTGGCTGAGTGCCGGGTTCGCGGCTTGAGGTGGTGGAAGCTTGTTTTGTCAGGTGGTCGGATCTGTCCCGGTGGTGCTTCACGTCTGGTGCGGGATTGTGGTGGTTTAAGGTGGAGGTGAGTGCTTGACGTGGGGCAGGCTCTGCATTTCTGTTTGTGCCTCCGGTCCCGTCTTCGACGCCTTTTGCGTTGGTGGATTTTAATGGGGTCTGCTTCGCTTAGCTGTGGTGGAGCTTGTTGGGGCTGTGGTGGAGTTTGTTGGGGCTTCCTGCTTGTTATTTGTTTCCAAAATTGATTAAAGAGTCTGTCCAGCTTAGACTCAATATCCTGCCATGCTTTGCTGGTACCAGGAGGACACGCGGTTGCTGCCATATTGGGAGAGTCGCAGATGAGTATGTCAGCCTGGGCGGCTGTGCTCTGTGCGTCCATTAGCTCCAGACAGCCTCTCAGGGGTGGACCGGGACAACCCCCACCGGTCCAAGGGGGTGGTGGTAATGGAGCTCCTGCCGGGAAGTAGCTGCTCCTGGGCATCCCAAGATCGGGAGATCGGCCGCCTCTCCCGCCCGGTGAGCACCAGGCCACACTTGCCACGCGGAGGTAAGTAAGACTCTGTCGAGTTGGTGACCGCTATTAAGCATGTCGGGTCGGTCAGGTAGGAGCAACATTGCTGGGTCATCCCCTTCTGGGGTGAAATTCGTTTGTTGATAGCTGCTTAAAGTTAGATATTGAGGGAGCTCACACGAAGTGCGTCTTTCCTCACAGCGTATACTGTGCCCACTTGCCCAGTGTCACCTCTCATATCTGGTGTCACAATAGCTTACATTTAAAAAAAAAAAACACAACTTTTTTGACTGTAATATAATAGCAGTCAGTTTCCTTCACACGTGTGCGTTTCAGGGCCTGCCAGGGCACAGTGTCACACCAGTGCAACTCATATCTGGTATAACAGTAGTGTACATTTAAAAAAAAAAAACTAGAAATTTGACTGTGAAATAATAGCAGTCAGTTTCCTTCACACGTGTGCGTTTCAGGGCCTGCCAGGGCACAGTGTCACACCAGTGCAACTCATATCTGGTGTAACAGTAGTGTACATTTAAAAAAAAAATACAGGGGGCTTGTTGTCACCTTTCGGGGACCATTGGTGTTGTACGTGGCTGGGTGGAGGAAGAAACCTTCAATGACATCAGTGAGGACAAGGAACGGGACATGGCTAGCTTGGTATCCAACCTTGTGCAAATGGGGAGTTTGCGGTTGTGCAAATGGACTGTTTGCGGTTGTTTGCGGTGCGTTAAACGGGGAGTTTGGTCTGTCACTGTGAAGCGGGCGTAACCCTTACACTACCTGATCGATACAACATCATACCTGATGTTTTAAAGCACGTTATTCCAAACAATTTAGGAATGTTAGGTGATTTATGCCCTTTATGGATTAAAAACAGACTCTGCGGGGGGCGGAGCCAAGCAGGCAACCTGACTAGACGCACACTACAAGAGCTCCTACCGTGATGGCCCAAACTCGACAGATAACCCGAGGAAAATCGCAGGGATGCCGCCACAAATCAGCCTATCGGCTAGAGGAGGCACCCTGGAATGTGCCGATACCAGACTCGGCACCAATCCTGACCGGGAACCGCGGCACAAGAATGAGGCCTAGCGGAGGCATGGGGGAAGGACGGCCGCCTTCCCGCCTGATGCTGCACGCAACAAGCGAGTGCAAATCATGTACCCCCCCCCCCTGTGGACCGGTGGGGGATATCCCGGTCCCCGCCGGACGGAGTGTCCCGAAACCAGCACCAAGCAACGGGCACAAAGGCCTCCAGAAGACACGCGGTGACGGGAACACCCAAGATGGCGGTACACCATCATTCAACGACATCCGACAAGCACCAAAAGCACCCGGGTGCAATGCACACCAGGGAACAAGCAAGTGACTCCATTACTCTTATTTTTGACCGCTTCTGGGCCACGCTAGAAGCACGCTTATGGGCTGAAGTGCCATGCCGAATCTCCTATACCACGTCCAGAGCCGACGGCAGACGGGTGAGTGAGGGTCTGCTTCAGGGCAACACCACAACCCAAGCATCCGACTCCCACGTTTTAAGCCCTCCCGGGCTGAGAGCAACACGGGGCAAGCCCCAGAGGTGCCGGCCACACAAGCGGGGAACAGCCAAGCGAACTCCCAAGCGACCTGCCAAGACCCCTCGCACCATCCCGCAAGGGTCGAACCTGGACCACAATGGTCTCCAGGCTCGTGGCCTACAAGCACCAGCCCTCATGCAACCCCGGGGCAGAAGGGGACTCCCGCCCCTGAAACGTCGCGGCTCCACGCAGACGAAACAGCACTTAAGCATGCGACCCACATCAGGGAGACAACGGACGACCGGCACTCACAAGGCCCGCGGCAGTGGAGTCCACATCCCAGCTTACGCTACGAAAGAGAAGTCCCCAGCACACCATGTCGGTACAGGCAACAGCCAGCAAAGACCTAATCAGCAGGGGTGTCCAGATCTCTCCACACTGTATCTGACAGCAATGGCCCCGATCAAGGACCGACGCCTGACATGGACCAGCGACAGAGTGAGAGGTGACACTAGGTTGACAAATGCAAAGGACTACCTATTGAAACATAACAGTGGCATCGGATGACGGTTTGCAGACCCACCGCTACGGCCACTAGCCGTGCAGCGCAGGACTAATTGCCCAGTGCACCACCCATCCCCTTATAAATAATTTGATACACTCGTTTAATTTAGCTGTTTTAAAATATATGTCTGTTCAACATAGGCAGGTCTTAGCGATGTTCTATACTATATCTACTGTCTTTCAGCTTGATAATGCATAGTTCGACTATTTTGCTCAATATCTCCTTTGCTTAGGCAGCACTCAGCAAATACTTGATTAAACAGCCGGAGTTAGACAAGTTGCATGCCCCACTCGATCATATGTTTTACTCCCTCTTACGTTACTGATGAGGTGCCTAAATGCCCTATTCATATACGCTCCCACACATACAGCCTATGGCACCATCTACAGGTGACCCGCCATCAGGGCCGGATTAAGAGCCCAGTGGGCCTGGTGCTGACAATTATGATGGGCCTAATTACGGAATCTTATTGACCAAAAACACTAAAACAGTCATACCTCCCAAAAAGGGGGCATGTCTGTCCAAAAAATTTGAAGGACAGCCTGGCATGAATGCATGTCAGGCTGCCCGCCAACCCTGCAGGCTGTCCAACTAAGGGCATACTATGCAGGCAGCACCCTGAGCTTGACATAAATGCGTCTAATGATGCGCTCACTCGATGCTTTCTAAGGACTGTCCCCTAGCATTCACATGTCCACTTGTCTCCTTACCTTCTTACTAGCAGGCAGAAGTTCCTGATATATAGTCCGAGAAAGAGAAAAGGTGTATGTAGTGAGTGTAGAAGAAAGGGGACATGCCACAGTGCTAGAGAGACCAGCGTCTGCATTACCTAAACTAATTTTATTGTCAGCCAGTCCACACAAGTTTTGTTCCCATACATCCCTCTTAAGCTTCCAAACTTAAAGGGACACTATAGTCACCATAACAACTACAGCTTATTGTATTTGTTCTGGTAAGTAGAATCGTTCCATTCAGGCCTTTTGCAGTAAACACTGTCTTTTCAGAGAAAATAACTCCACTGGCCACTCCTTAGATGGCTTCTAGAGGTGCTTCCTGGGGCAGTACTGCCTAGTGTGCAGCACTGCCATTCAGTGTCTCCACCCTCTGCATGCAGACACTGAACCGTCCTCATACAGATACATTGATTCAATTTATCTTTATGAGGAGATGCTGATTGGCCAGGGCTATGTTGGACTTGTGCTGGCTCTGCCCTGATCTGCCTAGTTGACAGTCTCAGCCAATCCTATGGGGAAGTATTGTAATTTGCTCAGACCACCACTTCTGATGAGGTCAGCAGACAGTCAGTTCAGAGGCAGAGCCAGCAGCTGCAGACTTGAATACAAGTTACATTTTACTATACTTAGGGAGTACTTGCCACCTTTTCTTGGAAAAAAAATACCAGCCTTAATCATTTGTATAATCACAAGGAGTGACATCAGAGAAAATTCTGTAAAATCACCAACAAACTACTCACAGTTTGATTCTGCTGTATAGATGGATTGCCCCCAGTGTCTCAGTCTCGCAAGTCACTCAGTGTCCATATGTATCACAGTGTCAGTGTCCCCATGTCGCCCAGTCCCCTAGTCTCCCAGTGTCTCAGTGTCCCCATTTCTCCCAGTGTCCCAATGTCTCTGTGTCCCCATGTCACTAGGATACTGGGGACACTGAGAGACCTGGGGACACTGAGACATTTAGGGAAACTGGGAGAAATGGGGACACTGAGACACTAGGGACACAGACACTGGGAGACATGGGGACACTGAAACATTTGTGGACACTAAGACACTAGGGACACAGAGACATGGGAACACAGACACTGGGAGACTAGGGGACACTGGGAGACTAGGGGACACTGGGAGACTAGGGGACACTGGGAGACTAGGGGACACTGGCTGGGAGACAGACACTTGGGGACACTGGGAGAAATGGGGACAGTTGTGGACATAGACATGGGGACATATAGGGACACATGGGGACACTAGGCACACTGAGACACTATGAACACAGACACTGGGAGACATGGGGACACTGAAACATTTAGGGACACTAAGACACTAGGGACACAGAGACATGGGGACACCGGGAGACTAGGGGACACTGGCTGGGAGACTGACACTTGGGGACACTGGGAGACATGGGGACAGTTGTGGACATAGACATGGGGACATATAGGGACACATGGGGACACTAGGCACACTGAGAGACATGGGACACAGACACTGGGAGACTTGGGGGCACTGAAACTAGCGACACTGGATGGGGGACATTGGGAGAAATGGGGACATAGTGTCTCCGTGTCCCAATGTCCCTATGTCTCACAGCATCCCCATGTGTCTCAGCATCCCCATGTGTCCAAGTGTCTCAGTGTTTCCAGGTCTCCCAGTGTCTGTGTCCCCATGTGTCCTAGTGTATCAGTGTCCCCTAGTGTCTGTGTCCCCTAATGTCCCCTAGTGTCTCAGTGTAGGGGACACTGAGACACTAGGGGACACAGACACTAGAGGACACTGATACACTAGGACACATGGGGACACAGACACTGTGTCTCAGTGTCCCCTAGTGTCTCAGTGTCCCCTAGTGTCTCAGTGTCCCCCTAGTGTCTCAGTGTTCCCCTAGTGTCTCAGTGTCCCCCTAGTGTCTCAGTGTCCCCTAGTGTCTCAGTGTCCCCTAGTGTCTCAGTGTCCCCTAGTGTCCCTGCTGCCTTTCCCCCCATCCCTCACTTACCTGAGCTGTAGAGCTGCTGTCTGGACTCTGTGCTGTGTTGCTGCTCCCCCGCGGATCAGTGAGTAGTAGAGAGAGGCAGGGATATGCTGTAACTTCCTATCCCTGCCTCTCTCCAGTGACAGTGACCCCTACTGGCCGGTGTTGGTATTGCAGAGTAATCTCCATTTATTCTGAGAGAAATACCTGCATTTGTATTGCCGGTATTACTGCAATACTGGCACGACCAGACAGCCTCAAATACCAGTCAGGTGGCAAACCAGTAAAATACCAGTCAGGTGGCAAACCTAACAGTAGTGTGTAAAAAAAAAAAAAAAAAAAAATTTTTTTTTTTTTTTTTTTTAAATGGGCCTATTCCATGGGCCTGGGCCTGGAGCTGCAGCTCCATCAGCCCCTATGTTAATCCGGCCCTGCCCGCCATATAGTTTTGTTTACTTTCACACGTTAATCTGGAGTGCCCAGCATATCTCCACAGGCTCATAGCCTGTATTACCCCCCTGCTCAACACATCTTGATATTTAAGCGACATAACATTAAAATTGTGCATGTTCCCACAAACGTCAAGCTACTATAAAACTAAAAAATTGTGCTTATATACGTCAAAATACGTTAGAGTTTTTTAACAGGGTGACCGATATAATGTTTCATCGTACTCTTAATGCTCTCAATGTACTTACTTTAATGCAAAAAATGTGCCGTGTATCTACTGCCATGTCTTTGTATCAGTTATGTTTGAAAATTATGCACTTGCACCCGCTGTCATGGCGGTACAAGCGCTGCTGTTATATCTTGCACTACAAAAATAAAGAATTATAAAAAAAAAAAAACAGACTCTGCATCAACTATGTAATTTTCCATGGGAGTTTTGCCTTGGATCCCCCTCCGGCATGCCACAGTCCAGGTGTTAGTCCCTTTGAAACAACTTTTCCATCACTATTGTGGCCAGAAAGAGTCCCTGTGGGTTTTAAAATTCGCCTGCCTATTGAAGTCTATGGCGGCTCCACCGGTTCGCCCGTTCGCGAACATTTGCGGAAGTTCGCGTTCGCTGTTCGCGAACGGAAAATTTTACGTTCGCGACATCACTAGTTTTTATACATTATAAAAAAATAATGTGAAATCTGCTTACTTGTTACAGAAAAAACGCCACTTTAATAGTGGCAAAAAAAAGTTTTGTATCTTGTTTTTATACATTGGGAATTTGTGAACCGAAAAAAATACACAAAATAGCAACCCAATATGGAACAGAAAGAAAAAACAACCCAGAAATGTTGCAGGGTAAGGGAATAAATAGGTGCAAATAGTAAAAGTGCCAAAAAGTGAACACAACACTTTCTATACATAACCCCAGTATCTCAGATTGTTGCAGAGAATGCTTCCTAGAATTTCACATTTGGACTTCCTCCACTTTGACGTGCCATGGCAAGGTTTTCTCTGCAATGTCACAATACGTCAACTTGCACTGGACCCCTAGAATGGCAATTATTTGTAGAGCAATCAGTTAAGTTTTTGGTCACGCTCAGTGAGTGTCTTATTTAGACCTGTGCATTAGGACGATTCAGCGTTTTGTCCAAAATTCTGAACTCTGAAGCGGCCAATGGACGTATGATGAAACAAATGAAAGGGCCAATGGATGAGCTGTTTCATTTGTTTCATGACAAAAAAAATCAACTCTTTTTGCTTGCTGGCAGCGCTAGCAGCTGTCGAGCAAATAGTTAAAAATAAAAATAAAAACTTTCGGCAGCACACAAATGTTAATTGTATGGTGGCTGGCAAGTGTTTGCTAGCCAGCTGCCTCATTAAAATATAAAACAAAACATTTAAAAAATCTACAGGGGTCAATATGACCCCAATTTGAAAACGTAAGGTATAAAACCTCACTTATGCCCCCACCCACCATGCCACAAGCAATGGCATGTCAACTAAACAGTGAGTAGCACAATAGTAAAAATACTACCAAACTCCTTCATCCTAATAATAGGATGCAAAACCTGCAAAAAATCATGCTTACCTTGATAATTCAAGTCTTATTTTTTTTCACAATCCTTCTTTCTTTAGCCCCCAAAAAGGCTAAACAAACACATAATACCCAATGGTTCTATTAAAAAAATAGGCCATAAAAAAGTGACGCCAAAAACAAAAAATCAGAGTGAGTCCTGCGTTCCGCATAGAATCAGCTTTCAGGGCAGACAAATCCTTTGCATGCTTTGAAGGCTCAGCTAATTGGTCCACCCCTGCGGATTATTAAATAGCCCCTTCCTGCCGCCCATTGGTGGCTGCTGGGGGTAGGGGAGGACAATGGCACGCCAATCTCACCCCCCCCCCCCCCCCAAAGCGCCCATAAAAAATGTTTTAAGCCACTCCAACGATTAATCATGGGGGCACGGTTGGCCTGTCCTAGTTACCCCTAGATATTTTACAGGTCCCATCATTATCCCTTATTGAAGTTGCTATTTTATCAAATTAAATTATGTCCAATTGACATGCCCCCACTCAAAGCAGGGCAAGTGGGTACCCAATGGATATTTTATACCTCCATTATATTAATATGGGGGATATTGCTGTAACATGATTAATCCACACGACAGTGAGTGGTTTTGGCTTGTCCAAATAGTTTATGAAACAATTGCATGATAGAAATGCTATATGGATCAAATTGGTTTGTCTGAACCAAAAATTAGTTTTTGGACAAATTAATTCAAACGTCTCTAGACTTATTTGTTTTGGCTATTCATCCACTCTGTACTGTAACAAAAACAATACACAAAGTGATCCTTGATGTAGCAAATACATAATTTGACACCTGCATCTGCAACAGCACATCCTTCCCGATGTGTAAACGTGGAACCAAATTGCAGTATTATTTTCAGCTTTGCCAAATTTTATTTACAAACATGTTTGAGAGGTCCACTCAGAATTCATATTGCATTCAAACTGAACATTTTTAACAAACACTGGGAAAATAGGAACTTTTTATCTAAAATAAAGCTGTGCACTTTGCTTGTAATTAATAGATAGATTAATAAAAAATAATAATAATAATCATAAAACTAAGAAGATGTGATGCTAATGTCAGTCAGTTTCTCAGTTTATATGAAGTGGAAAAACAGCTCACAAAATCTGTGATTTACTATATAAACTGAGATTAGCAAGGTTTTCTAATTAGCTGGAGTATTTAAAGTTGGTCAGTCTAAGAGTCTGTGAAAGTCTGTGAGATGCAGTTCATCCACACTACAACTATACAATATGTTCAAGGATCCAACAGGGGCTTAGTGGATGAGATTTCCTTTTTTTAATCTCCTTGCATCAAAAGATACTTGATCCCGCCTCACCACCCTCTTAATAGAGTACAGAACAGCTAACATTTACAGCATAACTTAACTTCTCTGAAAGGGGCACATTATACACCATATGCCACAAACTTTAGATGCCTTTACTTCCACCCAGGTTGTAAATACTAAGTTCTCCCACATACTGTGTTAGAAGAAGTAAGTCTTGGATCATGAACCTCAAGTCTTCACAAGTTGGGTCTTGCAGTAAGCAGGATGCCATGAGCCGGCCTAATCTTATAATAATCACAATTGGCAATTAGCACACTCTAACCAGCTGTCGGGCAGCAGACCGCAAAGAGTGACTCTTCTATTTAAACCAACAGGAGAGCAGCGGGTGTACAATTTCCTAAAGATGCTCTTTCCAACTGGGAATTAAATCACACAAAGAAGTCCCCAATATTATCACATCTGCAGCAAAAAGAGCAAGACTGCAGCACACAGTGCAATGAATGACTGATGTGACTGATTTAACTCTTGTAATATAATCACTTTTTATAATATTAGATATTGTGTGTGTGTATATATATATATATATATATATGATGATTTACAATAATACTTGTTAAATATATTTTAAGTCTACAAGCAAAAATAAATGCGTGTATGAATTATTCATATTAAATGTATTGTCCGACAGAGTGACTTTCTACAAATAATCCATCTGGTCAGGACTCAGGACTGCTTCATAATAATAATTAAACATTGCAGTCATATCACACTACTTGAAATAAAGACTGTCAAAAAAAAAAACACAACATGAAATGTTGGAAAAATAGTATTGAATTAGTCTGCATATTTATTAATCTGATTTTGCTTTGTGGTAAATTAATTGTCAATTTGCTTGCTCAAGTCATATTAGATAATGACAATCTCTGCTTCTATACAATGTCATCTATATTCATTAAGGATCACTCTAGTAACCCTAACACAATTCCTGATCAATACATGTGGCGTTCATTGCAGAACGGAATAAGCCTCCAGTTGGCAGCACTGTAAGAGACGTGTATGATGCATTGCAAAGCACCTATAGGCACCCAATAGAACTGTGATCCCCAAATCTTTAAGGAATATGTATAATTGTGTCAATAACAATATTTTATATATCAAGGAGCAATGCCTTATTTTGCATAGTCTTAGCAATATTGCGTATCTGGCTAAGGAACAGCTCCACCTTCTTTTCACTAGGGGCATTTTATCATATACCCTGAGGTTAGCTCCAGAATACTTATTTTAAACCCAAGTGCCTTGTAAGTAAGAGAGCTAAAAGTGTCCAGACTTACATTTTCATTTGTTATATCACTGCCTACCCGATTCTCTCCATTTGTTCAACTCTTTCATTCTTGCATCTCACTCCCTATCCATAAACGTTCCATGTCCCCTTTGTATGAAGCTATTTTTCCCCCCTTACATGAGCTCGCCACAACCCTGTTCACGCCATTATACACTTTCTATATACTATACCCTACGCTGTATTGGCTCACTCCACTCATTTTATATTTTAGTTTCTCCCACACCCTCTTTTTCTCCATTTAATCCCCTCTTACTATTAATCTCGCAGTCTGCAGCTATTGGTTTTCAACAGTCAACTTCTATCTTTTGCATAGCTACATATCCCTCACACTCAGTGAGTAACCTTTCCCATTCTCCAGATCAGTTCAACAGCAGTTCAACAGCCTTTTTCCTTGCTATTTGCCATGTAGGTTTTCTTTCCCTGCATGCTGCCTATTTCTGCACCAGTAAAGTGTCGCCCTGATTACGTGATGATAATGATAATGCCACATGGTATTATGTTCATTAGAACACCACTTCGGTTACTGACCCATACCCAGCAAAAATATACTAAGTGGCAAGCAACCATAGGCACTAATATATTGCTGCCTGGCTACTGATGTTAATTAACATTAGCTCTACAGTAAGTATTTCATCTAGGGACATTTCCCCTCTTGTTAGTGGAAGAGATGCATAAGCTAAAAGCATGAGACAAAAATTAAGTTGGACTGTGCACAAAAGAGGTCCACCACATTATTTAACCCCTTAAGGACCAAACTTCTGGAATAAAAGGGAATCATGACATGTCACACATGTCATGTGTCCTTAAGGGGTTAAGGAATATGACCAAATCAGTCAGAGGCTGTCTGCTTCAAACCACCAAGAATGTGTATCCACCCCACAAATGAGGAGTAAAGGTAGACAGGAAAAGACTGCTCTATAAAGAAAATTTTAAAAAAGTCTGTCCATTGTTTCAAATACTTGCATCAACATGCTGTTGCAACCTATATTAATTATTATACCTTGTAATAATCTGTTTATTAAAAAAAAAAAATTCTAAACCTTTTTAAAAGTCTCTACAGAATCAAATGAAATACCTCTTTAGGCATAGAACTCCACATTCTTATTGTTCTTGCCATGAAGAACCCTTTGCCCCTGTAGACGATATTTCCTTTCTTCAAAACTCATTTAAAAATTACACATTTTTTTTGAGTGATAATCAGGTGTAAACAGAGACAGTAATGATTGTATCTTTAAAAACGTAAACAACTAACGCAAACTCATAGAAAAGTACCCAGTGAGACATAAACAGGGGACAGTGAGGATAAAGTGGCCCTCATTAGGTTGTGCTTGGTCACACTCAGTACAACCCTTGTGCACACCTATAGGTATGATGCCTTATTTGGTTAGACAAAAATAATTTTGAAGTTTACAGTGATGTTTTATTCCATTTGTCAAGTGATAGAGATACTGCAAAGGAAATTAATTAAAATGAACCTAATAAAATGAATTATTAGGGTAATGTATACATTTTTTTTTTTTTTTTATTAAAATGTTGCAAGTAGATCAGACACCAGAATGAAATCTCCATTTAGGAGCATCTCATTCTGTTCAGTGAAGTCTCAGCTTATTCATTTAACACATTCACAGCAGGATGTTGTGCGATAAGGAGTGTATCCTCTATCTGCAGATCCCATCATCACATAAGATGATTGGCACTACATTATAAACTGACAGCAGCGATATCACAACTTCTATTTGTTTACCAATAGCCAGAATCACTTTTAGTGAAGTCAGCTATTTTAAGCTCTCAGCAAACCTGAGGTCAACTGCTCAGCAAGTTAAACCCAGCTCTTTTTTCAGTTCTCACAACTGTGGATGTTTATGAATATATAGCAGAGTTTTAGAGTAAAACTCACATTAATTGTCATTTAATTACAATACATGTGTTTACATCTTAATATATGTTGAGAAAATAATATATTCTTAATGTAAATGACCAGAAGATCATAAAGTCACTGTATGTGTTAAATAGCCCTTCCCCACAGGCACATCCGAAAAATAAACTTAGCCTCTTTGGTAATTTAAAAGGACAGACAAGATCAACTCTGAAACAAGAGAACTTAAATGCATTTGATAGATTTTGGCCTCATATTTCTGCTATATTTTTCTTCACATTCGAATTTCGTGTTAAAAAAAACAACAAGATCCCTACAGTTTAACTCTGCCACCTTAGCCATGCTCCCTCTTTTCTTATAGCAACTTCCTTATTAGACACACTCCAAAGTGTACTTAGGTCAGCCAATGCGAGATCAGTGTGATTTCAGTTGCTGATGACATCACTCAATCACTGTAATTGTATCAGTTTCCCACTGATGGGCTATGGGAGCAGAGTCATTTCAGCAGCTCAGTTTACACTGATCTCTCATTGGCCGAGTAACACTGTTTCCAATCAAAAAGGCGTTTTGTTAAAAATTTGTTTGCTGCAAAAGCATACAAAACATTCTTCTACTCTCTTCTAAAGAGTTTTCAGGGAGAGATACATGTACCATGAATATGAGGCCACAACCTCAACTGCACTTAAGTTGTATTGGAGACGAGAGTGTTCCTTTAAAAGGTTGTGAGGTATATAAACCAGTATTAGAAGTACTTACTCGTGTGTTATAAATATCCCCAAGGCATATACATGTCTCTGTGAGGCTCTGGTACAAATTGTTACTTTTGGCAACTTCTACATAATTTTCCAAGTACTGAATACTTTCAATTATTTTTCCTTGGCTGAAAAGAAGAAAACAAAAATTTAGTTATTAAAAGAAGGGCTCTAAAACCAAGTAAACAGTATATTGCTGTATATTTGATGATGATGATGATGATGATGATGATGATGATGATGATGATGATGAAAATGATATGCCCAGAAAGAGAAAGTAAGCACATAGCACTAACAAAATGTTCATTTTACTATTGGGGAGAATGTATTCTGTTTAATTTTCAGCAATTGCAATTAGAACATTTTTTTTTTTTTTTTTAAATGCAACAAAAAAAAAAAAAAAGGCATTTTCCACATCTAAAATAATAGAGGATTTTGGAGGATTTTGAATATGCAAAAAAGCAAAAATATGCAGCGAAGATATAAAAAAACATTAACAACATCACAGTATTCCACAATTCCACATTGAACAAGCATATATGTGTTGCAATGGCCTGTAATCATAGCTTAATATTATGATGCTAATTATTTTGCAATAAAATGGGATATTGTGCTAACTGTGATAATCATATATTGCAACACTATGATAACTGTAATAATTGTACAATATTATACTGTAATATATCTACTATGAGAGAGTGTGTGTGTGTATGTATTTATATACACGTACGTACATATATATGTA
Organism: Pelobates fuscus; assembly: GCF_036172605.1. Taxonomy (NCBI): domain Eukaryota; kingdom Metazoa; phylum Chordata; class Amphibia; order Anura; family Pelobatidae; genus Pelobates; species Pelobates fuscus. The sequence continues at coordinate 171,957,685 of NC_086322.1, forward strand.
TCTATCTATACACACACTGAGAGTACTGTACAAACATAAAATCGGGTCTGAACTTGTCATCAATAGAAACAAAATCAAACACAATCTTAGGGAACCAAAGGATTTACAGAAAATAAAGGGCAAGGTTAAGCAAATATTAATTCCTGTTTTCCCTGTCCTCTATATGCAGTGCACAGGTGCAGAATGGAGAGCATATTATAGGTTATAATCACCAAATTCATTCAACCAGACCTCAGAGAGTTAAAACATATACATTCTGAAAAACAGGACTCTCCGGTCCAAAGGCTGAGAATGAAGAATCACAGCATTATGTTGCTACTAAGGTGATTCCAGTTTCCAGATGGGCAAACGGGACTTTTAACACCCATATCCCCTGACAACTGTCCAATTATGTATATCACACTTGGCCTACTGTTTGCAGTAGAAGTAATCAATAAAGGATGTGGTTGAGTGAACATAAGTTTTGGTTCAACCAATGCATGAAAACTTAATCATTTACTCAGAATGGAGAAATCAAATAGAGCAGGGATGAAACTACCACAAAGGGGATTCTTGATGGTGCTGTAAGTTTGGAGGCTGGAGATTGAAGTATTAAGGTAAATGGAATCAGTGAAAAGGGAAATGTATCAAAAATAAATAGCTTTTTCTTAATTTAAAGCACTAATATAAATGTTACTGTGTTCAATTTCAGGAAAGTGGCGTAGCAATGTCACACACAGAAACATAAATCACTGGACTGCAGAATTTATTTTGAGGGAAGAAAATTAATTTAAAACATGGGTGGTCGGCGTTTAACCTATCCATTACACAAGCCTTCTTCTTACTGGTACAAAACGTGTAGCAGATAATGAATGATAAGCATTTTGGATCTATTTTTTTGTACTTGTGGTATGGTACTTGTCCTTGCAAAATATATGTTATGTTCACCCTGTATATCATAAATAAAAGTTACAATATGAGAAAGAAAAGAGAAACATAGGTTGTAAAGTTAGAGATAGGTTAACACTTCCACAATGATCATATCCCTTTATGGCCACCAGATGATGGGGCAACGCTGTAGGGCAGTGCATTCATCTCAATACATGATACAGATTATAATTCACCCTATTCATTTATTTCTGCTGGGAAAATAACCCAAATAGTTTACTCACTAACCAGACAGGAATAGCAATTATGCAAGTTAGCTATGTATTCAGTTTGGCTATTTTGGTCTATAAAGTGAAATGTAATGTAAATTTACTTAAAATTCCAGTTTTTTTTTTTAGGAACTGATAACATAAGTCAATATAAAGAAGACAAAAACAAATCGACATATATCTACTTTTCCAACATGCCCACTAATGCCCAAACCCTTTAATGTAGTAGTCAATTCACTGATTGATTTACAACCCTATACACTATTAATTAAATACTGCAATTCAGAACGGAGAATCATCATGTGTTACATGCACACAAACATAATGTTTGAAACTTATAACCAATCTCCTTGATACAACTACCTCACTTCTGTTTTCCTATCTGCGTTTTTTTCTTTCTCTTTTCTATCTTCCACCCTGCCTTTTCCCCCTCCTTTCGCTATCCCCCACATTCTATCATTCTTTCTCATGACTCACCTCCATTCTTTCATTCTCTACCTCTACCTATTTCAGTGCTCCCATCAATTTCCTAGTTTTACATCTCTCATCCAGTGTATTTTCCAATTATTACTTCTGTACTCAAATTCTGTTATCCATTTTTCTCACTCCCTTTACTGCAATTTTAGACTCTTTTCTCATTCCTGTTATCCTTCTTTATCTCTCTCCTTATTGTGACTAATGTATTACCTGCCAGATAAACTCATCTTTTAGCATGTTTACTTGGTTTAGGTTGGTAAGATTAAAAAGCTGGAACTGCAGATCAAGAGAAAAAATGTTAACCACAAAATTACCACCCCATGTACCCATTATTTACATCTTCTACAGGGAGTGCAGAATTATTAGGCAAGTTGTATTTTTGAGGATTCATTTTATTATTGAACAACAACCATGTTCTCAATGAACCCAAAAAACTCATTAATATCAAAGCTGAATATTTTTGGAAGTAGTTTTTAGTTTGTTTTTAGTTTTAGCTATTTTAGGGGGATATCTGTGTGTGCAGGTGACTATTACGGTGCATAATTATTAGGCAACTTAACAAAAAACAAATATATACCCATTTAAATTATTTATTTTTACCAGTGAAACCAATATAACATCTCGACATTCACAAATATACATTTCTGACATTCAAAAACAAAACAAAAACAAATCAGTGACCAATATAGCCACCTTTCTTTGCAAGGACACTCAAAAGCCTGCCATCCATGGATTCTGTCAGTGTTTTGATCTGTTCACCATCAACATTGCGTGCAGAAGCAACCACAGCCTCCCAGACACTGTTCAGAGAGGTGTACTGTTTTCCCTCCTTGTAAATCTCACATTTGATGATGGACCACAGGTTCTCAATGGGGTTCAGATCAGGTGAACAAGGAGGCCATGTCATTAGATTTTCTTCTTTTATACCCTTTCTTGCCAGCCACGCTGTGGAGTGCTTGGACGCGTGTGATGGAGCATTGTCCTGCATGAAAATCATGTTTTTCTTGAAGGATGCAGACTTTTTCCTGTACCACTGCTTGAAGAAGGTGTCTTCCAGAAACTGGCAGTAGGACTGGGAGTTGAGCTTCACTCCATCCTCAACCCGAAAACACAAGCTCATCTTTGATGATACCAGCCCAAACCAGTACTCCACCTCCACCTTGCTGGCGTCTGAGTCGGACTGCCCTTTACCAATCCAGCCACGGGCCCATCCATCTGGCCCATCAAGACTCACTCTCATTTCATCAGTCCATAAAACCGTAGAAAAATCAGTCTTGAGATATTTCTTGGCCCAGTCTTGACGTTTCAGCTTGTGTGTCTTGTTCAGTGGTGGTCGTCTTTCAGCCTTTCTTACCTTGGCCATGTCTCCAGTGATGTTGCAGCTCTGAAATATGGCCAAACTGGTGGCAAGTGGCATCTTGGCAGCTGCACGCTTGACTTTTCTCAGTTCATGGGCAGTTATTTTGCGCCTTGGTTTTTCCACACGCTTCTTGCGACCCTGTTGACTATTTTGAATGAAACGCTTGATTGTTCGATGATCACGCTTCAGAAGCTTTGCAATTTTAAGAGTGCTGCATCCCTCTGCAAGATATCTCACTATTTTTTACTTTTCTGAGCCTGTCAAGTCCTTCTTTTGACCCATTTTGCCAAAGGAAAGGAAGTTGCCTAATAATTATGCACACCTGATATAGGGTGTTGATGTCATTAGACCACACCCCTTCTCATTACAGAGATGCACATCACCTAATATGCTTAATTGGTAGTAGGCTTACGAGCCTATACAGCTTGGAGTAAGACAACATGCATAAAGAGGATGATGTGGTCAAAATACTAATTTGCCTAATAATTCTGCACTCCCTGTATAATAAATATTTATATAACCCCCACTGCCCCACTTCACCTTTTTTTTTTTTTTTTTTTTTTTAAAACATTTATGATTCCTTCAGTATCCGGAGTCCATCTGCACCACCAGAAGATGCTAGGGCATATCAACGTCCAAATTGATTTAAGGGCTTGGAAACAATCATGTGGCTCTCTTTATTTCATACTCTGTATGAATTTGTATATACCTAAACCTAATGCTTATATTTATAGAAAGCTTTAAAGGACCACTCTAGTGCCAGGAAAAAATACTCGTTTTCCTGGCACTAGAGTGCCCTGAGGGTGCCCCCACCCTCAGGGCCCCCCTCCCGCCCGGCTCTGGAAAGGGGAAAAGGGGTAAAACGTACCTTTTTCCAGCGCTGGGCGGGGAGATCTCTGCCTCCGATCCTCCTCCGTTCCGCCCCGTCGGCTGAATGCGCACGCGCGGCAAGAGCTGCGTGCGCATTCAGCCGGTCGCATAGGAAAGCATTTACAATGCTTTCCTATGGACGCTTGCATGCTCTCACTGTGATTTTCACAGTGAGAATCACACAAGCACCTCTAGCGGCTGTCAATGAGACAGCCACTAGAGGATTTGGGGGAAGGCTTAACCCATTAATAAACATAGCAGTTTCTCTGAAACTGCTATGTTTATAAAAAAATGGGTTAACCCTAGCTGGACCTGGCACCCAGACCACTTCATTAAGCTGAAGTGGTCTGGGTGCCTAGAGTGGTCCTTTAACTAAATTAGTATAGCAAGGACATGCTATACTTACCAGAGCAACTACATTAAGTTGTAGTTGTTCTGGTGACTATAGTGTCCCTTTAAAATCTCAGTTATCAGGCCACTATATTGTGGCTAGTCTAGAGTAGGGACTTGTTCCTAAGTCCTTTACTGCTTTAGCAATTGTTGGGCTTAATGCCCTGTTCCTCTGAATTGTGTTCACGTGATCAGCATTCGATCATCTAAGTCCCCCCGTAGTTCTACCAAATAAGCTTTCCTTCTCCTTTTGTATGTTATTAGGAATTTTTCTATAATCTTACAGAATAAGACTGTCACCTTATTTATTTGTTCTAATGTTATTAGATTAAGCTATTAGATTAGGGTTTGTGATGTTCATGACGTAATTAATCAACTGGCTTTTTGTTTATTTTATTCTTTTTCACTATACTATTCAATAAAATTGTTTTGATTATATGTATGTATTACTCATTATACTTCTTAGTTTTGTGGGCTCAGAAGTTATATAGTTGAATGTCTTGTGCTTATGATGTTACCACTATGTGCCACTGTTAGTCTGTTTGCACACTACCTCGATTGATTTTGCACACCACACTGCTAATTGTAAGTACGTTTTTGTTTTTTGACACTATAAATATAGTTTCGTTTAATTGAATTGTTAGCTTGATAAAGGCTCTGTTTGTAATTACCTATATATAAGTAGGCATTTGTGACCATATGCATATAAACCATCCTCAAGAAAAAAGTGCATTTAAACACTGTATTGCAATGTACTAAGAATGCTGTGTTCACGTGAGCATATCTTCATTAAAATGCAGCTAAAAACGGGGACGGGGCCTGACCGCCGGCTGGATCAGACGCCTGTCGTCTGAGCTCCTGCTCCAGAACCGAAATATCGGTGCTAACGGCGATCCGATCACAGCTACAGCCCTAACTTTGGACCCACAGTACTCACTAGCTGAAGCTGAACACGGGGATACCCCTCAAGTTCCGATCCGGATTCAAAGTAACCTGATTGAGGTCTGCGGCCTAGGAAGGCTTGAGCTGGGGTGAGACGGCCGCTCTCCCAGTTCTCCGGTCGGCGCTCCGCTGCCCCGTCCCCCCCCCTTGGACCGGTGGGGGTCATCCCGGTCCATATGGCAAACCACCGCTACATTGCCACCCAGCCTCGTGGCCCAAACGCCTCACCTAAAATGGCGACTGACAGAAGAACAGAGGCTAGAGGGCGGGCATGCTTTCTCTCCGAGCCAGAAGGGAGCCATGCGACCTCCGGGAACCAGCTGGTCTGCAATCTGCTGTGGCAAGCAACAAGCCTCCACTACAGCTACCAAGCACAGGAAGGCTCATCACTCACAGCCACCCCTGATGGGAATGCATCACCAACTAACGTCTTACCTACAACTGGGCCGCAATACACCCACAGGGGGCACCCGAAAATGCAGAGACCCATGTGATCCACAAGCGGCAAAGATGCCTTACCCTTTTATCGGCACTGAGACACACAGCACCAATACCCACCAAGCTGCCAAGCGGAACGGGCGGACAACATCCACAAGGCTGCAAGCGAATGGGCACATCAAAGATCCACAACCCACTGGATAACCCGGCGCCCCACTACTGCTACTCCTACCAGAGCAAACGGTGGAATATGATCGTGACTGCAGCAAGGACAACGGCAAGCATATAACACTGTCCACATAAAAGAGACTGCCAGCATAAAGGGGGTACTCTGTACCTCGTTATTTACCAGCTACTAGACGGGAAGGTGGGAATCTGTACTTCACTAGATAGCACTGTAGTGTCTTTTTCTTGGGTAGTGGGAGGCATTGCTAGCTGATCTGGACCCAGGGAAGCGCTTGTAACTTACTAACTGCACAACAACTGCAGAATTTGCAATATACATGCTTGTACTAGCGTAATAAGAGTGAAAATATGCTCCAACACGATGATACTCACAAATGTTTAGTTTTGTTTTTACCAGCATTATAACTGTATTGAAGCGAGAGATAACAGTATTAAAAAGGGAGATAACAGTATTAAAGCGAGAAATCACAGTATTAAAGCGAGAAATCACAGTATTAAAGCGAGAAATAACAGTATTACAGCAAGAAATAACAGTATTGTAGCGAGAAATAGCAGTATTAAAGCGAGAGATACTTACATTAGAGCGAGAAATAACAGTATTAACGCGAGAGATTACAGTATTAAAGCGAGAGATAACAGTATTTAACCATAGCATGTTATTATATATAAAGTGAGGTTGATCATCATAGGAGACTTTGACAATCTGTTGTGACGACCCTATCCTGTACAACTCTTGAAAGTCCCCCTCTCTTTTTTCTGTACCCCTATAATCACTTGCCTCAACAAAAATAAAGAATTAAAAAAAAAAAAATGCAGCTAAAAACAATAAGATATATATTATTATTAATTAAATTAATTATTATTATTAATAAAGCGCCAACAAGTTCCATAGCGCTGTACTATGGGTGGACTAACAGACATGTATTTGTAACCAGACAAGTTTGACGCACCGAAACAAAGGGATTGAGGGCCCTGCTCAATGAGCTTACATGCTAGAGGGAGTGGGGTATGGTGACACACTAAAGGTAAGGGTAGGGTAGAAAAGTAGGTTGCTAGGATAGTATTCATTGAGGGCTTAATGTTTTGTTTTGATGACAGTTTCAGGAGAGGAATCAGAGTGCGGGGAGGGAAAGCCGTTCACAGTTTAATTGATATGCTTTCCTGAAGAAGTAAGTTTTCAAAGATATTTTGAAGGAGTGGAGATTGGTTGAGAGTCAACAGAGAGGGGAAGGGTGTTCCATAGGAACGGTGCAGCAGTCTTTAAGGTGAGAATCAGAGGTAGGAGTACAAACAGACGTTAGACGTAGGTCTCCGGCAGAGCGTAGGGGCCTAGACGAGACATATTTATGCATTAGTGAGGATAAGTAGGTGGGAGCAGCATTGAGTAGAGATCTGAAAGTAAGTGTCAGGATCTTAAATTGAGCCCTATATCTTATGGGAAGCCAATGGAGGGACTGACAAAGGGAGAGGTGTGGAAGGTGCAGGCAGACTGGGAGATGAGCCTCGCTGCCACATTCATTATAGACTGTAACGGGGCAAGTTGGGAACACGTAAGACCGCTGAGAAGCAGATTATAGTAGTAAAGGCGAGAGAGGACCGCGGCATGGACAAGCACCTTTGCCGTATCAGGTGTTAAATAGGGTCGGATGCGTGCAATGTTTTTGAGATGGAAGCGGCAGGATTTGATTGATTGGACATGAGGGGTGAAGGAGAGGTCGGAGTCAAAGAGAACACCTAGGCAGCGAGCCTTAGAGGTAGAGCGGATGGTAGCGCCATTGAGTTGGAGGGACCCAGACAAATGAGTAGCAACACTTGAGGGAAGGAAGACCAGAAGTTCTGTTTTGTAAGGCTACAGCTGGAGGAATTTAGGAATGGAGTAGTCCTTTAGAGTTAGAAGTGGTTAGGGGTAGTGTTAGATGGACTCAAGGTTAGGGCAAGGGGAGGTTTAAGGTTAAAGGATGTTTAGTCTACTCCTCTACAGCTTCTTGTCCTTTAACATGTGTGAGAGACAGCTTTCTGTCTATGGAGTGTCCCGCGAGATCCTTCAGGGATGGCTGGGGGAATGACAAGGCTTGCGTCATTAGCTCCGCCTTGTGCTAAGCGTAGGAAAAATACTGAGACAAAGTAGCCCCTACTTTGTGTCAGTGTATCTTTTGACTGGGTTGGAATTTCAGTGAATAGGAGTATTTCATAAAGATTTCAATGTCAGGGACAGTGCTGCTTAAACACTTCTAATATATATGAGAACATCTATTTCATAAACATCTAAATGAACCTCTAAATTATAAAAATCTAGAGATTTACTCAACGAGGTAGTTCTGAAACTATTCAATCATATATATTTGTGACAAAGCAGCTAATCTACGAGCATTCTGCCTGATGTGTATATGCTCAGAGAGTAGGTAAGAAAAGCTTTGATACTGCTTCATACTGCCCTTTTAAACTGTATTTGTTTCGAATAATTTAGACTGAAAGGGTCATTCAAGAAGGGCAGTGCTTAAAACATAAACAGAAAATAAATGGGAAGTGACAGATCTCTAGCAATTTACATCTTTCACAGATGAATGAATTTCCTGTGACAAGGAGTCATGGGATTGCAATCTTACCTTTCCAGGGCTTTCGCCACAGCTTCATACGCTTTACCAAGACCAACATTATCTCCCAGCGCTTTGGAGATTTCCATATAGGTATTTAAAGACTGCAGGAAAAAGAGAAGACACACTGTATTGATACAATTACTCTTCAGCAATGATGAAATCAAATTGTGGCTAATAAAATAATTGTGACATTTCATTATTACAGCATTTACAAAGAGCTGTGAACTTGATCTATTCTCATAGCTACGTGCGCTTCTGACAATATGCTCTGTTTATGGCATAACACAATAATCAATTGCTCTGGAATTGTATTATTCTGGCATAATCTGAAACATATCTTCCACGCAATACTACAGTTTCCTATGTACTGCTTTGATCATATTGCTTTTAATATTTCTTTGTAAAATGTATTTTTCTTTTATAGACATGATAAGGCTTTGGTTTTCAGCATCTTGAAAGATGAATAGGTTCTACTATGAAGCTCTTTAATTCCTTATATTGCAAATTTGTTGTTCTAGTAAATGGGGAAAATCAGTCCATTGATAGGGTCTATTTCTTAAAAACAAAATTTTACTATAGAAATAAAATGTTAAAAACATTAACAACATTTTTCTAAAGAACATTATAATGTTCTGGTAGAAAAAAAACACTAATTATATTAAATGTAATTTCTTGGGAAATAAATCTTACTTATACTGGTTCCAAAAAAGGAACTTACTGTTTTGTATGGTCTATATTGTGCCTGCTAGACAGAGAAGGATAAGGACCCCACAGAGCTCAGGTTATCAGTAGGCGCCCTTTCACTTAATGTATAGGAAAGTTGAATGGGGCTAAAATTGGCAAAGTATCTTCATGGGTCCACTGTCCTATGATTAATTCAGCTATGCTTTTAGACAGTGAACTCAGTGTCCTGATGTTTGTTTAATTGTGCTAATGATGAGGGGAATCTAAAATAATATCAAAATAAATTAATAAATAGTGTGTGAAAAAATAGCAATAATTAAAGCTATTCAAATGTTTCTAAATCATTAAAACCAAGGTAGTGTAAATAATGGGGATATCATGTAAGTCGTGAATAAATCCACAGTAAATACAACTTTTACCAAATAACACATTTATTCACCAAACTACTGTACATTTTTAATGTGATGGAATATTTCTGATTTATGAATGTATTTGCGCAGTTCTGAAATGTATTAGCAATGTCTGTTTGATTAGTAAATTACTACTAGTGGTAAATGCAAATAGTGATTTTATATTTTGTTATGTCTGTTTGTTATTTTGCACTTTACTAGTACAGTGGAACCTCAGAACTCAAATTTAACTAACTTAATCCGTTCCAGAAGGTTGTTTGAGAACCGGTTTGTTTGAAAACCGAATCAACATTTTCCATAGGAATTCATGTAAATTAGATTAATCCATTTCAGACTCCCAAAACTAAAGCACTTTAACACAAATGTTACAGTTTAATTATACCTTACATGCATAAAATCATACAGAAAACCAATACACACAATGTAAATGAAATGAAAATGTAACTTCACTTTACCTGTCAGCTCTGTTTGCTGACAAAATGGAGCTCTGTTCGCTGACAGACAGAATGGAGCTCTGTTCACTTTGTCTAATGCTAAGAGGCTGATGCGTCATACCAATGAGGTTCCAAAGCTATACCAATGAGGTTCCAAAGCTGTAACAATGAGGTTCCAAAGCTGTACCAATGAGGTTAATGCTTGGTGATTTTGTTCAAATACCAAGTTTTTTTTCTGAGACCTTTTTTTCTCAAATATTTTGTTTGAATACCGAATTGTTCGAGTAAGAGAGCGTTCCAGAACCGAGGTTCCACTATACGTATTTCCCAAGGTGTTAGAGGGAGGTTCTATAGGACTTCAACTATTAATATTGAGAAATGCACATTCCCTGCTAACAAATTAATTAAATTATTGTGGCAAGAAACAGGACTAATAAGCATAATATATAAATTTGTTAAATAATTAGTTAACTGAAACCAGAGACCTATGACAAATTTATATGGACTCTGCATACTGAAGCCTTTCCTCAACTGCAATCTATTTTGAATTAAAAAAATATATATATTTAAAAGAGTTTAAAATACTTGTATCTGTTTTTTCATCATTTGCGACAAATCTAGATAGACTGAGAACTTACTTACAACCTTGCTTATACTTTTTGTTTTATGAAGGAAGGTAGTTGTAGACAGTACAATTTTCAGCAGAAATCTGACAGGTTATATCAACCATTGTGCTGCCCATATATCACTGCTGTACCTGAAGTAATTGGATATGCACATTCCCATAAAACGTTTTGGGAGCAACAATATTAAATGAATCACTAAATAAGATAAGAAAAGTGCATCTACACCTTCTACTAGAAAAGGTGCAGGGAGCACTGAGGTCAGGAAGGTGGTTCCAGATCCACCAAAGGGCTTGTACCCGAAAGAGGTTATAAAATTAAAGAAAATTATTTGAAACTCAAAAAAATGGGAATCAAAACTGGTTTTATAATGTATTACACAGAACTCAACAGTATAAATATGACCCCTGACCCAACCATCAGCACTGAATGTACATAATTGGGGGGAGGCAATAAATCCCCAATATTGGCATACAGGGATACGATATCAAATTATGCTCTCTAATTGATGTCTCCCAGTGAATTAAAACAAAAAAAGTTTATTATAGTTAATATAAAATAACATGGAGACAACAAAACTTGGAGCTAAGAAAAAAGTATAAACCTATATATATAGTATACCAAATAATGAGAAAGAGAGGAGTCTATGGGTGCCAAACACCACTCTACCAGGTCTGACTATGATAACAGGTCAGATTGAGTGGATGAATATGATGCCGGTCAATATACAGGTATACAGGGGGTTAATTTAAAGCAAGAAAAACGTGAATGTCTCAATGACAATGTATCCACCCTGTAACTAATATTTTAGACACGTTGGTGATCATAGGTTAAGCTATTTCTCCTGAGCATCGATATGAGAAAACTCCCACTAATGAGGATAATATAGCAGTTCTATGCTGCCCCTATTGTGGAGGAAGGGGTAGCAGGCAACAATTGCCTAAATATGTATCTGCAGCATATACGGAGATTCATACACCGGGGTGTAACCCCTATCACTCCGGAGATAGACACCTTCGAGGGTGTTCTGTTCTATCCCTATAAGGAGAATAAAGATAGCAGGCAAAAGGTTATCTGTGGCATAGATGAAAGTCCAGTAGAGTTAGAAATATATACCCTGCAACTCCTAAAAAACACCTTCAAGGGTGTTCTATGCTGTCCCTATCGACAGGAGAGAAAAAGCAAGTAGAGACAGCTAGCTGGCTATAAGAAAGACTCCTTCAGTGCTGATAGTTTAAGTAAATTTAAATCAAACAACTAGTGCTACCATTGTGACAAACTGTGCCAAAATAAATTAAAACAAAGCTGGAACCCGACGCGCGTTTCGGTGCGTCTGATGCACCTTCGTCAGGGGTTAAACGATACCTGGTCCCGCCAGTGGCTTTTAAATCTTTAACTGCCAATCGAAGTCCTCCGATCCAGCCCACTGATTCTCCTCCGGTGTGTGTATGGGGCGTGGGGTAGGTTGAAACCCGGAAGTGGAACCCGGTCCAACCACTATTCAGGTGGGCGGTGACATTTCGTCATCCGTCCGTCCCCACGTGGAACAAGTCGACAGGAGGGGAGGGGGGGGGTTGGAGGAGGGGAGGAAGAGAAATACTCCTCCCTCACTCTCAATTGTCCCGATAGAGGGACATACTTTGCGCGTGGAAAAGTGCCGTTTAATCGGTTAAGTATGAACAATTAATAAATAAAAATATTAATCAATGCACAGTACGAGTTATTTCTTGGGATTTATTGCACAATGAAAGTGGCAAGGACTCTAGGTCCTTGCAGATAATAGATTGGTATTAACCCTCCATTATGTTGCATTTAAATGTAGCTTAGAAATTCTACATTTATAGATCGATTCTAATAGAAAGGGGGAGGGGGGAAGGAGATAAAGCTCATCTTCATTTATTTTTATTTTTATAATTCCAATGTACATATTGCTTAACATCATAAGATACATAGTTCGAAAATGTACATACCGTATATACTCGAGTATAAGCCGAGTTTTTCAGCCCATTTTTTGGGCTGAAAAACCCCAACTCGGCTTATACTCGAGTCAGAGTCTGTATTATGGCAATTTACATTGCCATAATACAGACCGGGGGAGAGGGGGACTGGCAGAGCTGTACTTACCTCTCCTGCAGCTCCTGTCAGCTCTCTCCTCCTCCGCGCCGTCCGTTCAGCACCTCGGTCAGCTCCCAGTGTAAGTCTCGCGAGAGCCGCGGCTCTCGCGAGACTTACACTGTGAGCTGACAGAGGGAGCTGCACGGACGGCGCGGAGGAGGAGAGAGCTGACAGGAGCTGCAGGAAAGGTAAGTACAGCTCTGCCAGCCCCCCTCTCCCCTCACTGAACTGCCACTGGACCACCAGGGAAGGAGCCCCCCTCCCTGCTATGTATCAAGCAGGGAGGGGGGACGAAAAAAAATAAGAAATAATAATAAAAAATTAATAATAACAAAAAAAAAGAGGTATAAGGACAACTATGGGAGGGAGGGGGGGTATAAGGACCACTATGGGAGGGAGGGGGGGGGGATAAGGACCACTATGGGAGGGAGGGGGGGGGATAAGGACCACTATGGGAGGGAGGGGGGTATAAGGACCACTATGGGAGGGAGGGGGGGGGGATAAGGACCACTATGGGAGGGGGGGGGGATAAGGACCACTATGGGAGGGAGGGGGGGGATAAGGACCACTATGGGAGGGAGGGGGTGGGATAAGGACCACTATGGGAGGGAGGGGGTGGGATAAGGACCACTATGGGAGGGAGGGGGGTATAAGGACCACTATGGGAGGGAGGGGGGGATAAGGACCACTATGGGAGGGAGGGGGGGATAAGGACCACTATGGGAGGGAGGGGGGGATAAGGACCACTATGGGAGGGAGGGGGGTATAAGGACCACTATGGGAGGGAGGGGGGATAAGGACCACTATGGGAGGGAGGGGGTGGGATAAGGACCACTATGGGAGGGAGGGGGGGTATAAGGACCACTATGGGAGGGAGGGGGGGGATAAGGACCACTATGGGAGGGAGGGGGGTATAAGGACCACTATGGGAGGGAGGGGGGGATAAGGACCACTATGGGAGGGAGGGGGGGTATAAGGACCACTATGGGAGGGAGAGGGGGGGATAAGGACCACTATGGGAGGGGGGGGGTGTATATGGACCACTATGGGAGGGATGGGGGGGGATTTGGACCACTATGGGAGGGATGGGGGGGGATAAGGACCACTATGAGAGGGAGGGGGTGGGATAAGGACCACTAGGGGAGGGGAGGGTAAGGACCACTAGGGGAGGGGTGAGTCAGGACCACTGGGGGGGGGGGTGAAGGAACACGGGGGTGGGGAGGTAAGGACCACTGAGGGAGGAGGAGGGGAAGTCAGGACATATGGGGGGGGAGGGGGCGGCAAAATGTTTTTTGCCTACGGCGGCAAATATCCTTGCACCGGCCCTGCACACACTGCATTCACACACACACACACTGCATTCACACACACACACACTGCATTCATGCGCACACACACTGCACTCGCACACACACTGCACTCATACACACACGCTGCACTCATACACACACACATACGCACACACTGCATTCATTATACACACACTGTAAATAAATATTCAATTAATATATTTTTTTTAGGATCTAATTTTATTTAGAAATTTACCAGTAGCTGCTGCATTTCCCACCCTAGTCTTATACTCGAGTCAATAAGTTTTCCCAGTTTTTTGGGATAAAATTAGGGGCCTCGGCTTATATTCGGGTCGGCTTATACTCGAGTATATACGGTACTTCAAATGTACATATTTCTAAGCATCATATGGTGCATAGATGTCATCAACTGTACACAGGAAAATCCATATGAATATATCTTTTTATCTTGTTCCAATCATGGTCTTATTATAGTGTGCAAAGAAAGGCATATAGCATATCAATGTGCCGTTGTCTCAAAGGAAACATATCTCACTGTAGTTCAAAAAATGCACTTATCTAGTAAAAGTGCAGATTATTCAGTGAGGAGACCTAGATCTTGTTATAATTCAAAGATATTCGAAGTGCACATATATAGTGAAAAATGCAAATTATCATTCGATAGGATACCTTAATCTTGCTATAATTCCAAAGTCTACATATACATGTGAACTGCTGTGTATACTATGTATTTAAAGGAACAAGCAGAGTTCATAGTGAATAGTCTTTATATGATAGAATGTAGCTTATATTGTATATACAGATAACTTCTAAATCTTACAATTGTGCATAAATTCCAAGGAGAAGTTGGTATTTGACGGGGGAGAGGAGGGGGAAGTGCCACTCTGGGTCTTGGGGGTATCGTCCAAACAAAAATAATAATGATAAAATTGGTGATATTCACTCAGAAAAGATTAATAAATGAAACTTAAGATGTTTCTAGGTCAGGAGGTTAATATTACTGTAAAAAGTTCTTATATTACATAGATGGCATTATTAGTTATCAGAGATCGCTAATATAGTGTAAGAACAATATTATGAATTATCAAGAATCATTGATAAAGGGAGAATATGAGAAGCCTTCATTGAGGCCCACAGGAGATAGAGTGTTCAGGCGATAGATCCAAAAGCACTCTCTTCTCCTGAGGAGCTTATCCAAATTCCCCCTTCTTTGGTCAAGTTTAATCAACTCGATGCCCAAAAATTTGAGTACTGTGTGATCACCTTGATGAAAGTTTTTTACATGTCTAGAAACCGTGGTTTCAATGTGTCTACTAGTTTTGATGGAATTTAAATGTTCCAGGATCCGTCTTTTGAAGGGCCTAAAAGTTTTCCCTACATATAGTAGATTACATTGACATTTAATCAGGTATACCAGTCCTTTAGAGTTGCAATTAAAAAAGGAGTTTGAATGGAAAGTCTCCGTTTGATCACTATTGTGAAAGGTTTTTGAATCTCTGCAGATGGAATCACACGCTTTACATCGACCGCATTTATATGTCCCCTGAAGTTTATTGGAGAGCCAATGAGTTGTAACTGTCTTCGATTGTTTAAAGTGGCTATGAACAAGGGCATCTTTGATGTTCTTTCCCCTCCGTGCTATAAGTGCCGCATTTGGAGGGAGAATTTGTTTTAGATGCACATCTTGTTTAAGTAGGGGCCAGTATCTATTTAAAATAGATTTAACTGGTTCCCAGCCGGCGTCATATGTTGCAATGACTCTCAAGAGTTTGGAATCTGGATCCTTTTTAGGCAGAGATGATGGTACATCTTTAATCAGATCTTCCCTATCTGTTAGGAGCGCTCGATGATGGGCTTGTTTCAGACATTTATGTGGGTATCCCTTGGCTCTAAACATTGTGCGCAACTCTCTAGCTTTTATTTTAAAGTCTAGTTCGTCAGAGCAATTACGCCTTAGGCGTAGGTACTGTCCTGTTGGTATACCTCTTTTTAGGGGGACTGGATGGTAACTTCCCCAGTTAAGCAGGCTGTTGGTAGCCGTATTCTTTCTAAAGAGGTCAGTTTTGACAGTACCCTCTAAGGGAATTACCGTTAAGTCGAGAAAATTTAGATTCGGGGTACCTATTTCAGACGTGAATTTCAAATTGAGAGAGTTCTCATTAAGTGATTGTACAAATAGAGAGAAGTCAGCTGTAGTGCCGCTCCATACTATCATTATATCGTCGATATACCTTTTCCAAGAAAGGATATATCGGGTAAACTGATTGGAGTCAGTTGTAAACACTATTTTCTCTTCCCACCAACCCAGGTGCAGGTTGGCATATGAGGGCGCACAAGACGTCCCCATCGCCGTACCCTGCACCTGGTGGTAGTAGGTATCGTCAAAGAGAAAGAAATTATGTGTTAATACAAAGTGCAGTAATTCAATTGCAAATTCACTATGTTGTTGTAGATGTTGACCTCTCTGTGATAGAAAGTATTGTACGTGCCTGAGTCCAATCGTGTGAGGGATTGAACTATAAAGCGCTTCCACGTCTAAGCTGCAAAGTTTGGAGTCTGGAGGTATATTGAGCGTTTTAAGGTGTGCCAAAGTTTGTTTAGTGTCCCTTAAAAAAGAGGGAAGTTTCGCAACTAGGGGCCGTAGGATGTGATCCAGGTATACACTTACATTTTGTGTCAGGTTATTATTACCTGACACTATAGGTCTGCCTGTTAAAACTTGATATTTTTTATGAATTTTAGGCAGACTGTAAAATGTAGGTATGCGTGGATTCAAATTCAGCATGAAATCATATTCTTTTTTAGAGATTAGATTATCATCAAGACCCCTTTGTAAAATCTGTTTCAGTTTACCCAAAAAGGTTTTTGTTGGGTCTGTTTTTAAGACTTTATATGTGGTATTGTCAGAGAGAATTTTCTTAGTGATGGTGACATACTCAGGAGAAATAGCTTAACCTATGATCACCAACGTGTCTAAAATATTAGTTACAGGGTGGATACATTGTCATTGAGACATTCACGTTTTTCTTGCTTTAAATTAACCCCCTGTATACCTGTATATTGACCGGCATCATATTCATCCACTCAATCTGACCTGTTATCATAGTCAGACCTGGTAGAGTGGTGTTTGGCACCCATAGACTCCTCTCTTTCTCATTATTTGGTATACTATATATATAGGTTTATACTTTTTTCTTAGCTCCAAGTTTTGTTGTCTCCATGTTATTTTATATTAACTATAATAAACTTTTTTTGTTTTAATTCACTGGGAGACATCAATTAGAGAGCATAATTTGATATCGTATCCCTGTATGCCAATATTGGGGATTTATTGCCTCCCCCCAATTATGTACATTCAGTGCTGATGGTTGGGTCAGGGGTCATATTTATACTGTTGAGTTCTGTGTAATACATTATAAAACCAGTTTTGATTCCCATTTTTTTGAGTTTCAAATAATTTTCTTTAATTTTAAATGAATCACTTCCTGATTTAGTATGCACTCATTGAAAACGTAGATTAACCTAAAGATTCTGCAAATGCAAAAACTGAGTGTACATTTTATTATTTGTAATTTATGTTTTGTTTATTTTTGTATGTGTGCACGTTATCATGTCATCAAAAAACAGTTTTGGATGCCAGACTAGAATGCTCCATTAACCTCTTAAGGACCAAACTTCTGGAATAAAAGGGAATCATTACATGTCACACATGTCATGTGTCCTTATTAAACTTGAACAAACCCTGATAGTCAGTCCTCTTTCTAATGATGGGCTGTTTAGAAGTGGTTCTAGACATCTGTTTTTAACAAGAAGCTAATCATCAGAGTTCTCTTGGCAAACAGTTTAACCCCGTAAGGGTGGAGGCAATTGTACAAGTTCTGAACCAGAACAAACCCTGGAATTTGAGCTGTGTGCCTGTTTAACCATAATGTAGCTCTTTCATATCAAATGTACCCACACCTATTATTTATAATTTTTTTTGTTCAGGAGAGACAGGGCTTTCATTTCACCTGTATAGTGAAGAAGGGGCCCCATAAATGCAAGTTTCCAGCAGCTCCTCTCTCCAGTCATGATCAGCAGCTAAGTTGACCAGACTAATTTGGCCAGATCGTTAGGGCGTGCTACGCTACCCTTATGGCGTTAAAGCCCTTCTTTTGTAGGAAACATAGCAAGCCAAAACGTTGTGATGGGATTAAAATCAATCAATTAATTATGAGAAGAGGTCCACGATGCAGTTATCATCTACACCATGCTAGAAGAATAAGGCTCTTTTGGAGATCCTGCTAATGAGGGTGGACTTGCAATCATCCCATTATTTCTATATTTCATGAGTGGCAGATTAAGGGTTATTTTCTTACTGAGTAAGGTCCAAATAGATGCTGCTTGTTCACTGATCATGAGGCCTCTAAGATAGGAATTTTTAATAGATTAAACAGGATCCCTTCCCACAGCATCTCTACATCCAGTCATTACCTAGCTTAATGGCTCCCCAAGCACTTGGTGATGGATGGAGTAAAGCAGCGTTTCCTAATTGGTGTTCCGTGGAATCCCAAGGTTCCGCACAAATGAGGTTCTGCTGTGATTTTCCCAAACAAAATGGACACCGTGATTTTATCGCATATCAGGGGCCTGGTCAGATGCCGCAGCCCTTTAAGATCATGACTGGGCCCCTGTAGTATCGGCAGGCTGGGAGGAAGTGATAGCACTTCCTCCCAGCTTCACAGAGTTGCTGCGAAGGAGGAGGCAGGAGATGGCCGTACAGAGAGTAAGCAGCATGGATGGCAGAGGGAGGCTGGAGTGAGTATGATGTATGTCATATTGTGTGTGTGTCACTGTGTGAGCCAGTGTGTGTGTATCTGTGTGTCAAAGTGTGTGTATGTGCCAGTGTATATCAGTGTGTTTGTATGTGCCTATGTATCTGAGTGTATGTCAGTGTGTGTGTATCTGAGTGTATGTCAGTGTGTGTATATGTCAATGTGTGTATCTGTGGGTGCAAGTGTGTGTATTTGTCACTGTGTGTATCTGAGTGTGTGTGTATTTGTGAGTCAAGATGTGTGTATGTGTCACTGTGTGCATCTGAGTGTTTGCATGTGTATCTGAGTGTGTGTATCTGTGTGTCAGTGTGCCATTGTGTGGCAGTGTGTGTATCTGTGTGTCAGATAAATATGCACACACAGATACATACTGAGAAACAGATACACACGCTGGCACATGCAAACACAGATACACACACTTGACACACATATACACACACCTAGACACACATACATACACACACAGATACACACTGTGTGTCAAGGTGTGTGTATCTCTGTGTCAGTATGTGTATCTGTGTGCCACTATGTGCCAGTGTGAGTGTATTTGTGTGTCCGATACATAAACACATACACATTGACACACAGATACACACACTGGCACACAGACACACACCGACACATAAAAAAAAGGTTTATGCAACGGCGCAATTTTTTTATTTATTTTTTACGCGGGGAGGGGGGGAGGTCCACAATGTTGATACACTATGTCAAAGGGTTCCACGGGAAAAATTAATTGGGAACCCCTGGAGAAAAGGAAACTCCATCTATTGGACTATTTAAAGAATAGGCCAGGATATCCCTAAACCCTGGCACATTTTAAGTGCACGATGCAATATCCATCCAAAGTGAATGCTAGAAGAATGCCCCATTGCTTTGGCATATGTGCTCTCAAATAAACAAAAAAAGAGAGACACTTCATAGTAAATTATGTAACTGTCACATTTATAATAAACATTTCATAGCTACTTTGCCTACATTCATTATGACATCACAGAGAATAAAATAACACACACAAAAAACAAATCACATAAAACCATAAAGCACACCAATGAAATATTCATGATAAGACAAGGAATACTCAATCTCTCTCTCTCTCTCTCTCTCTCTCTCTCTCTCTCTCTCTCTCTCTATATATATATATATATATATATATATATATATAAACGGGACAAATATGAAGGCATTTTTGTCAGCCAGCCCTTGGATTGCAGAGGTTAATTAGCTGACATAATATAATGGTAATTGTAACTTTCTATGTAGTGATTTTCTTCCAAAGAAACTCATAGCCTTTGTACAAGATCTCTGATTTAAACAAAGTGACAGCTGATAAACAAAAAATTGCCTAACTTGGTCTAAACAACATGTTAGTGCATTATAAATAAAAAATGATAAAACCTATTATAATAACTTAATGGTACTCATTTCATTGACCTTTGAAGGATGAAAGAATTTAACCCTGCTGGGAATCCAATCTGTGACCCTGATGTTTGAACTTGCGCTAAATTTGGTACATTAACCAAATGTAAGGCTTAAATAGGGCAAGGAGTTCACATGTATGAATAGAGATGAATAAAACATTACATTATTTAAGAATAGACTAAAAAAAGTCAAAATACTGTTTAAAAAGGCATAGAGCATCTTTAAAATCCGACTCTGTGATATGTGCCAGTAAAGATTTTACATCAGTTAGAATATCTGTTAGCTCTGAAATTAAAATATCTGTTAGCTCTGAAATTAAAACAAAAAACATTTTTTTTTTTATAATCCTTGTATTATAATTCAATTACAGACAGGTACATAAAATATTGAATTGAACAAGAATATTGTATGAAATGTTTTGGAATTGCAACCATCATAAATTGCAACAAATCAGCATAATATTATCATAGATATGCATTAACCCCTTCAGGACCGGCCTGTTTTTGCGATGTTTGTACGTTAAGGACCAGAGCAGTTTTAACACTTTTGTGGTGTTTGTGTTTAGCTGTAATTTTCCGCTCTCTCATTTACGGTTCCCATACAAGTTATATATTGTTTTTTTCAAGACAAGAAGGGCTTTCTTTACATACCAGTATTTATATTATGTCATATATTGTATTTAAAAAAAATAATGAAATATGGTGAAAAATAAAAAAAAAAACATGTTTTTGGACTTTTACTTGAAAAATCTTTTACTTATCTACAAAAGCTAATGAAAAAAACTGCTAAATAGATTCAAAATTTTGTCCCGAGTTTAAAAACACCCAGTGTTTACATGCTTTATTGCTTTTTTTTGCAAGTTATAGGCCTATAAATACAAGTAGGAAATTGCTGTTTCAATATATATATATTTTAAATGTATCAATAGTGACATTGTTACACCGTTATCTGTCATAAATCCCCGAAACACACCTAACATGTACATATTTTTTAAAGTAGACAACCCAGGGTATTTAAAATGGGGTATGTCCAGTCTTTTTTAGTAGCCACCTAGTCACAAACACTGGCCAAAGTTAGCATTTATATTTGTTTGTGTGTTAAAAATGCAAAAAACGCTAACTTTGGCCGGTGTTTGTGACTAAGTGGCTACTAAAAAAGGCTGAACATACCCCATTTGCAATACCTTGGGTTGTCTTCTTTTTTAAATGGTATGCCATCATGGGGCTAATTCTCATTCCTTGGCTACCATACGCTGTCAAAGGCAACCTAACCAATCTGACAAATTTCAATAAAAAAAATCAAGCCTTATATTTGACCCTGTAACTTTCACAAACACTATAAAACCTCTACATGTGGGGTACTGTTATACTCAGGAGACTTCGCTGAACACAAATATTAGTGTATCAGAACAGTAAAATATATCACAGCAATAATATCCTCAGTGAAAGAGCTGTTTGTGTGTGAAAAATGCAAAAAACTTCACTTTCACTGACAATATCATCGCTGTGATATGTTTTACTGTTTTGAAACACTAATATTTGTGTTCAGCGAAGTCTCCCGAGTAAAACAGTACCCCCATGTACAGGATTTAGGGTGTCATAGAAAGTTACAGGGTTAAGCACAGTGCTAGCAAATTAAATTATCTGGACTTTTGGCCTGGGTTGGCAGGCAGGTCCCTCAAATTGCAATCATTAAAATTACTTAATTAGGTAAAAATATTACATAAATATGCACGTAGAATTTTAATATATATACATATTTATATATTTGACGTCTACGTGTATATTTATGAAATTATTAATGTAATTTTGTATGTGGACATATGTATATTTCGTATTATTTTTATTTATTTATTTATACATAGATATATATATCATTACATTCTAAGTGTATTTTGATATAAATATATATATATCAATATCAAAATACTGTTAGAATAAAATTGAATATATATATATAATTTTTTTTTAATTATTAAAAATTATTTTTATTTTTTGTTATTTATTTTTATTAACATATTATTTGTATTTTATAATAATATATATATACCATATATATAGTTATTATATATATATTGTATATATTCGTGTGTAATTTAAATATAAGTGTATTTTTATATTAATATACGTATATATAAATATAAAAATACACTTAGTGTGACATTATATATATGATACATATACATATATTATATATATAGATATAATACATGTATATATATCATATATATATACACATATTATAATTTTTTTTACACTGATTGTTTTTTTTTTTAACTTTATTTCTGATTTTTCACTTGCAGGGAGACTGCCTGTCAGCACAGACAGTCCCCCTGCAGGCAGATACAAAGACCCCTATTGCGGTCATGTGATCGAGTGATCACATGGCCGTGGGGTCCTGATCTGCCGAGGGGGGACTGCCCGGGCAGACAGGCAGTCCCCCTGGACCGGGAGGAGAGCTGATCGCCGCCGTGGGACCGACGGCGATCAGGTAAGTAGCCCAAAACCGTTATGACGGTTCAGGACCGTCAGCGGTCCAAACGCACGTTTTACCGCTGACGGTCCTGAACCGTCAGCGGTCCTGAAGGGGTTAAATCAAGCAAAGCGTGGAGACACTGAACGTCAGTGGTGCACACTGTGCATGCAGCACTGACATGGTATCACCTCGATTGGTCCTCTGAGGAGTGGCCACTAGAGGCGTTCCTAGGCTGCAATGTATATCATATATCTTCTCTATAGCAAATACAAATGATTAAAGTCTCATAGTTATCCAAAAGCTCCTCAAATTTATACTTTCCTGTGGTCACCTCAAAAGGGGCATCTGAAGATCATTATTGACACAGGTTTACATACATATTTAAATGTAGAGGTTTATATGTGGGTATTATTTATTTGTTTCCATTCTGGATATGTTCGATATTTAATGATATATATCCAACCTTAAAATCAAATCTAAACTATTACAATGTGTCTCTTTGCTAAAAACTTGTGTTACAAAGAAAATTAGTTACATTTAGAAGTAAAAAAAACAAACAATAATTTTACAAGCATGGCTTGTGTGTTGACTTATGAGGGCTACTGATAAACAATAAGTAGTAAGAACTTAATGTAATATGTACATTAAAAAAGCTTAATTTGAAAAGACTTGTATTCAGCCAATTTACAGGTAATGTCAATATTTCAAGCAATTCTCTAGTCTTTCTCAAAACCTGCTTGCAAAGCCAGTCAATCACAGAGCATTCCCAGATCAGTCTCATCAGTCTCATCAGTCTTGCCTGGTGATGTGTACCACTGTTAAAAAGTAAAACATTGCCCCGTTCTGTGAAGTGGCGCTCAAAGGTTTTTTTTAACGTTCAAGAATGGTGCTCATGCCCAGTAAAAGTAACAAAAAGTACAACCTGAATGGAATTGTAGGATAGTGAGACCTTATGCCTGATCGTACTAGGTATGTACTTTAAAACAACAAAAAAAATTCAAAATGGTAATGCTCAGAAGATTGCAAAAATAGGAAAAGGAACCACACTCAATTCACTTAAGACTAAGACTTAAGAGTTCTTAGCTGAACCAAGGGTCAGCACAAGCCCAGAAGATGATAAATACCAGTATTAGAAAAAGGGGTCTAGGCACTCCAATGTCCATGCACCTTTATTAGAACATGTGGAACACTACAACGTTTCGACTCCCAATGGAGTCTTTGCCAAACTTTAACCCCTTAAGGACCAAACTTCTGGAATAAAAGGGAATCATGACATGTCACACATGTCATGTGTCCTTAAGGGGTTAATGCTCAGAAGATGGCAGCAATAGAATTCCTAATGACATGATTTTGATGGTTCCTTTAGAGTGGTTTTACTGCAACTTTTTCTGTAGCAGCGGCCGAGATAGGAAAGCTTGTGAATGGCATTCTGGAGTAACCTTGCTGTAACGCCAGAAAATAAGACCAGGAAAGGTTGGAGAGTTAAACTGTAACATCAGTGGGTGTGTTTTGACTCACAGATATCTTCTGGGCAGTTGTTATCAATCCAATTAGTTCTCTAACCAAGAATTGTTATGATAAAAGGATAATGTGTCCCTGTGTTTAAAGTGTCATTATTGATTGATTTTTTTAAAAAAATATTTGTAACAAAAGCCTCCCCAAAACCCAGTGTTAAGTATAAAACAGGTAATATGAAGATTAAACACAGAGACATGTTGAGATACCATTTTATCCTGTGGATAGCACACCTCCTCTTGTGTGTAGTGCATGCAGGCAGACCATGTAGCTGACCATCACTATCTGCCAGCTATTGTGAGAGACACTTATTTTACATATAATACATAAAGGAGACTTAGCTAGCTGCACTATAACAATTACATATTCCTAATTGTAACAGCTTTCCTGTCAGACCACCACTGCTGATTGGATGTAACTGCTTCATCTGTTTGAAGTAGTTATAGTGACTGGCTCCATCTTTTCATTCAGTATTAAACTGTTTTAGACGTTTTAATGCTAAACAAGAGACCACAGCCGCCAATCCCTTCTGTGCTGTTTGGGCTAATGATGAAGCATTAACCTGAGCAGAAATGTGTGGTGCTATCCAGCAGTGTCAACTGACCACTTTCAGCCTATCACAAAGCCCATTGCTGACATGAAGTGGAATGACTGGAGGAAAGTATGTAATCTTGACTTTAGCCACAGCTCCAGTAGGAGCCAGCCTGTGGGTGGCCAGGGACCCTTAGTTATCTGCTTGAAAATGTCTCAACATTAACTGGAGTGACAGCAAAAGATGACTACAGGCACTATAACCAATTCAATGAGATGAAATAGTGTCTACAGTGTCCCTTTCATCAGCACATGTCTTAATTTAGAAGCATGTGCCCATTTTAAACCAGTCCAGTGGCACTTTGAATTAAATTGTGTTTTTTTTATCAGAAAAGCAAATGTTAACAAAAAGAATAGTATAACTTAAATTAGGACATAATTGCAGAAAAAAATAAACAGATACAGCTTCTTATTACATAATATAACACAGAGAACAACTGTGGTGATATATATTATTATTATTTTTTTATATGTTATATGTAAGTGTATTTGTCTAAACGCATAATACAGCAACAATACCCTTAAATAGAAATCTGTTCATTAACACAAGCAAATAAAACCATTTAACACACTCTGACTTTTATTATCTGTGTATTTATCCCTGATGTCCTATTGTATCAGTCTGCTTTGTAGATTACTCCTGGGTATAAGATCATTTTATCTTTGTTTGAGAAACATGAGTTAATATAAATTCAATTAGCCCATTATGGGATGGTACAAAATGCATGCTGTTTTGTTAGTGTCTCCTTGAACTATAATTTAGTAAATACATTTACTCCGCTGTCTGACACTGGAAAATCATCAAAGTTTACTGGAAATGCATTTCTTTGATTTCTAGTAAATCTAAATCTGCTCAGCCATTTCACAGTCTGTGAGCAGTAAGAGTGTTTCTGCCTCATTTACAGTTCTTCAACAGAATTCAGACAATCAACTGGAACATTAGTCAAAGGGATCCCTGCCTAATGACTTCTGACATGTGCTGCTGAACAGGGCTAAGGAGCATGCTGAGCCACTGCATTGAAGGGGTATATTGATGCCAGGAATAGGTGTCTGTGGATGGTTTGGTGATCGGAAGATTGAATCTGCTTTTCCCTTTTCACTTAATGGTTCATATATCCTTTAATAGAAATCACAAAGGTCTGCTATAAAAACGGATGTTCATTTCAAAGTTCGAAATGTATATCCAGGGCTGTCTTTTGTGCTATTTACAATTATTAAAAAATAAAACACAATCAGAGAACCGCAGTAGCTGACAGCCAGTGATATTGTCTTTATGTATCTTCTAAAGTGTATGTTTATGTCTTCTCATTTGTTAATGTTTCTATTTAGAGATATCACTTAAACACATTTTCCCCGCAATCTCGCTGCTGAGCATTGGTCTTATTTTGATCAATAAATCTGGTAATCCAAGGCAGTGCTGTAAAACTGAGCTCTAATGTTTTCTACTATTAATTTAATATAGACTGTGTGTGTGCATTGCACTGCTATGCTATTTCACAAAATGCAATGTAATAAAACAAATGTGAAACTTTCACTGGCTATATGTTTCTTTTTACTCACACAATTATATGTTTATGGCAAATTACAGGGGGTGTCAACCGCTTGTATTAATAGATAACCCTTAGTGTTATTCTCTGACTTTTATAATGTCCACCTCTGGCACCAGTAGGCAGAGAATCTCTGGCACATCCTGGTACCAGTATACGGCAAGAAGAGAACCCATGGCACATCTCTGGCACAGGTAAACAGCAGAAAGAACATTTCTGCCCCTGATTAACAGCAGGGAGGTAATATCTGGAGCCGGTAGACAGCAGGCAGAAAATCTTTGGCATTGGTAAACCAACGAAGACAATGCAGTTATATTGCCATTTGTATTAGTGTCCTTTTTAGTAAGAGAGTTTCAATGAACAACATATGTATGCTTGTGAAAATACACAGAAGTCAAATTGAAGCTCATGTCAACTGTTGGTATGCAATATCAGTATAATTTATTTTCTCGTTATTAATATTTTATATAACATGCCAACATACTTTACTGTATGGTATAATTGTCAGACAAACAAATAACTGCACACCTCCCAACACTGGGAAGTATGAATTCTGGGAGGGAGGCTGGGCCTAATTGGCTGGGCTGGCCATGTCATAATTAGGGACAGGTCTACCTGATGATGGGTTAATACATGCCAGTTTGACGAACAGCCACTGGCCAAACCACTTCAATAAAAATCATGTGCAATGAGTTATTAAAACACTTACTCCACAGACTGCCTGAAATGCAGTCTGTGGAGCAAAAGGGTGTCTAACGATGCTTCACTTGCTGAGTATGATCTCATATCTAGGGATACCAGGAGAGAAGTCCTGGTTTTAGGATTCTGTCCACCAGATTAAGGAATATTGGGAGACATTTGATTTCAACAAAAACAAAAGATAGGGAAGGCACTGCTCAAATAAGCTAAATGTGTGCCCAACTAGTTTTGTGAAAACACATAATGTTTTCCCATAATATAATGTACAATGTACAATATATATGGCCCTTTAAAAAAATAAATGAATAATATACACGGCCAGTTTAAAAAACAGATGGGCCTTTGCCATAATGTGTATGGCCCTCTACTTACAAAGAGAGAGCCACACAAAGATACAAATCCATCTGTAATCCAAAATATTGTCACTAGTCACTAGTGGGTGCGGATATATACTGCGGACAGACCTAACGTATAACAAACCCACAAACTGACTGCTGTGCACAATGGATAAAGCATCCTTGAAAATGTTCTTTTTCTAAAACATAGACATTAAAAATGAACTTATAACCTGTGTACTACGGTAACTTGAATTAAATTAGTTTTAAGGAAATTATGAGTATACATAATTAACATATATAAGTATCATGCACAGAATATAGATGCTATGATTATTTTAATGATGACACAATCAATGTATTAAATAATGTTTGTATTATTACACAATGTTATATAATGTTATTCTAGCATTTTCTATGATTTAATAATATGTGCTCTGGTACTCTGGATTGAATTGACTGCTTGACAGTATTATTTCTTATCTTGTCGCATGCTCTATACTACAAACTATTAAATACATATTCACCTTTTTGTACACAATACCAGAGAAGCAATTAAAAATACCAAGGGAGTGTTCAAAATGATCATATAACCAATTTGGGAAAGCACAATTCAGTGCAAAATAGTTGGCAGATAATAAGGAATATAAAGTTCTAATTACGTGGTGGCTGCCAAATAGTAATTATAGTTCTAATTGCAATTCTTAGTTTTTATTCTGTCCCCAAAGAGTTTTACTGTAAAACATTAATTACATTAGATTATTTAGTACAACCAATGCACACGGTTGCCTATACTCGAGATATGTATGTATTGCATTATTGTGCTTTGTTAACATTTACAGCAATAGTTGTAAACATAAAACAATCCCACACCTATGCAGTTTAATCCTTTAAGATTGTTTTTGTGTCTTTTGCTTTAAATAACTCTAGCATGCATAGGTCATAACCTTCTAATAATGTTATCTACACATCAAGGTAGACAAATGACTTGCCCATTACAGTGTTTATCGTGTAATATATAATAGTAAGATGGAATGTGCTAATCAGTACTTTACTAATCAATAATCATGTGCCAGAAAATGTTAAATACCTGATTTTCTTTCAGCACCAGCAGGGGACAACCTCCACCAGTACAAAACCTTCACAATATTCAATTAAAGGGACACTATAGTCACCTGAACAACTTCAGCTTAAAGAGGTTGTTCAGGTGAGTGCTACAGCTCCATGCAGCCTTTTTCTTGTAAGCACTGTATTTTCTGAGAAATTGGAATTGGAAGCTTGGAACACCTCTTGTTGCAGTCAATCAGACGGCCACCAGAGGGACTTCCGAGTTCAGAGGCCCTAAAAAGGCCTCATTTACGTCTGACGTATTCACGCATGGGTGAATACTTCAGACGGGCTATCAGCACACAAAACACTGTGAACGCGCTTTGTGTGCTGAGGCTGTCAGCACTGCTGTGGGAGTGGCTTCAGCTGACAGCTGAAGACCAAAGAGGAGGACCCACAGGGACTCTTTCTGGCCACAATAGTGGTTGAAGGGGGGGGAGGAGACCTACTCTCCTTCCCCCCCCCGGCCCCCACCCCTGGGCGGTGGGTGGGGGCCATGAAGATAATGAGGGGGGGACCTACTGTCCTCCCCCTCTCTGGCCCCCACCCCTGTGCGGCGGGTGGGGGCCCTAAAAATAACAAAATTAGGGGGACCTACTGTCCCCCCCTGCCCCCATCCCTGAGCGGTGGGTGGGGGCCCTAAAATTAACAATAGGGGGGGACCTACTGTCCTCCCCCGGCCCCCACCCCTGAGCGGCGGGTGGGTGCCCTAAAATTAACAATAGGGGGGACCTACTGTCCCCCCCGGCCCCCACTACTGAGCGGTGGGTGGGGGCCCTAAAATTAACAATAGGGGGTACCTACTGTCCCCCCCCCAGCCCCCACCATGCTCTGTGTCATTTTACACAGCATGGGAAAGTTCAATTTTCCCACGCTGTGTAAAATGACACAAAGCACTATGATTGGATGGATTTCAAGCCATCCAATCACAGTGCTCTGTGTCATTTTACACAGCGTGGGAAAGTTAAATTTTCCCACGCTGTGTAAAATGGCACAGAGCACTGTGATTGGCTTAAACCAGCCAATCAGAGTGTTCTTAGCCTAATTGCAGGGCATGGCAAGGCTTTATAAGCCTTCCCCCGCCCTGCAGAGCTCAGTCTGCGCGGAGCCCTCCATGGGTGAACATGGATTTATTTATTTTTTTGCGCTCTTTTTTTTTTTTTTTTGCGTCGGTTATATGGCTTTTTATTTGCCCTTTTTGGGGCTGAAGAAAGAAGATTTTAGAAGAAAGAAAACATCGAATGGTAAGTTGTTTATCTCATTTTTTTTTTTACAGGTTTTTAGTTAAAGGTCCCACCCCTCATTATTTTTAGGGTGAGGGGGGTAGGTAGGGAGATATTTTTTTTTTTTGGGGGGGGGGGGATGACTAGGGACCCCCCCTTAGTATTTAGGGCCCCCACCCACCGCCCAGGGGTGGGAGCCGTGGGGGACAATAGGTCCCCCCCTTATTGTTAGTTTTAGGGCCCCCACCCACCGCTTTGACGAAAAAGGGGGCGCGGCAGGGCTGGGAGCTCGGCGCTGGAACAGAGGTAAGTTTTTAATATAAAAACGCTCCGAAAATTATTTTTAGTAAATGAAAGTTCATATAAAAGCAAGAAGGAAGGCTGGGGGACCTGTCTTTCTTGCTTTTATATGTTGACTATAGAGTCCCTTTAATTAATTCCTTTCTGTCCTAGACACACATAGGACCTAGGAGTCCTAGGAGCTGTTGGGACACTTTCACTGAATGTAACATTTTTACATTGTTTTGTAAATGAAGTATATAACAAGATAAAGTAGACTCACAGGCTTGCAAATTCAGTTGTTCTGTTAGAAAACTACATCCTTGTAAATGTACATTTGACTAGTAACATGCATATATAATATAGCAGAGGGGGAAAAAAGCTTCTCCAGAAACATACGTTTTGGTGCGATAACACAAAAAAAAAAGTAAACAAAATTATACAACTTATTATGTCTGCTATCACCCACTGCCCTAATAATTTATGTTTACAGAGTACTGCAGGGTGGCATTACTATTCACCATCTTTTAATGTAAATAGAAATTGCATATTAAACACGTAACTCTAGGCACTGTAGCAACCTTTAGAGGTTAAACTGGTAACGAACGGCAACTCCAAAGTTGTTAATTTGGCTCCTCTCCTTCCACTTTTGTGGATGCCTTAGGCAAATCAGTAGCTTCCCATTCACAAATCAGCTTCAGAAAAATTTGAATTTTTTTTCTTTAACAGATAAAACTGTAAAGGTAAGCCAACGCCAGGGACCGCCTGGCACCATAACAACTTAATTCTGATAAAGTTATTACGGTGCCCAGGGGTCCCTCTAACTCTTAATGTTATGCTTTTGTTATGTCATGTTATGTCATGCTGGGTGAGAGACCAGTTGGGAGCAGCTATGGTACATGTTTTGCTGCATACATGTATTTGGCATCATGCAAAAACAAGCATGTGCACTATTTCTACTCATTTTCATTGTTACAGCTAAGGTGCCCAGAATGATCTTTACATTGGTGGTAATTTTTGTAAAGGGGAGTTTTTATGAGGAGTTCCACCTTTACTACTTGTGTTTACTTTTTTACGTATAGTTTTGTTATGCCCATATTAGTTACCTTCCCCTTTTCTGTTAGCAACAGAGCAAGTTGTATCTAACTTTATAATCATGCAATACTTATATAACTGCATAACAAAAAGTAAAAAAGCTTAGTTTACGGTTCTAAGATTAAGACGACCTAAAATAAAAGTTAACACTCCAGTTCTAAAATAAAGGGAATACTCCAAGGACCAAAACAAGTTTGGCTTCATAAAGTGGTTTTCTTGTATAGATCATGCCCCTACAGTCTCACTGCCCAAATCTCTTGGAGTTAAGAAACTTAGTCACACCTTCCCTGACTGAGACTCGCACAACCTCGTTACAAATTTCCTTAAAAACAGGTCTAGTATTTAGTCCTCCATTATTCCACAGTGAATCTAGTTTTAGTCTTCAATTATTGCACAGTGAATTTAATTTAGAAGTTTTTTTTCTGCTGCTCTGTTAATTCCCAGTTAGAGCAGGCAGCAGCCTCTTGTGTTTTTATTAAACTTCAATTAACAGGGCAGGAGATACACATTTCGAAGCATACTGTGCTGTAAAAATATGAAACCTTTTTTTCCATGGAAGCAGTATGAATAACAGCTAGGGAACGGGTGGTGAAGGCTGCATAAACAAAGTGAGTTAACTTGTAAATGGTAGTAAATAGAGCAGTGAGACTGCATGGGACACATATTACATCTCACATTTCATCACATATACACTAAATTTGCTTCATTAAAGTTCTTTTGTTGGATGGAGTAACCCTTTAAGCTCTGTTGAATGCTATAATTATTCTGCAATCATGAACTGCATTGTATCCATAAGGAGAAATAATATGAATCTGCATGCACTTAGCATTGATTTTAAATGCCTACTATTGTTGTTAGTACATATAAGTCCTATAGTGAGATTATGTTTAGTATGTTGATACGGTTACTGGACTGGATGCATTAGGAATACAATGAAGCACATACTTTGCTCAAGACTCATGCTTGTACTGGATTGTTCTTGTAACATGGCCACTGCTGAATGTTTCGATGGCAAAATGTTCTTTGCCAGTGGCCATTTATATCCCATAACCTGCCAACAATAAAATGTAATTATCTCTGGAACTGAAGTATTCCCAGGAGAATGGCAAGTGAGGTGATAAGCTACGACAAGACCCTAGTCCGTCACACTACATTTTTTTTCGCAGCTAACGGGTATCACTGATTTTACTATCACATTTCTATGTTAAACCATATGCTAATTCACTTAGACTAGTATCCTTATCTGAATATGATAATCACATTATTAATGACCGCAATTTGCTGCCTACAGTTAAATGGATATTCTGCTACATTCTAGCGCATCAAAAGCCTTTGCAAAGCCAAAGTAGGTCATATCTTCTACCTTGATCAAAATTTCAGCTTATTTTTCTCAAGTAAGCTAATGAGGGTATTATGGCATGACCTACCCCACGCATCCTGATCAGCATTAATATTATGGAGCTTTGTATGAACCATGAAGTCCGAGTCACATCAGATTTCTTTTTAATCAATTCAAATATATTCTATACACATCGTATAACTAGAGTGATAAAATAAAAATCTCTAAAATCACTAATTCCACATATAAATATTTAGGTTTTGTCAATATATTGCATTATGTGAAAATAATGGCATTGAGGGGTTCTTGTGACATCATAGTGAATGAATGATAAAGGTTGAGTGGTTTTTAATTCTCTTCAGGATGTTGAGAATTGAGGCATTATTTTCCTCTCATACAGACATTGCAGGTTACTGTGAGGGTTGAGGTTGTACAAGTGTTAATGTTTAGTGACAGTGTAATGCATAACAAGGAATTATATTCAGTGTATTGTAGTGCAACGTAAGCATTATGGGTAGGACTTTACTGAATGAGCAGAATTAAGACATACATATCGGAGTGCTGTCAATTTAGTCACATTTCCAGCCTAGGACAGCAACCATTTGAACTGCTGCCATTAAAAGGGTGGCAGGTGCCAGTAGGGGATGTAACTTCTACTTGGGCAGACTGGGACATGTCAGTGTGATGACCTCCTGGCCTGGATACATTGAAATTGGGCTAAAAATGTATAATTTCTTTATGGCTTAATTTCCGTTTTTATTTGCAAATGTTTTTTTTAAATTAACTTAATTATAGCTTGATTGTAATCCATTATCTTCTTCTGCCCCCAAAGAGTTTTACAAGGTTATTCACCAAAATGAAACTAATCGGCTGCAGTTGGTGCAATCTGGACTGCAAAATGCGTATATTGCTTACGCTATTTAACAATATCCGGATTTTATAATTCACTTACCAAATGGGCCTGAATTTGGGCCAGATTTCAGATGGGCCAAGTGCTGCTGGCCAGCTGAAATTCATCCTGAATGCTGAAAATCCAGGCACGGAGGCTTCAAGTTCAGAACAATTTGCAAATAGTTAAAAACCCCTGGTGGTGCTAATGTTAGTTATAGGCCAGCTGCCCAACATCTGCTAGTCAGCTGCCACATAAAAAAAAAAGTTCAATAAATAAAAAGCCTATGTGGGTCAGTTAAGGCACCCATATTACATGTGGCAGGTTTATCTGATAAATGCTTAAATTGAATGACTGGGCAGCCATTGCTACACAGGCCCCATACCATGGGCCAATAAAATAACAGTAGAGACCAAGTCACCTCTGTGCCCCCATCATGGGCTTTGGGTGGAAAACTTTAAAAGAAGTTATGGGTGGTGGACATATTACTGCACAATGGATGGGGATATTAACTAATTAAATGGGGGAGACCTGTAACCATGGCGATTATAATATTTGGGGGAACCCTTAAAAAGGGCAAAGAAAAATCCCTAAATCCTATGTAGCCGATTGTATTCAGCCTGTCCTGTATAATTCATTTTAAAACTGCATTTGTTTAATTGTATCGCTATGCATTGTAAAACTGTATGTATTTTCGTATGAGGGTTCGGTAGTTTTAATACGAATGAAACTACCGAACCCGCAGACCACCCCAGTGAGAAGTGTGCGCCTCGTTAGGCGTTCACAATTCTCAAAACAGCAGGTTAATTGATGTGGGTTAAGTGCCTGGGTGGCCGCTGTTCGGTATACGAACCACGCGCGGCGGTCATCTTACGCACAGAAATCTCAGCGGTGTTTGGTCGTCGAGTGTCTGGAACTCAAATCGGACACTCAAACAACCGAACACCGCTGAGACCTCCAGAGTGCCATAAATCCCGAACGGAGGGACTAGACAGCCCCCCGTTTGGTTAAAACAAAGTACCAAACAAGGGAATCAAGGCGAAGGTAGTGATAGGTATGGATGGCAAGGATTTTTATGCAATTTAACTGCCAAACGGAGACCGACCGCAGGGCCAAAACACATGGAACCTTTTTCGGATACCACCTCGTGTGCGGCCGGTCAAACTTCACCCTCCACCTAACTCCCGAAGCCCTGGTCCGATCTGGGTGAATTTTAGATGTTAGTCACCCAGATCAGGGCTACCAGGCGGTACCCTAAATATTAGGCTATCTGCTTATTTTAGGGTACATCCAGGTTTGGGGTAAATGTACAGTACAGTTAAGGGGATTATGAGTCACTCTGAGGGGAGGAGATGTGTGGGAGTTAACTATTGCTGTATTCCTGATAGCAAAAAGTAAAAAAGCTGTGTGTCGTCCAGTCATTGGGATTGCTGTTGGGATATTGTTGGATTATTTTGCCTGCTGGAATTACTACTCTATGGATTTATAATACTTGTTCCTGAGCCTCACTGGGATCTTAAGTGGAGATTAGCTGTGGAATATCAGCTCTCCGCTAAATCCTAATCTTACATAAGTGAAGAAAAAAAAAAACAGCAACAAAAACCCCCAACAAAATACCACAATACATGAATCCTTCGTCACCCATTGAGGACGCCGCACAGACTGAGCTCTGTCTTTTCTATAGGCTTTCCCATGTTGTGTTAGCTACTACAGTCCGTGGGAAAATTCCCTATGCTATGCAACATGTGTAGAGTGCTCTAATTGGTTGGCTAGCAAGCCAACCAATTAGAGTACATTGACAGGAAAGTCTAGAGAACTGATTCTTAGCTCAAGACTTGCCTGTCCTGTCAGAGTGCTCTGAAAAACTCGGCTATTTCAATCAGATGGTCATTTTTTTCACATTGAAATTTGCTAGTCTGGTAATGTTGCCTTTGAGACCATATGGTAGCCCAGGAATGAGAATTATCCCCTTGGTGGCATACCATTTGCAAAAGTAGACAACACAATGTATTGCAAGTGGGGCATGTCCAGTCTTTTTTAGTAGCCACTTAGTCACAAACACTGGCCAAAGTTAGTGTTCATATTTGTGTGTAGAAAATGCAAAAAACTAATTTGAATGCCAATTGTGGCCAGTGTTTGTGGTCTCAAAGGCAACATTACCAAACTGGCAGATTTCAATGTGAAAAAAATGTAATGGAAGCCTTATATTTGACTCTCTAAGTTTCCAAATGCCATGAAACCTGTACATAGGGGGTACTGTTATACTTGGAAGACTTCACTGAACACAAACATTAGTGTTGTCAGTAAAAGTTCCGTTCATGTGTGAAAAATGCAAAAAATATCATAGTTGTAATACAATTGTGAAACACTAATATCTGTGTTCAACAAAGTCTCCTGAGTAAAACAGTACCTTCATTTTTTAAATATTGTATTTATTTATTTTATTTACTTATTATTGTAAATATATGTACATATATGAATATAAAATCTATATATGTATTATATATATAATATATATATACATCTTATATATATGTAACTTCATTCTAAGTGGATTTTAATACTAATATATGTACTTATATTAATATTAAAATACACTACGTATGATGTTACATTTATAAGATGTGTGTGTATATATATATATATATATATACATATATATATATATATATATATACACACATTTAATTTATTTTAAACATGTTTAATTAATATTTTTTTACACATCCCACCAGCATGGGGACTGTCTGACAGCCCAGACAGTCCCCCTGCTGGCAGATCCACAGCCAGCTATAGGGGGCAATGTGATCGCTCTTTGAGAGCTATCACATGGCCCCCTGGGGTCTGATTTGCCATCGAGGGCTGCCTGGGCTGTCCTCCTGAAGAGGGTCACGGTGGAGGTAAGTCCACAAAAGCTCCTGGGGGCTTAAGCCGTTACGGCTTTAAAACCCATTATAATGGGGACGGCATAGAACGCCGTAACAGCGTTAAGGGGTTAATGATTACTGTTTGCCTGAAACCACACCTCTAATTGCTGTCAGTCTGACAGGAACACTCTAACACTAAAAATAAATTGATTTATTTTTATTGTTAGAGTGTTCTTTAAATGGACAGGGCCTGCATTTCTTGAGATAGCTGAATAAAGCGAGGAGGAAAATGTGTTCTGTTCTAGAAGTATCAACCAACGGGCCTGCCATTAGGGTGGAACAGGCAATACATATATATGGGGCCAGGGCCCTATATATACAATTATAAACAGTTAGGTGCAGAAATATTTGGACACTGACACAATATTTATAATTTTGGCTCTGTACTCCACCACAATGGATTTCAAATGAAACTGAGATGCAATTGAAGTGCAGACTTTCAGCTTTAATTCAAGGGGTTTAACAAAAATATCATATGAAACATTTAGGAATTGCACAATTTTCATACATAGTCCCCTTCTTTCAGGGTCTCAAATGTAATTGGACAAATTAACACAATAATCAATAAAATGTTAACCTTTACAATGTTGTTGAGAATCTTTTCAGGCAATGACTACTAGAAGTCTGGAAAGCATGGACATCACCAAGCTGGGTTTCCTCAATTGGAGCCTCTACTGCAGCTGTCATCCGTTGTTGTTTGTTCGTGGGTCGTTGTGCCTTAAGTTTTCCCTTCAGCAAGTGAAATGCATGCTCGATTGTGTTGAGATCAGATTATTGATCTTTATTCAAGCACTTTTTTTGTGTGATATTGTAAAAGACACTGTTTTGTTGTATTGACTTGCCCACTGCAGAATAATCCACTTGTGGAATACCGTATGTTATGGGTTCACAGCAACAACTTCCAAAGGTGAAGGAAACACCTGGAATCAACTCCAGACTTTTTTACTACATAATTTATGAAGAAATAATCAAGGAATAGCCTACACCTGTCCATGAAACAGATTTTGAGTAATTTGTCCTATTACTTTTCGTCCCTTGAAAAAGATGGGGCTACATATTAAAGATCTGTAATTCCTAAACCCTTCCTCCAATTTGGATGTAAATAACTACAAATTAACATTAAAATTAGCAACACTCAGAGGACTATGAAAAGAGTGTTTACTAATATATGTCCAAAATAATTTCGACCCAATAGGGTCATTATTAAGACCGGATACATATATATACAGCTGTGGGAAAGGGAGATCGAAGATCTCACTCCCTGCGCCACTGCAGTCTTGTATGGTGATGGAGCTGGAAGGCTCTCTGAATGCTCCTCCACCAAGTCTTCTCTTTCGCAAGCCATGGTTTTCAGAGACTGCATCCCAGAATCCATGGACCACCAGAGAGGTAAAAGGCTGGCAGGCGGAGGAGAAAATCATATGATAAATCTGAAAAACAAATAAAACTGCTCCCCTCTCACCCCACACAGATCATATAACTATCTCATCCCATAGACGCACGCATACTTATCCCTTACAAGGACACTGCATACACTACATATATGCACACACACACTGTATCCCTTATACAAACTGTATCCTCTATATGCACACATACTGTATCCACCATAAAATTGGGAGTGGGAGCTGTGAGCAGACTCAGTGCCGTCCCCAGGCTTTGAGCTGTGTAAGGGGCCCTGGAATTTCTGATGGCAGCCCTGCTAACCTATGAATAAACTATTTTTGGCATTTAGGTGAGCATTATTTATACATAGAGAGTAGATGAGCGTACATGGAAAAATACGCAATATAAAAATACTGACTACAGATGCTTGTTGTTTAGTTTTAAAACCCAATAACAAAATTTGAATAATTCTTCATTGTTTCTTTACCAGTATTTATGACTTTATCAACCTCTATTTTATTTTAATAACCAGAGACATGACAAGAATACAAAGTAAGTGATTTCTGTTATAATAAATATACCAACCTTCAGAAAATAGAAAACTATGTTACGGTGTGTATTTTCCATCAAACAACAGTGAATGTACTGGGGAAAACATGGAAAAACTAATAGTGAGAGTAGAGATATATTATTTATTATGCTTCTGACCGTAGCATTCATAAAAAAAGAAAATCTGTCTAAAGCAATTTCTCAAAGAAATCTTCATTTCAGTCAGCTCACAGTACACAGCATACTGCTCATGTTTAACTAGTGTTTAGAGAAACTCATGCCTGCGTTTATTGGAAACTAAAATAGGTGCACACAACTAAAACTACACCATGCTGCCCCTAAACAGCAATACCCGGTAAAGAAAAGCTATGGATTTGTTCTTTCTTTCTGACAGATGTGACAAACGCTGGGAATGTGAAGCCTGCCAAGAGCTTTTATCAACTATGTCATAACAACTACTAATAAGTTTAAATAATAAATGGGAAAGACCTTGTGGGAAACGCCAGCAATACTAAAACAATGTTAGGTGCTTGCTGATAGGGGTTTGCAGGACCTGATATTCCCTGCCTTCCCCAGTAGAGTTTTGGCCTGACAATAAACACCAGTTTAATACTTTATCTAATCCCAGCCAGGAGGTGAGTTCAGCAGCAAGCTTCTGCAGATGTTCACATCCAATAATCTATCCATAATTGATGAAACAGGGAGGTCAGATGTAACGGCTTCTACTTTTCCAGCAACAAATAAATGGTTATTGACAAAACAAGACAGTGTGGCGCTTGGAGCCGAGCAGTGACAAGTGTCAGATGGAGGAGAGACAGACGAAGAAATAAGAATGAGGTTCTTTATCTGAACAATTCTATACCATAATATGCAGCAAGGAGGGGAAAATGAAATGGCTTGATTCAAGCAAAAACTAAAGGAACACATAGACAGAGGGAAACCACACAGACGCAAGGACAGTTGCACAGAGCAAGGTAAGTACACGTAAATACGAAAAGTTACTGTCTCTGTAGTACAGTCTGCTTTACTACTTTATGAACGTGAAAGCTTAATTTCCTGCATGTTCTAAAATAAACTGTGTAATTAACAGATGTTTGTCATAAAATCAATTACAGTTTACAATTTTATTCCCAAAATTATTTCTACCCATACAATACAGTAAGAACAGTCAGTAGAAATATATTTGTATGTTTGTCTATGTATGTGTTCATTCAATGACATGATTGACATTTTATTTGCATAGTAAATTCTATTCTGACTTTATTTACTGGTATAATTTATTAAGATACAATTTACCCTAATTGCTGTGAAATCTTGATTTTTATTTTTAATTTCAATAGCTACAATATAACTTTCATTTATAAAACATTTCTACAAAGATTTAATGCTAAAATGAGCACATGGTGTAATGAGCAGTCATTAGGAGAATCTAAAACCCATAGCTATAAAAGCATATTTAGTAAATTAATTGAATGGAAAAAAATAATAAAAGATAAATAATAAGCTAAACTTCGGGATGTTAACGAATAAGTACACTTTCAGAAAAGACAAATAAAGATACAGATTTGAAAGTAGGGATAAAAAAAACATAATAAATCATATTTACACTACATCTACCTCACACATCGTATACATGTTATATACTTTTTTTGTTGTTGCTAGATACAGGTTAATAATACTAGCATGTGAGTAGGTCAATTTTTCTTTAAGGGTCTTTATACAATATCTTCAGTTACTGTGTCTGCCACCTGCCCATGTGCCTAGCGTACACAGTAGTCTTGGGTCACAATCAGCCTTTATATGACCCAAAATCACTCTCATTCCCGAAACAATTATGTCATCTGTCAGTGCTGAACAGACATCATACATCCACGTAGCTTTAATTTACAAGAATCACAAAGTGATCCATTTATTACATTCTTTATTGTCCAGGGGAAGAATTTTAGAAATAGGTCAGTTTGTGGGTTTGAATGTTAACCAGTTGTATACTACACGCTTGGTGACAACAGGTGACACAATTTCTGTGTGAATGAGCAGTAACCTGGTCAGTGAAAGTGATGGGGGTCACATAAAGGTTGATTCTGACCCAAGGTCATAAAAATGTCTGTGCACATTGAGCAAAGAGGAGAAGGCAAAATACACAATATCAGCACAGTTTCTATAGAGAACATTAATGAAAAACGCCTGAATTCTTGAAGGCATGAAAATACCTAAATAGCACTGTGTTTGAATCTGTGAGTATAGAAATTATGCAGCTGTGTAAATGCATTCAAGATCAAATTAAATTTCATAGGAGTTATGATAAAGGGAGATTTAAGGTTAGATAAGGGTTAATTTCAGAGTAAGATTAAACAGGGTGTTAAGAGGATTAAAAACATGAGAGGGTTTACATTTGTGGTATAAGGGGTGTTTAGCATTGTTGAATGTAACAATAGAGTGGGGTTAAATTTAGTATTGGGTCCATGGGGTGTGAGGAGTATTATTTGGAAACTGATCACCTCAATATGTCTTCTGTAGTCCAGTCAGCCTCAAATTATTGATAAAAACAAGGAGTATATAAAAATACACAAAATATGTGTTCTATTTTTGTTTTTTCAACATGTTATCTCTGCTGATCGAGTGGTAACTATATATCCACAATTTGTGATAGTGGCGCCCTCACTTGTGTATTTTTATATACTCCTTGTTTTTATTATATTTGTGGGATTGGGGCGTGATCCCTTTATAGAGTGGCCTGCCTGCACTGTTTGTTGCACTTTACCCCACCTACCGTTCCCTTATTGCATCAAATGATTGATAGCAGAGCTTCAGTAGATGTGATACAGTGGCTATTACTCAGTGTTGTCCCAGATCCTTGTGCAAGGCACTTACTGTGTGAGAGGCTGTTACTCGGCAGACGGGAAATGATTCCTTTCACTTCCTGTCCAGACACACACATAAACTGAAAGAGCTGGGATAGAACTGAGTTTTAAACCCTCTGTATCTGCAACTCTGCTATCAAGCAAAAAAATGCAGACTGGGCTACTAAATACAATGACCAAGGCACTTTGTACTTATCGCTTGACCAATCCACTTATGTCCAAAATGGCACACTAAGGGCTGAAAAGAGGCGCCCCCAGCAGACATGTGCTTGCAGGCAGGAGCCTTCTCTGCTTAATGGGAAATCTGTCCCTGCATATAAGGATCCTGCAGGCTCTGGCAGGAAATTAAAAGAGCAGAGATAAAATTAAATGTACTGTGTAATGAGGGAAGCAAAAAAAATATAGACTCTTTATTTTCAGGAAGAGTATAGGAAGACAATAAGTCACAGCTGGGGAGGTGTGGCTACGGCAGAGGCGGCTCTCTAATTAAGCTGCCGCCTAAGGCCTCGCGCTGGCTGGGGCCCTCGCGGCCACCTAAACCGCCCGAGGGCAGACTGTGTCGGGTCCTCTTTCAGTGACAGAGGACCCGACACCAAGAGGGGACCCGGCGGCTTGCTCGGTATGCCGCAGGGTGCGAGGCCCCTCCTGGCTGCCTGGCCAGCCATCAGACACTGGTCTGCAGCTCCCCAGTGAGCAGAGCTGCAGACCATGTGTTTCGCCGAGAACTGGCCAATCAGAGAGTTGACACAGGTTACCACGGAAACGCTCTAATGGTCTCGCGAGATTACATGGTCTGAAGCTCTGCAGAGCTGCAGACCGGAAGCAATGGCCACCGGACCACCAGGGAGCCCACCGGACCACCAGGCAGCCCAACCTGGACCACCAGGGAGCCCACTGGACCACCAGGGAAGAAAGGGTATGTTGTGACCCCCCTATCACCTCCTCACCACCCTCTGCCTCACCACCCTCAGCATCACCCCCTCACTATTACCCCCCTCACCACCCTCAGCATCACCCCCCCTTACTACTATCACCCCCATTCAGCATCACCCCCCTCAGCATTACCCCCTCACCATCACCCCCCTTCCTCAGCATCACCCCCTCACTATCACCCCCCCAACCACCCTCAGCATTACCCCCCTCCCTCAGCATCACCCCCCCACTACCCTCAGCACCACCCCCCCTCCACATCACCCCCCTTCCTCAGCATCACCCCCCAACCACCCTCAGCATTACCCCCCTACCTCAGCATCACCACCTCAATCACCCCCTCAGCAGCACCCCCCCATATCACCCCCCTTCCTCAGCATCACCCCCCGACCACCCTCAGCATTACCCCCCTCCCTCAGCATCACCCTCCCTCCCTCAGCATCACCCCCTCACTATCACACCCTCCTCAGCATCACCCCCCTCACCACCATCAGCATCACCCCCCTCACCACCATCAGCATTACCCCCCTCACCATCACCCCCTTCCTCAGCATCACCCCTCTCACTATCA
Organism: Pelobates fuscus; assembly: GCF_036172605.1. Lineage (NCBI taxonomy): Eukaryota > Metazoa > Chordata > Amphibia > Anura > Pelobatidae > Pelobates > Pelobates fuscus. The sequence continues at coordinate 172,000,211 of NC_086322.1, forward strand.
CCCCCCGACCACCCTCAGCATTACCCCCCTCCCTCAGCATCACCCCCCTCCCTCAGCATCACCCCCCTCACTATCACCCCCCCACCACTATCAGCATTACCCCTTCACCATCACCCCCTTCCTCAGCATCACCCCCCTCACTATCATCCCTCTGACTACCCTCAGCATTACCCCCCTCCCTCAGCATTACCCCCCTCACAATCACCCCCACCACCACACTCAGCATCACCCCTCACTATCACCCACCCTCACCACCATCAGCATTAACCCCCTCACCACCATCCCCCTTCCTCAGCATCACCCTCTCACTATCACCCCACGACCACCCTCAGCATTACTCCCCTCCCTCAGCATCACCACCCTCAGCATTACCCCCCTCACCATCACTCCCTCCCTCTGCATCACCCCCCTTACCAGCCACAGCATTACCCCCATCACCCCCTCCCTCAGCAACATTGCCCCCTCCCTCACCATCACCCCTCCCTCAGCATCACCCCCCACCATCACCCCCTCCCTCAGCATCACCCCCCACCATCACCCCCCTTCCTCAGCATCACCCCCCACCATCACCCCCCTTCCTCAGCATCACCCCCCACCATCACCCCCCTTCCTCAGCATCACACCCCACCATCACCCCCTCCCTTTAGCATCACCCCCTCTTACCACCCTCACTCCCTCCCTCAGCATCAATCCCCCACCATAACCCCCTCCCTCAGCATTACCCCCATCACCATCACCCCCCTTCCTCAGCATCATCCCCTCACCACCCTGAGCATCACCCCCCTTCCTCACCATCACCCCCTTCCCTCATCAACCCCTTCCCTCTCACATCAACCCCCCTCCCTCAACATCAGCCCCCCTACCTCAACATCCGCCCAAACCATCTCACATCACCCCCCTCACCCTCAATATCCACCCCCTCCCTCTCACATCACCCCATCACTCTCAATATCCACCCCTCTCCCTCACATCACCCCCCTCACCCTCAATATCCACCCCCTCCCTCACCCTCACATCCCCCCCCCCCCCCCGAAGCATAGGAACTGAGAAGTGGTCACCACCTGCAGAACCACTCCTTTATTGGGGGTGTCTTGCTAATTGCCTATAATTTCCACCCGTTGACTATCCCATTTGCACAACAGCATGTGAAATTGATTGTCACTCAGTGTAGCTTCCTAAGTGGACAGTTTGATTTCACAGAAGTGTGATTGACTTGGAGTTACATTGTGTTGTTTAAGTGTTCCCTTTATTTTTTTGAGCAGTGTATAATGCAGTTGTATTTACTGTTAAATAATGTGTGTCTTCTACATCTAAATATACAGTAATCAAACTTATTCAACCCCCATTGAAAATCAGGTTTATTGTCAACATGTACAGACTAGGATCTTAGCAATGAACAAATCAAACAAAAGCAATTGAAATAGCTCAACACAACAAATGCTTCAAGTGGTTTCCCCAGATTCAACAGAAAATTCTACTTTTTCCAGTCTTTATCGTATTACTTTATTTTTGCTTTTTCTTAGCAGTTTATTTTTTATTTTTTTTAAATCTTATATGTCCCATTGTAGTAAAATCATCTTAGCCATACTCAGCAACATATGCTAAATACAACAATATGCCACGTGCATACCTTTGTTAAGAAACAATCTTAATCTTAATCTGAAACCAAACCCTAAATCTAAACCAAATCCTAATCCTAAATCTAATAATTAACCTAACCTTAAAGGAACACTATAGTGTCAGGAACACAAACATGTATTCCTGACCCTATAGTGCAAAACCTACCTTTTAGGTGGCTTGCCCCCCCTTAGCCTCCTTAAAAGTAAAAAAAAAACTCACCTTATTTCCAGTGCCACGTGGGTCTGCCTGCACAAGCTCTGCCCCCTTGGTGACATCATCAGAATTGCCGATTTGTAGCCAATCCAATAGGGAAAGCATTAGATTGGCTAAAATCGGCAAGGGGTGGGGCCAAACACTGTATTGGCCAATCAGCACCTCCTCATAGAGATGCATTGAATCAATGCATCTCTATGAGGAAAATTCAGCGTCCCCATGCAGAGCGTGGAGACACTGAACGGCACTGCTGCCTACTGTGCAGCACTGAGCCAGGAAGCACCTCCAGTGGCCATCTGAGGAGTAACCACTTGGAGGTGTCCCTAGGGGCAATGTAAACACTGCATTTTCTCTGCATGAAAATGCCTGCATATAATGATTATACTCACCAGAACAGCTACATTAAAGGGACACTATAGTCACCTGAACAACTTCAGCTTAATGAGGTTGTTTAGGTGAGAATTATAGCTCCCTGCAGCCTTTCTCATGTAAACACTGTATTTTCTGAGAAAATACAGTGTTTACATTGAAAGCTAGGAACACCTTCAGTTGCAGTCACTCAGAATGAACCAGAGGGACTTCTGAGTTGATGTAGGCATAATATGCCTCCATCCACTCAGATTTGCTGTGCACGAGCATCCTGTGATTCAGTATCTCCTCCCACTGCATGCAGACACTGAACTTTTCTCATAGAGATTCATTGATTCAATTCATCTATATGAGGAGGTGCTGATTGGCCAGGGCTGTGTTTGAATCATGCTGGCTCTGCCCCTGATCTGCATCCTTGTCAGTCCCAGCCAATCCTATGGGGAAGCACTGTGATTGGATCAGGCTATCACATGTCAGCAGACTGCTTGTTTTTCCTGAGTCTAACAGCATGCAGATTTACAGCTTCTGGCTTGACTACAGTAAGATTTTTACTAAATTTATGGAGGCATGAGGGGCCATGGGGGGCTAGATGGTCGTGTTAACAATATAGGGTCAGGAATACATGTAGTTGCACTGGTTACTATAGTGTCCCTTTAATCTGTAGTTGTTCTGGTGACTTCAGCGTCCCTTTAATTCTAATTGATACCCTAATTCTATGTCTAACCCCAATTTTAACTGTACTCTTAATCCTAACCCTATAACTAGTGTTAGGATGATTCCCCCTTACTGATTTCTCCCAAAGTGACTCCCAATCACACTTGATCGCACAGCTGCAGTGTTCTCTATGGATTTAAAGGGCTATATATATGTGAGAAAACCCACCGGGAGATCGGGTTTTCTCTGAACATTCATCTGTTTAGCATTCGGTTAGTTTATGCCACATTGGTTCGGTAGATTAAAACTACTGAACACAGACCACCCTCCTAGCTCATTGACTTCAAAAGAGCCCGTCAATTAAGCTCTCTCTCAGGGTGGCCGCAATTCGTATATACGAATGCCACGTGGCGGAGAAAACAGCGGCCATCTTGTTTGTTCGGGACAAAGGCAGCAGGACTTGGTCGTTGAGTGTCTGGAACTAAAATCGGACACTCGACTTCCCGAACACCGGTCTCAAGCATACGAACGATGGAACTGTATTTCCCGAACAGCTAGGAGAGCGCTTTTCGGTACTCTGATGTATTCACAGGAGGGGAAGAATCGCTCCTATGAGCCAGGAGGCTCCATTCGTAGATTTTAGAGTTATTTAACATTTTCAGAATTGATCGACCGCACACGCTGAATTCGTGGAACTATTTTGGGCAAGAGCTTCGTGTGCGGAACTTAAGACTTCCACACTTTTTTAAAACACCTGAACCGATCTGGGTGAAATTTGAATATTTGTGGGGATACCTTAAGCATAAAGGGGTGTTCTGAGTTTTGGGGAAAATGTGTGCACTTCGCCTGGAGATAATTGGGTTATTCCTTAACTTATCTCATTATCTCACAGGCGGAGACAGGGAGTGTTTAAGTGTAACTATACCTTATGAATGGCTATTTGGTTTGTGTACTGTGGGAGGTCCCTGTGTGGTCTCATTAAACTTCAGTCTTGTTACACCCTTCATCATGTTTCAGCTGGTGTTTGGGTACCTGATTGCTACTTGGGGAAAGCTGTACTAGATGATTTCGTTTCTTGGGAATTTAACTACTGACCAGAAGTACCGAACCATAGCTACCACTTCAGGGTTCGTTACAATATAACTTTTAGCACTTGTTACAAAGTCTAGGGCCACTAAAAATTGCCCCATCTAACAGAGAGGAGCCCCAGATATCTATTGACACCTGGATTTCCTGGTGTGTGCAGGGATTTAACCTTGATATCACTGCATTTCTTGCTATGGGGATTTAAATCCCCTTTGAAAGAGCTGCATGCCGATCTCACTTTGAGCTTTGCATGCTCAAAGAATGGACAACTCACCTGTTCATTCAGGGCCACTAAAAATGGCCCCAACTGACAGAGGGAAGCCCTGTGTATCTATTGACACCTGGGTTTCCTGGTGTTAGCATGGATCTAACCCTGTTCACACAACAATAAGGATTTAAATTCCCATTTAAATCCCTGATTACAGTGCTCACATTGAGCTCTGCAAACAGAACATAGGTCAGTCTGGGGCCACTAATTCTGTCTCTGGCTGTTAGAGAGGACCCCATGTATTACTTGGCACCAGAAGGGATTTCCAGACATCAGCAGAGATTTAACCACTGCTGGCACTTTTACTGCATGACAGTATATGCGTCACTGGGTATAAACGCCCTGCACTGCATGACAGCATAGACCGTCATGTGGTCTTTAAGTGGTTACGGTAAAGCTCTTCTCCAATTGCTTCTCGGCAATGTTAAATAGCCCATTGCTCTGCACAAATGCTCCACTACACTAGAGCGCTGAGACCAGGTATAATATATCCTAAATGAAATTTGACCAAAATGCAGAAACTGCAATTCACCTCTATGACCACAAAGCTGGAAAAGCATCATGGAAGTTGTAGGTCTGCAACATGTGAAAATCAACTTCCTGGCAACCCCAGACTGTTCATGGAGCTTGATAATTGGTTTTCAGATGCCATGTAATCTAAGCTGGTATATATTTCTGCTTGAGTTCAGAAATAAGCATCAAGAAAATAGTATACATCAGTGGTAGTCAACCTTTTTCTACCTACCGCCCACTAATGCATCTTTTTTGATGGAAACATTTCCTTACCGCCCACCAGTTTTCGCGCAAGTGCAGAATATTTTTATAGTTTTAAAAAATAAATAAATGTACGTACATTTACATAGTTACATAGCTGAAAACAGACTTGTGTCCATCAAGTTCAGCCTTCCTCACATATGTTTTTGCTGTTGATCCAAAAGAAGGCAAAAAACCCAGTCTAAAGCGCTTCCAATTTTGCAACAAACTAGGAAAAAAATCCTTCTTGACCCCAAAATAACAGTCAGAGGTCTCCTTGGATCAAGCAGCTATTGCCCCACTAATTAGAAATGATATCCCTGTATGTTATGGTTTTGCAAGTATTTATCCAATTGCAGTTTAAACATCTGTATAGACTACCTCTTCAGGCAAAGAATTCCATATCCTTATTGCTCTTACTGTAAAAAACCCTTTTCTTTGCCTTAGATGAAATCTCCTTTCTTCAAGCCTAAATGTGTGACCTTGTGTCCGATGTATAGCCCTATTTATGAATAGATTTCCAGATAATGGTTTGTACTGGCCCGGGAATATATTTGTATAATGTTATCATATCCCCTCTCAGGTGCTGTTTTTGCAAATTAAAGAGATTTACATTTTTTAACCTTTCTTCATTACTAAAATGCTCCATTCCTTTTATCAATTTTGTAGCTTGTCTCTGCACTTTTTCTAGTGCCATGATATCTTTCTTTAGAACAAGTGCCCAACATTGCACAGCATATTATAGGTGTGGTCTTACCAGCGATTTATAAAGAGGCAAAATTATATTTTCCTCTCGAGAATTTATGCCCCTATTTATACATGACAAAACCTTACTGGCCTTAGCAACGGCAGATTGACATTGCATATTGTTGCCTAATTTGTTGTCCATAACAATTCCCAAATCCTTCTCGTGTGTGGTTATCCCTAATTCACTACCATTTAGAGTGTAAATTGCTTGTGCATTTATCTTTTTATTTCTTCTTAATGCATGTTTATAATGTTTTTAACTTTATAACGTTTAATGAGAAAACAATAAAGTAAATTGAAATTACCTTTACTAGTGATTAATGAGATCCTTGAGGTTGATGCTGCGAGACTAAATATTTGATATCTGGTTCGATTTTCGTAAGAAACAAACAAAGGTCTCCTCTTTCGGTGATATTCAGACGACTTCTCTGTTTGCGCATAATATGATTTCTCATCTGTGCGTCAGCTCATCTCCTCTCCCATCTCAATTCCCCTCCCCACTTTTTTTTCCCTTTTTTATATTTTTTAACCTTCCTTATAGCAATGCCGAGTAGGAAGGCTGAGCTAGGTAGCCCACTTACTTTAGCCCACTATAACAGACATGCACACACACATACATACAGACAGACACACACACACATACAAAGACACATACATACAAACAGACAGGCACACATACATACAGACACACAGACAGGCACACATACAGACACATACAGACACACACACACACAAGACACATACAGACACACAGACAGGCACACATACATACATACAGACACACAGACAGGCACACACATACAAACAGACAGGCACACAACCATACAGACACACATACACGCACACATACAGACACACACAAGACACACACATACAAACAGACAGGCACACATACATACAGACACACACACACAAGACATACATACATACAAAGACACATACACACACATACAGACAGACACACACAAGACATACAAAGACACACACACAAGACATACATACAAAGACACATACACACAAAATATTTTAGTCACCCTCCTGATCCCTACCTTTTAGGTGCAGGAGGGTGACATTCCCAGTGGTCCAGTGGTGGCTCAGGTGGATGGGAGTCAGAGTTCCCACTCTGACTCCCTCTGCTTCCTCCCGCGCCCGGTCACGGCCCGGTCGCGCTGTTAAAGCACCCAGCGCTGACCGGGCCCCCTTACAATCCACATCCATCGGGTGACCCTGACAGCATAGGCCACCCGATGGACCCCTTGGACGGCGGCCCCGGCGGTTTGCCGCGCGGGCCGGAGCCGCAAATGGTGATAGCGGTACCCAGTCGCAGGGGTACCGTCGGCTCGCGCCCGCCTGCCCGCCCAGTCTCTCAAAATGAAGAAATCCCTACCACCCACCTGGAATCCTGAAACACCCACTAGTGGGCGGTAGGGACCAGGTTGACGACCCATGGTATACACCCTCCCAGTCCTGGGCGTTTTGTCACATAAACCACATACTACTAAACCTAAAAGACCTACTACATTATTTATTCTGTGAATAGTGAACTAAGGTAAACTGATAACCAAATTGCAAAATTCCCTCTGGAATTTCTTTTTCAACTAAAGTATTTTGCCAGAACGTTTACAATTTTTTATCAATTCACTGAAATTACTGATCAGTTAGTAAGGTTTGACGTCTTGTGTGTGTGTGTGTTTGTATGCGTATATATATATATTTTATATATATTTAAAAAAAAAAAAAAAATATATATATATATATATATATATATATATATATATATATATATATATATATATATATATATATACACACACACACTTTTTTTCATCAGGTATACATCATATATGAGCAGATATTTTATCCTAGCCAGGAAAAAAAACAACTCTTTTTAAAAACATTCCCTAACCATTTGACTAACACAATATAAATAATAATGCTGTTCACATGATTGAGGCACAGGATAAAGGTGAAAATAATTAGCTAATAGAATTGTAAAAACGCCCCTGCAGTGTGCCTCCTCACCGCGGTGTTCTTTTTTTAACATATGCTTTTTTATTATGAATAAGGTGTGTGAATAAGCCCCAATAAAAAAGTTGATATGCATAAAGGCATGTGTTTTTGAGGGAGGGCACGAGATGGTGGAAGCAGCAGAAATGAACAAGTGCGAGAGGAAATGAAATCTTTCACAACAGCTGCTCCCTTTGGATTCCCCTAGAAGGAAACTGCCTGAGGTAGGCTTTAGCACAAAAGGATAGAGAAGATGAAAACTGTAATGTAAGGCTGGAAAACCACTGCTGAGACCCCTGAGCTTACATCCCATAAGTCTCAGGCTGTGTGGCAAGACCTTTTAGCATGTCACAAAGGCTTGTGATAAACAGCACATTAGCATGAAACAAACCCAGTCTAAGCAGTATTGTTCACTGTAATGATAACTAGTACTCTCGTGGGACAGAAACAAGGATTTCATCTCTCTGAGCATCTGAGCTTGATTCTCCGACTACAAATGAAAAGTGCTAATTTCTGATTAGGGGTATGGTAATTATATTTCCAGCTCTTAAGAGATAAACCCTAATATTTTGTAGTAAAAGGACAATGTGTAATGGCTTTATTATTTATTTTTACTAAATAATATTGTAGGACATGAAAAAAATGGCATGGTATTATTTTCATTGCTAGCTTCTGACGAAGTGTATTGTTCAACAAATAGATTATTAATTAAATACTGTTGATTCTAACTGGAGGAGGCCATGTTTTATCTGGGTAAGTACAAGCAATATTTCTAGACAATGTCTATGACTTGGTGACCCGTTATAGAATATACAATATCAATAAACTAGGCTGAGGTATTTTTACAGCAAATACGGAGTTAAAAAGATTTTCACATTTTACAAATTTTCTTACTTCTTTTGTCTTTTACAAAAAAAAAAAAAAAAAAAAGGATTCCGGGGCATCTATGTGATGCCCACAAATTCTAGCATGTACACATAGACACAATATCTCAAATCAAACAATTCCTAGAATACATGCACACACCAGACCCTGGTTTGTTTCAAGGTATAATGCCACGTGCGGAAGCAATATTCAGTTAATAATTTTGATCTGTACATTTGCCAGCACATATATGGGGAAAAATATATACCTATCGGAAGGAGTGCCTGTTATTCACATTCTTTACGGTGAGTGGAATAGGCTGGGTATTAATCTGAACATCTGGCTCTCAAAATGCATGATTTTTAAAGTTGCTAAATATTTCCTTTGTTGGTCTACTATTTTAAGAAACATTTGTCACTATAAGTTACTAAAGCCAAAGGGGGTTAATTCACTTTATACTTTGTTGTATTGAGTAAATTGCCAGCATGGGTACTTTCAACTTGTTGGAAAAAAAAATCTTAAGATTTTTTTTTCAATATCATCTATTCTGGCCAAACACTTCCAAATCACTTCCCCCGATTCAATGTGTTCTGAATTACACTTCAGCCAACTGAAGTGCTTTATAGCTGTGGAATGCTCCTTTACAGGGACACTATAGGCATTCATTACTAGTCATAGTTTATTTTACAAAATACTAGCATATTATTTAATTTAAACATGGGATACTACAAGAAAATAAAGGTGGATTAAATAGCAGTACTGTATATAGATTGCTGTTCAGAGACATATTAGGTGAATGAACACAATTTTAAGTATTTATTTATTTGTTTTTCTTTACAGAAATATTGGTCAGATATATTTTTTTACATATTACATACTATCCCATTTCTTCCTATACTACAGACAAGATCTGAAATATTAGCATGCAAGCAGAACTAAATATTTTTTTCATATACAGCTAGTGTGACAAAAATAGATAATTAAAAATCGTTGAATTTCCTGCACATAGTACAATATGATTGGCAGGCAGGCTGGCATGCATTCACTCCAGTCTGGTCCACCAGTAATTTGGACATAAATACCCCCTTTGCAGGCAGGTCTGCCCCCTTTGGTGCAGAGCCAGTGACACAATCACTTTACTGACTAGCCTTCTTTATCCCCCTCCCACCTGCATTCCGCTTCTTTAGACGTCGGAGTTGGGAGGTATACATACCTAGTGGCGTATTTTGGATTTGTGCTGCCTAGGCATGATGAAACTCTTTGACAGACACTTTCTCACTGATGCATGCACTGACATATACTTACTGAAAGATACAATCATTGGCACACACACTGTTTAACCCCTTAAGAACCAAACTTCTGGAATAAAAGGGAATCATGACATGTCACACATGTCACGTGTCCTTAAGGGGTTAATCAACACACACTTTCACTGACAGATGCACACTGACACACACACTCTCTGATACACTGACAATACAATGATATACACACACACTGAGAGACACACACTATTACTCAGACACACACTGACAGACGCACACACTTACTGACAGACTCAAACTCACTGCAGACACACACACACACTCATTGACAGACACATACATTCGCTGATAGACACACACACTCACTGACAGACACACACACGTTCATTGACACACATACACTCACTGGCAGACACATACACACACTCATTCACTGACAGACACAGACATACACTCACTGAAAGACACACACACATACACTGACAGACCCACACACATACACTGACAGACCCACACAAACACTGACAGACACACTCACAGACACACAATCATTAACTGACAGACACACACACACACAAACACTCATACACATTTTCTCCAACATTCACAAGTTATTATTATTATTTTTTTTTCAATTTAAATCCACCCAGTCTCGTCTGAAAACAAAGTGAATGAAGCAGATATGTAGGTTGGAGGGCTACAGGGAGGAAGGGGAAACTGTTGCCAGTGTGCAGTGCGCACTAACGACAGACATGAAATTTGTACAGAATTTACATTAAGAAGGCCAAAATAGATTTGCCAAAGTCACATGTTCTGAGGGTGTAACTAGCCTCTGGCACACAAGTGCCAATTACTCTGAATGTGCAGCTTTTCAAGCAGAAATGCAGTACATACAAATGTGCACCACCATGACCACTTCAAATCATGGACATTAGTATGGTAGTTGCAGCAACCCTTTAATATAGAACCTCTGCTGATTGTAAGCTGACATTTGGAAGTAAGCTGAGCTTCAGTGATTAATTTGGGATAGGATACTTCTAGAAAATATAAGAGTAAAGGGAATTTTAATTTTCAGCAATGCTAAAAAGTAATGTGTAATGAATGAAGATAAAATATATTTACGTACATTTCACCTACAGTTTATATGTGTTGAGAATGTACTGCATAATCAAAGGGGGATGGCATAATTGGAATGCAGACCAACCCTTGATAAAGACCTGGTAGGGTCGAAACATTGCTGCTTTTGCCCCAATAAAGCTGCAATTTCTGTTATCCGTGAGTACTTGAACCATTATATATTCTGCATATCTTGGAAGAGAGGCCTGGCCAGCCCTGGCTTTGGAGAAGCTGGTTTATTTGGTGAGTGCAGTACCCAGTACTTCTCTATCATAGTTGAAATGGAGATCCTCGAAGGAGAATGAGTGTTTGGTGAAATTCATAATGCATTAATAATGTTATAAAATCCATAATGGAGTTTAACATGTATTCCATTTTAAGACTGCAATTAATTTATAATATTTACATATGTGATAGATCTGGATCAATTTTCTATATCATAAGTAAGTCATAAGTAAATCAACACACACGACCTTGTGTTTCAGGGTGTTTTAAGGACATCCTGCAAATATGACAAGTGATGTAACAAATAAAACGGATTAATTTAGGATGTAATTGGCAATATGATTGACAGCTACAATGGGCAAATGACATTGATATGAAATAGAACACACAATGTATTTGATGTCTGTCACTACCTTTCACATCACAGTACTTGGTATGGAAATTAATAAAAAATAAATTGAGTGATTAAGGCACCAAAATACATTTCAACTCTGGAGTGCCTGCAGGAGCATTGTGTTATGAACTCTCTCAGAATTTGGTTATTCACTAAAGTAAAAAAGTGAATTTCTAAAGTGAATCTCTAATTTAAGGCCAGAGTAGTGGAACTGAAAGCACAGCTGGATTTTTCAAGGTTGGCTATTTTGACGTTAAATTTTAAATTGACTTTGAATTCTTACTTTAGTAAATAACCCAGTCTGGCATTTTGGCACCCACAGTGTTACGTTTCACAAAGAGTAGAATGGCACTCAGGTGACCAACTTTGACTGAACGTTTACTATGTGAAACCCATTCTGTAGACATGTGCACAGGGAAAATTTCGGTTCGGCATTCCGAAATTCGGGACTTCGGCACTTCAATACTTCGGAACTTCGGCACTTCAGAATTTCGGCACTTCAGGACTTCTCTTGCAGCCGCTTAGTAGATAACTCCCTAATTCCCACGGTATTAGGGAGTTATCTACCAAAAGGCTGAAAGACCTAAATTGGTCTTTCAGCCAAATTTACTAATACTAAGTAAAAATTACTTAGTATTAGTAAATTGTGTCCCTACTCGCGGTAGCAGCCAGTGGCTGCTCACTGTTAAAAAAAAACCCCAAAACACGTCCCCCCTCCCGATCCCCCACCTGTGCCGCGCAAGTGGGTGCTTTTAAACTAAAGGGTGGACCTATGGCCCCGCCCGCCCCACCCCTGAGTAGCGGGTGGGGGCCGTAAAGTAAAAAAAGGGGAGGACCTATTGTCCTCCCAAACGGCGGGTGGGGGCCCTAAAGTAAAATAATAGGGGGGGACCTATTGTCCTCCCCTCCGGCCCCGGCCCCTACCTTCGAGCGGCGGGTGGGGGCCCTAAATTAAAAAAGGGGGGGACCTATTGTCCTCCCCCCTGGCCCCCAACCCTAAGTGGCGGGTGGGAGCCCTAAATTAGAATAAGGGGGGCCTATTGTCCTCCCCTCTGGCCCCCACCCCTGAGCGGTGGGTGGGGGCCCTAAATTAGAATAAGGGGGGGACCTAATGTCCTTCCCCCTGGCCCCCACTCCTGAGCGGTGGGTGGGGGGCCTAAATTAGAATAAGCGGGGACCTAATGTCCCTGGCCCCCATCCTTGAACGGTGGGTGGGGGCTCTAAATACCAATAAGAGGGGGGGACCTAATGTCCTCCCTCCCCGGCCCCCACCCCTGAGCAGCGGATGGGGGCCCTAAATAATAATTTAACTCACCCCCCAGGTGACTAGGGGTCCCCAAACTCCTAGTCACCCCCCTTCCCCCAAAAAATAACCTCTACCTACCCCCCGCACCCTAAAAATAATGACGGGGGACCATTAACTAAGTACCTGTAAAAAATAAAAATAAAACTTACCATTTGATGTCTTCTTTCTTCTAAAATCTTATTTTTTCAGCCCCCCAAAAAACCAAAGAAAAATCCATAATGACCGTCGCAATTAGAAAAAACAAACAAACCAGAGCGCAATAAAAAAATAATTCTTCTTCACCCATGGAGGGCTCCGCGCAGACTGAGCTCTGCAGGGTGGGGGAAGGCTTATAAAGTCTTGCCCCGCCCTGCAATTAGGCTCATAACCCTCTGATTGGTTACTTTCAATCCACCAATCAGAGTGTTGTTATGAGTCAAATTACACAGCGTGGGAAAATTCCAAAGAACTTTCCCACGCTGTGTAAAATAACAGAACACTCTGATTGGGTGGATTTCAAGCCAACCAATCAGAGTGCTGTGACAGGTAAATGTAGAGACCTGTCAGACCCTTCATTTACCTGTCAGAGCTCACTGATTGGATGGCTTAAACCAACCAACCAGAGTGCCCTGAGCCTAATTGCAGGGCGGGGAAAGGCTTTATAAGCCTTCCCCCACCCTGCAGAGCTCAGTCTGCACGGAGCCCTCCATGGGTGAAGGTGGATTTTTGCGCTCTGGGGTTTTTTGTTTTGTTTTTCAAAGTGCGTCGGTCATTATGGATTTTTATTTGCCCTTTTTTGGGGCTGAAAAAATAAGATTTTAGAAAAAAGAAGACATCAAATGGTAAGTTTTATTTATATTTTTACAGATACTTAGTTAATGGTCCCCCCTCATTATTTTTAGGGTGAGGGGGGTAGGTAGGGGTAATTTTGTTTGGGATGGGGGTAACTAGGGGTTTGGGGACCCCTAGTCACCTGGGGGTTTTACATTTTTATTTAGGGCCCCCACCCGTCGCTCAGGGGTGGGGGCCAGGGGGAAGGACAATAGGTCCCCCCCTTATTGGTATTTAGGGCCCCCATCCAACGCTCAGGGGTGGGGGCCAGGGGTGGGGGCCAAGGGGTCATCCCCCCTTATTGGTATTTAGGGCCCCCACCCGCCGCTCAGGGGTGGGGGCCGGGGGAGAGGACAATAACCCTTCAGGTTAGAAACCCCCACTCGCGTGGCACGGGTGGGGACTCAGGAGGGGTGACGTGTTTTTTTGTTGTTGTTATTTTTAAAGTGAGCAACTGTTTACTACACATGCCCCTACTTGCGATACTTAGTATTAGTAAATTTCGCTGAAAGACCAATTTAGGTCTTTCAGCCTTTTAGTAGATGGCTCGCTAATACCATGGGAATTAGGGAGTTATCTACTTATTCATCCCTGTCATTCCATTGACAGGCTAAGTAACTTACATTTTATATGAATGTGTGTTACTTGATTGTTGTAAGTGTTGCAAATGCTTACAGCTGAATCCTGGCTATGTTTGTATACTTTTTATTTAAACTTGTATACAGTGTAACATTCTTCATTCTTCTACTGGGTAAGTATATTAGTACTTAGGCAATACTGTACTTGAGAACTTCGGCAACTTCAGCAACTTCAGCACTTCAGAACTTCGACACTTCGGAAATTCGACACTTCGGACCTTCAGCAATTTCGGAACTTCAGCAAATCGGAACTTCAGCAAATCGGAACTTCAGCAAATCGGAACTTCAGCAAATCGGAACTTCAGCAAATCGGAACTTCAGCAAATCGGAACTTCGCCAATTCAGCTATTCGGACGTACCCGAATGTCCTAATTGCCCGAAATTCATCAGAATTTGCATTCGGACCGAAACGAATTGCACATGTCTACCATTCAGCTATTCAAAAATGGTAGATTGTAATATTAGTATTTTCTTTCATCTGTAATTTAGGATACATGGTTTCTAATTGAGCTGTTCAGAAACTGCCAAAAAATAACCAAATTCTGTTTATTAATTTGATCCAATTCTGCTGGCACAGACCAAAGGAATTAAATCTGTGATCCTAGCATTCGTTAAACTAAGGTAACACAACGACAGCATATCCTGTTTTTCTATTTGGAAGCATGTCCACTGTCAGATATGTCATTTGTATTTGTTTAATTATAAATTATATATTCTTAAAGAAATACAAAACATATTTTTAGTCTTGTTTTTTTCTTTTGTTTTCTCTATCCTCTGTAACATTACATGCTTAATGTAATAGAAAAAATAGTGTATACCGTACAGCTGTATATAACCTATATATATATGCACAAGCATATATATGCACTTTCCAACTGCCTGATTTTCAGGTACTGTCCTGTTTTCCTGGCTTAGTTTCCTGGTGTCCTGCTTTTTGGGAAACCGGGGAACTGTCCCCGACAAGCATTGTGAGAGTGCATCATTCTAAAGTCACTAGGACCCTGCCGGTCCTTGAAACAGTGCTACCTGCAGGGTTTGCCCCTAGTTGGCCGGCCTAAATAATTGTCAGGCAGCCACACCACCTTCGCCTGCCAATTCTATGGGTGGAACCGCCCTGTAGGCAGAGCTTGTGATGCAAGTTGAATCAATGATCTTTCCCTTCCACCGGCATACTGCTTCACAGAACACAGGAGTTGTGAGGAACGCATAAGACAGCCCAATTTTTTTTTTAGTGTTAGGAAACACTGCACAAGGGTATGTGTGGCATCATACAAGTGTTTGCACACTCATTCACTTATTTAAATGAAAGTGAGATCATGGATTGGCTGAGAGTCTCAGCTACTTCCTGATTAAAGTGGACATCAATGAAAGAGGACCAGTACTTACTTATTTGCCAAAGAAGCAACGCCTACTACGGTATTGTCAACCACAAAGTGTTTATTTAAACCACCAAAGGTTTGTAAGAATGTTTACTATAAGTCACAGAATGATTTATTTCATGATAGGAAGTATTACATAAAAGAAAAAAATATAAGTCTACGAATAGGACTAATCCAAACACTCCGTAGACTCTACACCTTTATTGACACTCTAGGGGTGTCATTTGTGGCATAACCCCTATTGCTAAAGTAACAAAAAGTATCCACACCACTGTGGAGCTAGTCCAGGTGTGTGGGTATTAACTGGAAATCTAATCAAATAATATAGAGTATAATAAGTAAGAAATATCAATATGTGATCGTATTCATCAGTAAAGGGTCAGAAACAATTAATTTATCTCCACAGCCAAATGGCTGTGCCTCCCTAGCTTGCTATAAATGTCTAAACTGGTTCGGACTCCTGACTTTACAGGGAGTGCAGAATTATTAGGCAAATGAGTATTTTGACCACATCATCCTCTTTATGCATGTTGTCTTACTCCAAGCTGTATAGGCTCGAAAGCCTACTACCAATTAAGCATATTAGGTGATGTGCATCTCTGTAATGAGAAGGGGTGTGGTCTAATGACATCAACACCCTATATCAGGTGTGCATAATTATTAGGCAACTTCCTTTCCTTTGGCAAAATGGGTCAAAAGAAGGACTTGACAGGCTCAGAAAAGTCAAAAATAGTGAGATATCTTGCAGAGGGATGCAGCACTCTTAAAATTGCAAAGCTTCTGAAGCGTGATCATCGAACAATCAAGCGTTTCATTCAAAATAGTCAACAGGGTCGCAAGAAGCGTGTGGAGAAACCAAGGCGCAAAATAACTGCCCATGAACTGAGAAAAGTCAAGCTTGCAGCTGCCACGATGCCACTTGCCACCAGTTTGGCCATATTTCAGAGCTGCAACATCACTGGAGTGCCCAAAAGCACAAGGTGTGCAATACTCAGAGACATGGCCAAGGTAAGAAAGGCTGAAAGACGACCACCACTGAACAAGACACACAAGCTGAAACGTCAAGACTGGGCCAAGAAATATTTTTCTAAGGTTTTATGGACTGATGAAATGAGAGTGAGTCTTGATGGGCCAGATGGATGGGCCCGTGGCTGGATTGGTAAAGGGCAGAGATCTCCAGTCCGACTCAGACGCCAGCAAGGTGGAGGTGGAGTACTGGTTTGGGCTGGTATCATCAAAGATGAGCTTGTGGGGCCTTTTCGGGTTGAGGATGGAGTCAAGCTCAACTCCCAGTCCTACTGCCAGTTTCTGGAAGACACCTTCTTCAAGCAGTGGTACAGGAAGAAGTCTGCATCCTTCAAGAAAAACATGATTTTCATGCAGGACAATGCTCCATCACACGCGTCCAAGTACTCCACAGCGTGGCTGGCAAGAAAGGGTATAAAAGAAGAAAATCTAATGACATGGCCTCCTTGTTCACCTGATCTGAACCCCATTGAGAACCTGTGGTCCATCATCAAATGTGAGATTTACAAGGAGGGAAAACAGTACACCTCTCTGAACAGTGTCTGGGAGGCTGTGGTTGCTGCTGCACGCAATGTTGATGGTGAACAGATCAAAACACTGACAGTGGATGGCAGGCTTCTGAGTGTCCTTGCAAAGAAAGGTGGCTATATATGGCTATATTGGTCACTGATTTGTTTTTGTTATGTTTTTGAATGTCAGAAATGTATATTTGTGAATGTTGAGATGTTATATTGGTTTCACTGGTAAAAATAAATAATTGAAATGGGTATATATTTGTTTTTTGTTAAGTTGCCTAATAATTATGCACAGTAATAGTCACCTGCACACACAGATATCCCCCTAAAATAGCTGTAACTAAAAACAAACTAAAAACTACTTCCAAAAATATTCAGCTTTGATATTAATGAGTTTTTTGGGTTCATTGAGAACATGGTTGTTGTTCAATAATAAAATTAATCCTCAAAAATACAACTTGCCTAATAATTCTGCACTCCCTGTAATCATATATGTGCGGTCAATGTCTGAAAAGTAAAATTATAAATATCTTAGACTGCAAGCCTGGTCTGAGGATAATATGTCCAGCATGGGTAAATTAGGGACCTAGGCAGTCTGGAAGCAATCTGTAAGGAGAAATTACTGCCTAATAGGTCAAAATGCTGAATTCTAATGAACTAAAAAGCTAATTGCAAAATGTGGACAAAATTAGCCAAAACAAACAAAGAAATAAACAAAACCCTCTAATATAGCTATAGTTACAGCCTGGCTAATTTAGCCTAACATTTTCATTACCTTTTTAATTCACTATGATGATGTTAAGTGGAAAAAAAACCTGTATTCCTAAAAGACTTACTTGTACTCATAAAGATATTTGTTTTTGCCCAGTCTTTGTTACCCAGTGTTGCTGATGACGGCAGATCCTATTGGCCAAGCAACATGCACATGAGATGCAAAGCAACACCATCACAGAAGAAGCAAGGACTAAAAGCGGCAGCTATAAGGCAAAGAGGACCCACGTAGACCTGCAAGAACTAGAGGCCACTCCTACGGTGCTACACTTTTAAATTCAAAATTGGCAGAAGTAAACTTGACAAAACAATGCTTTAAATCAACGTGGTTGTTGCTGATGAGATGTATGTGATCACAGAGATTTATCTGTGGCCCCTAGACTATGTGAAAACTGCAATGCATATGATATTAGTATGGAATCATTCTTATGACAATCTCTGCTGCTATAGCATATAGATATTAAACATTTCACAAGATCTCACAAAACTATTTTAGAGAGGGAAAATGAGAGTCCTCTGTGAATTGACATTATAATATTTTTTACTGACAAGTAACATGCTTGGATAGCTGTACCCACACTATGTCTATATCTACCTATAATAAAGTTATAAAATACCCTCTGGCCGCTTCTACTCTCTGAACAGTAATTTCATGATGACTAGATATAAAGAAATTGTACAATATATACCCTAAATCAAGAATATTCAAATACCTACATCACACTTTTCAGAACCCTTTACTAATCCCTTGCTTGTATATTATATTATATATGTTTCTAAATATAAAGCAAATGCAGAATTGTTTTCCTTTAGAAATGTTTTTATTGTGGTTTGTTTCTTTAAACACCTATGCTATACTTTTAGAAAAATAAATCATGTGGGTACATCTTAGCTGCTGCTCAACTCATTGTTCTGCTTCACAACAAGTAGCGGATGTTAGTGTTTTTTTCCAACTGAACACATCTGTCTAAAACAATTATATACATTTGATTCTCATATGGTACTGTTAGCTCTGCATGATTGTTAAAACTGTTCAACAGAAAAAGAGTGAAAGTTTTCCAAGGTTTAACAAACAGCGGAACAATAAAACGTCAATGACTAAACAACAGAGGTCTGGAATACTAAGTAAATAAGTAGGCAAATGTGCAATTCAGATGGCACTGGATCAAATCAATCTAGTTAATGAAGTTCTATTATTGTATATTATATAGGTTAGAGGCAAAGTGGTCAAAGTGTGAATGCCTTTCTTCCAGACTGTAGTGGATAGTACTTCTGGCGCTGTTTAGTGATGCATCTCTGTCTTTAAATAACCTTGTGCACGGACATTGACGGAAATGACATGTTAGTAAATGCGTATAGGCGTTAAACAATTACGGTAGCGTTTAAAAAAAAAAAATATATATATATATATAAAAAAAAAGAAATTACAAAAAGATTATATTAAAAAACTTGTATTTCAAACACCCACGCTGTATATAAGTTACGTACTTCCCTTCTAACTTTACTTTGTTTTTATTTTACACTATGTTTTTTTGGACGCAGTGTACACATTTGTAGGTAGGAATCTTTTGGGAGAGGGGGACGAAGAATACAATAATAAATGCATTTAAAAAAGGGGGGGGTCCTACTAACTCATCTCACACTACTATTCGACATAGTGTTATGTACTTATAAGACACAAGGAATGGTACATTATCTCACTGTAGTGGGTCATGTTGAATTGTATACTGACAGTACCCCAATGGCAAAACTTGATAATATTGCAATGTCTTTTCCTTTTTTGTTGGAATTGATTATAAGCCAAAATGACACCCTGTTTTTACTGTTTTTCTTCACCGTTGTACAAAACATTTCCAATTGTCCAACTGAACGGCATTGATATGGCACAACGAATGTAAGACGTTGTACGCCATCCAAGTTATTGTTGCTGGATTAAGACTAGAAATGTCAATGATGTACCCCCTTTAACCTCTCCTTTTTTTCTCTGTACCCAGTAAAACTCAATAAAAATTGTCAAATGGGGGGGGCGGAGCCAGCGCCTGTACGAGCCGGACGCACACTGAAACTGCTCCGTGCATCGCGCTTGTTAAACGGCGAAAATTGCGGTCCCATACCCTGCACTACCACCCCAAAAGGCACCGGATCAACTGCTGAAGCCATGGGGAAGAAAACTAAAAAACAGCGAGCGGACCCGGGCTCGGGCAACCGCGATATTGGTGATTTCCTCCGCACACCCTCGAGGACTGACACTGCCAAGATGGCGCCGGCTGAGGCCTACACACCAACGTCGTCGGACGATGACAGTGCTGCTGCAGATGTTCTACCTCCCTCCCGACCACGCTCAGGTCCACAAACAGCTACCATGCTAGCAGAGTCTGCACCATCGACCAAAGCAGACACCAGGGCACTAATGGCTAAAATCAAAGCAATGTTTAATGCTGACATGGCCCCGATCAGAGAAGCCGTCACAAAGCTGACTGATAAGGTACAAGCCCTGGAGGAGGGAATGGAGGGCACTAAACTGGCGCAATCAGCCACTGACGCAGCTATAGCCACGCTCCAGAAACAATGCGCAGACCAACAAGCGCAAATAGCCTCCATGGAGGACAGAGCCAGAGCCCGCAACATAAGAATCCGGGGGCCCCGGAGTCGATTGCCGGGGCGGAACTCCCCCACTACTGCCGGAGGCTGTTCGCCTCGCTGCTCATGCCCAAACAGGCAAAGCAGGTGGTGGTGGACTCCTGTTTCCGCCTCAATAAGGCCAACAACGCTGCTCCAGAAGCACCCAGAGACATCCTGCTGAAGCTCACCCGAGACTCCGACCGCTGAGCGATCATGGGGGCGGTAAGAGGCTCCACCACAGTATCGTTTGAGGGGGCACAACTAACTTTCTTCCGAGATTTCTCAAGGCACACACTTACCTGGAGGAGGTCCCTCAAGCAAGTCACCCAGGCACTACAGGAACACTCTATCCCCTACAGATGGGGCCCACGCCGCATTATAGCGGATAAAGCAGGCAAGATGCATGCATTGTCATGCCTCACAGAAGCACCCTCTTTCCTCCAACGCCTAGGCATACCAGCGGAGAAAGCACCGCAAGCAGAGCGACCAACATGGACAGTAGCTGAAATCACCCCCTTTGTTCCAGGAAGGGGGAGACGCGAGAGGGATTCTTCACCCACCTGAGAGAGGACTTTCAGACACCCATGTTGACTGTTCACAATGTTGGTGGACCGTTAGTCTGCCTATCACCTATACTGCAGAATTTATCCCCTTATCCCCCCCCCCCCCCCCAAGTTCTACACTGGCTCCGTAAGTTGACGGACTAGCCCTGTAATACGACACACTCCCCCCCACACACAACGAGCAATGGCCTGCTGTTTTTACCATTTTAAGCTAAGCACACCATGCTCGTACAAGCCACTCCTCAGACCTTCCACCCTAGCGTCTGTATACCAAGCACAAACCCACAACAAATGAAGGCTAGCAGGCTAAACATATACCACACTGACGGCCTCAGTGAAGCTGATTTCTCACAGCCATATCACGATCAGACCTAAGAGGCACTACGAGATCTAAGGCCAGTCGCCTCTATAATCATAGCTTGCCATAGAACACCCTGCCCACAATAGAGAATCCCAATTACTAATACATAAAAAAGAGTGGACTACAGAAATGAGACCTAACAACTCGAAATTGTACCATGTTTAACTGTCATATTTTGAAATGTTTCATATGCCATGTTACCATTAAGCGATCACTCGCATAAAATAAAGAATTAAAAAAAAATTGTCAAATGGAAAAAGAAAAAAAAAAATTATTTCACAGTTTTCCCAACATCCTTAAGTACACATGGACATTCTTATAGGTATAAAACTGTTTTACTATTAAAATGTATTACTTATTTACATAGAAACATAGAATGTGAGGGCAGATAAGAACCATTTGGCCCCTCTGGCCTGCCCAATTTTCTTAATACTTTCATTAAGCCCCACTTATATCTAGGATAACCTTATGTCTATCCCATGGATACTTAAACTACTTTACTGTGTTAACCTCTACCACTTCAGCTGGAAGGCTATTCCATGCGTCCACTATCTTCTCAGTAAAGTAATACTTCCTGATATTATTTTTAAACCTTTGCCCCTCTAATTTAAGACTATGTCCTCTTGTTGTGGTAGTTTTTCTTCTTTTAAATATAGTCTCCTCCTTTACTGTGTTGATTCCCTTTATGTATTTAAATGTTTCTATCATATTCCCCGTCTCGTCTTTCCTCCAAGCTATACATGTTAAGATCCTTTAACCTTTCCTGGTAAGTTTTATCCTGTAATCCATGAACAAGTTTAGTAGCCCTTCTCTGAACTCTCTTTTAAAGTATCAATATTCTTCTGGAGATATGGTCTCCAGTAGCGCGTACAACACTCCAAGTGAGGTCTCACAGAAAATTACACCCATGATGGCATACCATTTGCACAAGTAGATATCCCAAGGTATTACAAATGGGGTATGTCCAGACTTTTTTAGTACCCATGCAGTCACAAACACTGGCCAAAGTTAGCATTCATATTTGTTTGTATGTGAAAAATGTCAAAAACTAAATAGAACGCTAACATCATTTGCAATACCTTGGATTGTCTACTTGTACAAATGGTATGCTATCATTTGGGTAATTCTCATTCCTGGGCTACCATATGGTCTCAAAGGCAACATAACCAATCTGGCAAATTTCATAATTCTCATTCCTGGGCTACCATATGGTCTCAAAGGCAACATAACCAATCTGGCAAATTTCAATGTGAAAAAAAATGCGAGGAAATTTCTCTGCTGACTGACAGAAGAAAAGGATGTTTTCTTCTAAAGGACAGAAAAGGGCAGAGCTTCTAAACATGACTGACAGTATATAAATTGATTTCTACGTTGGATTTTATTTTTCTGACCTAAAGAATTTATAGTTAGTAAAAAAAAAAAAAAAAAAAAAAAAAGACACTGTATGACCTGTAATGTTTTAATCTCATTAAACCGACTATAGTGCCTGGAGTTCATTGGCACTGTCTCTCCACTCAATGTTAAACAAAGTAGTTTACTACTAAATGAATGTCACTGGCTAGCCCAGCCACCACAGGAGGAGTGGTTACAGCAGAAATTGCACACTTCCTTTTAGTCGCACCAATTTATACCAGAAATGGGTAGCGTTATACATTGAAAGCAGTACGCTGACCAATTGCTGCTGCTCAAAGTAATGCTTCCTCATTAGCCTAAGCAGCACACAAGGGATGGGCTGCTGTGGGCTCTTGTTTAGCACTGCAACACTAAAAATTAATTAACACCGAATGTTAGGACAGGAAACTCTAGAATACAAGTACTTAAGGTACTAAGTGTAGAAATAATTTTTTCAGGATTCTTTTCTTTCAGAAATTGTACCAGAAAACTGGAGAAAGGCACGCGCGGTTTGTATATTAAAAAAGGGTTTAATATCCTTGTCTGGATATTATAGGCCTGTGAGCTTAACTGCTGTAGCTGGAAAAGTATTTGAAGAGTTATTAAGGGACACTACTCAGGGATTAATATTAAAGAACAATGTCATTAGCATCTACAAATAAAATTATAAAATCAGAATGGTCTTATGAAACATAGATCAGGTCAAACTAACTTAATTTTATTCTACAAAGAATTAAGTAGAAGTATAGGTCAGGGTGTTGTAGCGGATGTGATCTATTTGGATTTTCCCAAGGTATTTATTAAGGGTCCACACAATTGGTTAGTGTTAAAACTAAAAGAGATTGGCCTAAATGAAAATAATTGTTCTTGAGTAGAACATTTACTTATTAAGATAGAGTACAAAGAGTTGTCATTAATAGTGTATTTTCAAGCTGGACAAAAGTGGTAAAAGGTGTCAATCAGGGTTCTGTTCGGGGACCACATCTTTTCATTTAATTTATAAGTGACCTTAAAATAGGCATTGAAATTCATATATCAGTGTTTGCAGATGGCGCAACAATAGGTAATGTAATACAATGTGAGCAGGATATTGCTTCATTACAGAGGGATTGATTAGAGGACTTGGCATTCCAAGGAGAGATGAAATTTAAAGCTAGATAAATGCAACTACGGGGTGAAGAATGAACAAGCAATTTACACCCTAAATGGCAGTGAATTAGTGGTAACAACACACGAGAAGGATTTAGGAATTGTTATAGACAACAATTTTGGCAACAATGTGCACTGTCAATCAGCAGTTGCTATTGGCATGCATTAAAACACGTCATGTATAAAAAGGAGCATTCATTCTCAGGATAAAAATTCTTATTTTGCCTCTTTTTACATAAATGGTAAGACTACACCTTGAATATGCCATGAGATTTTTGCCACCTGTTCTAAAGAAGGATATGGCAGTACAAAAAGTACAGATGCGGGCTACAAAATCCATCAAGGGAATTGAAGATTTTAGTTATGAAGAAAGGCTAAAAAAAAAAATCTGTTTAGGTTAGAAAAACAGCACTTCAGAGGGGATACGATAGCATTATATAAATTCTTTCAGTGCCAATACAAATTATTGTCTGGAAATCTATAAACAGGACTATAGACAGGATACATGATCACTCGTTTAGACTGGAAGAAAGGAGATTTAGTCTAAGGCAAAGGAAAGAAGAATGTGGAATTCCCTGCCTGAAGAGATGGTCTTATCAGAGTCTGTACAGAGGTTTAAACATCAACTGGTTGAATTGTTACAAAAACATAATATTCAAGGATATAATTTTTAATATGTGCGGTAACAGCTTCTTAATCCAGGGAAAGGTCTGACTGCCATTCTGGGGTCGAGAAGGAATTTTTCTCTTAGTTTGTTGCAAAATTGGAAAGTGCATCAAACTGGTTTTCTTTTGGATCAACAGCAAAAAAAGAAACCATATAGATGTGAGAAAGGCTAAACATGATGGTCTTTTTTCAACACATGTAACTATGTATTGTACACATTTTGAACAAACATGGCTGCCAAGTCATACAAGACCTTCATACTGCCCATGGCATAGCTCACAACAGGTATCTTAGATAGTTTCTATTTACACATTATGGTTATATGAAAAAATAAACCAGTGAAAACAGCATAAACACAATCTTCGTTTGTGCTCAGTACACTCCTACTTTGCAACCCAAAAGCTGATTTAGACACTTCCAAGATGTAGTATGGCTAGCTCTTATGCCTATTAAAATAGGAAAAAATGTGTTACATTATCTACTTAAGGGCCATCATCACTCGCTATCCTATATTCCCCTCCATATTTAAAAATACTTTTTTTTCTTACGCGTTCTCATATTTTATTCACTTAGCAGGTTTTATAGCACAGTCTACTATTATCACAATAGGCATCACAGTGTGGTGCAATTAATAGAGGTTTTATTAGGATCAGAAGAACAAAAGGTTTCACCATAGGCATTTATGGTTTTGATTGTTCTTTATTCAGTATACATGATTAAGGCTTGGGGCCGAAACATTGTATATGATTTTGTTTGTCTGATCCTAATAAAACCTCTACTAACTGTGATGCCTTGAATTTTGATTTTTCAATACTGAATAGTTTTAAGGGACTCCAATTTTTTTCCACGGAGATCAAGGAGTCATTGTTTGGTCTCCTGAGTGCCACACTATCTTTGGAATTGGATATTATCACAATATCGACATATTGTAGAACTGTAAGTGAAACTACCAGGCTCCCTTTATTTTAGTCAGAGCCTTTCATATTGGCTTTGTATAAATCACAAATCTCCTAACTCAGCAAGTCATCTCTGAAGAACTTATTAAAGTCTCCCGTGCCAGGGATCTGTCTCTTCAGGCTTAAGCATTTTTCCTGTCAATCAAGCAATTCCAGTTCATCTGTTCTTCAGCTCTGACTTTCTCATACGGACTCTCCTCTCTATATTTCTACTAAGCAACAGTGATATAGAATATATATATATATATATATATATATATATATATATACATTGCTGTACTTCAGTGCACAGAAAATACTATTTGGTTGCATAATGACAGCTTAAAAAAACTAAATGCCACAGCATTCTACCGAAAAGTAGAATTGGACAAACAGCTCCATTTGAGGAATATCTGATCTCTGGTATTTAGTCTAGTTTGGTTGACAGTAGAACTATAGGACTAGATTCTAGTACGTTACAAGCAAATTTCTGTTAATTATAATATGAGCATAATGTCCATCAATGAACTGCTATTCAGTAACCAGAGTTCAATTTATGTCTTTTAACAGAATACACTCCCCATAACATGTACCGCAGAATATACTTGAAATTTCATGAAATCTCAATGTGTCCTGGTAAAAACAAACAAACAAAAAAATTGTATGAAATAAATAGCTCCTCGCTCCTTGCTTAACTAGAATTTAGCTATAATTAATACGCTATACACAGGAGCAAAATAATTAAAAATAAGAAATTATTTAGATAGTTAATATTTTTGGAATTTTTAACTAGGCTGTTCATCAGTGTAAAAGTATGGCTAATTACATTTTTAAATTTAGTGAATGGCTTATTTATAAGAAAACAAAAGCAGTAATTCATCTGAAAAGGTTTGTGTTTTTTACGTTACGTGGAGATACCGATAATCGTAATAAAATGCTATACTTAAAAAAATAAAAACACACCAAAAACACAGTGATGATAACAAAGTTACTTAAATCATTAAGAATACTTCTATGCAAAATGGTTTATTATGAATTGTAAATAGTGTGTAATAATGAGAAAAACTGTAACAGAATGCCAGGTTTATTTCTGACTAATTGTGTTTAATTCTCTTTTTTTGTGCTTCAGGATTGGGTCAGCAAATTATTGAAATTAATATTCGTTATCTACAGAAACAAGAGTAATGGAATAATGTAAATTAAAAGATAAAGAAATTGATGGATTTTGTCCACATGGATGGAGAACCAGCCCATATTCCTTTCACGTTAAAGGGAATCTTTCTAATTATTGACTCTTAGCATAAGTTGCAAGTTAGATTGAGGATTATTCTATTGGGAGGTTCAGATTTAATGCTCATGACGTGTCAAATTAACATTTGTTTTCTATTTACCCCAGGACTATCTTTATATGAGTCCTACTTGTAGGCCCTCTACTGCTTCACCTGACTTTACTTTTCAGATACACATTTTCTTCTCAGATCCAACCATTTCTCTCTGACTTTTATTCTTCCCTTACTAAACTCCCATCTTTCCCAGACCCTTCATCCTATCCACACCTTCTTATCCTTATTAGGTTTGTCTATCTTTATAAATCTATATATATATATATATATATATATATATATATATATATATATATATATATATAAGTATATATATATATATATATATATATATATATATATATATATAAAGGATCAGCGCTAAAAAAAAGCATCAGCGCTAATACACCAAACTAAAAGGCCTTAAAGCATAAGGCTCCCTCAAAGCCTTATTAACAACAGAGATATGTCAAACAGGGCCAGAAATTATAAAAACAGAGGTGTGTTATTACAGATATTTATATAGATATATAAAAAAGAAAGCCTTATATATATTTAAGAGGACAAACAAAAACCAAAAGAAAGTTCAAATATATATTATATAAGTGTGAATCCAAATGTAAAAACTTGATGGAAGATAAATCCTCAAAGAGTCAGGGTAGTTCCTCAGGAATGGGGTCAGATCAGCGTATTCTTGGCAGCCATATATGCAACAGAAAGAGAGAACTAATGGTGCAGAAAATCCCAGAATAACATAAAAGCAGTGGCGGAATTACCTAAAGCTAAGCCTGCCAGGTATGATTTTTCTACCTCCACTTGAGAAAGCCACTTTGGCGAAACGCGTTGTGGATATTTTAACTGTTTGTTTTAAATTGTATTTTAATAAAGGTATTTTGGCCTCTTTCCACTGTGAGTATGCCATTTTACTTTTATTATTTTCTACCTGGCATCCGATTTTAAGTTCTAGTGAGGACTACTCCAAAAGAATCCATGGTGGGGATTATACCACTTATGCCTACACATTGAGCAGTTAGTCTGCCCAATTAATTGTGAGTACCAATTAATTATTTTATAGTCCTGCTACCTTTTATACTGTGAGCACTTTTGATGTCTCTTTTATTTTTTCTATGATGTTCATACCGATAATACATCTGCCTACTTACACCATATTACGTATCCTATAAGTAGGGATTGTACCATTGTATGCCAGGTTAAGCTCTATTAATTGTAAGTAGGACCATAGACGTTTTATTTACTTTTATGTTATTCTGGGATTTTCTACAACATTATTTATCTCTTTCTGTTGCATATATGGCTGCCAAGAATACTCTGATCTGACCCCATTCCAGAAGAACTATCCAGACTCTTTGAAGATTTATCTTCCAGCAAGTTTTCACATTTGGATTCACACTTGGACTAATATTTGTACTTTCTTTTGCTTTTTATTTGTTTGTCCTGGCATATTTTTCTATTTTATTTATTTTAATATATATGTTAGAACACACCTTTGTTTTTATAATTTCTGGTGCTACCTTTATCCCCCCTGATATATGTTATTCTGATTTAATTATCTGAAGTTACTTTACATTGTTAACCCCTTTTCCTCTTAAACACCCATTTTCTTCTCAGACGCCATGTTCCTTTCCTAGTTCCCATTCATCTTCACACGCAGTTTGATTCTCAGTCCTATTTATTGACTGGAATGCAAGGCAGCTTTTCCTTTGGATATGTAATACAGCTGTGACTATGCTACTTTTATATTTAAGTGTTAATAACATAGCTTTGTATTTGCTCTACTTATCTATATGCAACAACCTGGCAAAATGTCAGCATTATAGCTAAAAGGGAACTCGTTTGATACTGGAGATGAAATGAAAAGTCAGTGAGTTGATCTATAAAGAAGATTTTGTGAGAAGTCATCTCCTTATACTTACTGTAATCGCTGTTTGAGGATTTCCAGATGATATATGTGCCAATCCCAAACGGTAGGCAGCTTCCCCCTCCAGTTTTTTATCACCACCTGCATAAAATAACAAAACATTTGTAACATATAAGCTAAAAGTATATATACAAATATATTGCAAGTGGCATCAAAAATGAAAAGATAAAAGACCTACATGAATGGTTATCTCTCTCAAGTCTGTGACTTGGAGGACCTATTGTGCTAAAGATGAAAGTATTACCATGCCTTGTATATCTTTCCAGGCCCTTGTTATCCCTATTTCTGCACAATATCTAAAGTATCTGGGTAGACATGTGAGTCACAACCTTAAACAATACTACATAACCACTCAACTCAAATCATTTACCAAATGGACATTTCCAACGTGCAAGACATGTTTACGTACGGACAATTCAAAACCTTTTCTAGTTTATCAGACCATTTCAATCTTACCTGCACAGACTTATTTTGATCCATCTTTGTAATGCTAGCCGTACATTGTTAAAGCCACTTCTAGATAGTCTATGTAGTATGAAACACTGTATCCAAGACTTGTCTTCCCAAGACTCAGCCTCTCAAACTTACTAAATTTAATAATCACAACTTAAACAGTAAGCCTGCCTGCAAGAAACTTATAGTAATTGAAATGTGGCCCTATCTGCCTCCCTCTCTAATTCCATTCCTCAAGTCCTCCCAGCCTCACTACCCATTATTTGCATAGTATCTCCATAGCTTTGTCCCCTTCCCTTGTCCATTCCCCTTCTACATTCACAGGCCAGCCCACACTCCTCCTTTCTTGCATACCTTTGCTCATCTGTGCTTCTCAATGCTTCTGACACTGGATTCCAGGCAAATTCTATAGTATTTTGTAACACTATGGCTCTATAGTTCACCACACTACATATTATTCATACTGAATTATTTCCAACACCAATAAAAGATAATAGTTGGAAATGCTGGGATAAGCCACCCTCAGCACTCTCCACTAATCAATGTCATCCAGGTTGGATGAAATTGACATTGATAATGCTGAAGTATCATTTTTGCATTGTCATTGCAGCCGAGATGGGAGAGAAGATTCTTGGATTATCTAGCCACTCTGAAATGGTTTGATAATAAAACAAGGGATGGTGTTATGGGACTCTAGGCAGCATAACTACTACATCAAACTGTAGTGCTTGTACTTCTTACAGTGCTTCTTTAAGCACTGTAAGAAATATAAGCAGTAGAGATTCTGGTATTAAAATAAATGGTTGCTACTAACATGAACCATTATGCTACTAACAAATTGAAAAAGTTGAGGATTCACAAAAAAAAAAAACTTTTTAATAAATGTTTATAACTCATTAGATTAGTCAGTGATATGAAAACCAGTCTTTAAGGGGGGCGGGGCCTGGCAGCGAACATGGCCGGTCGCACGCTTTAGGAGCTCCAGCTAAGACAGGCACAAGAAAGCCACGATCGAGTGACCCAAAAGTATTAACGGAGAACGGTGACCATAAACGTACACAGCGCGACTAGAGCAGCTGAATGGTATCGAACCGGCACCGGTGCGCTGCAGACAAACCTGATCCAGCTATGCGGCCTAAACTCGAGCGAAGTCCGGGACCCGGGGGAGATGGCCGCCCTTCCGCCACTGGACAGGCTCCCGGGCGTGGACACACTGCAGCCCTGCTACCCCCCCCCCCCTCTGGACCGGCGGGGGATATCCCGGTCCTCACAGGGGTTGAATAGCCCCATGCAGCAAACAATCCAAGCGACACAAACCCTGTCCACGAAGGACCGGGGCACCAGGGCCAAGCTAAAATGGCGGTGCAGAAGCAGCGCAGAACGAGGCATGAGATGCACAAGCCACCCGAACACATAACAGTGTTCTTTGAACAGCTTCGCACGTACCTTTGGGAGAAGTACAAGGCCAAGAGACAGCCCTTCCAACAAGCGGTGAAAGCGGCGGCAAAGTGAATCCGCCCGGTGGTTCGACGCTACCTGAGGGGAAATCCCCCACGCGGCCCCAGTACAGCCTCCCGCAGGCGACCACACATAAGTGAGCCCTCCATGAAAGCAACGTCTTCTAAGACATCACCAAGCCCCCTTCTCAGCACCCGGCACAGCACGATCCGGATTTCTGCGGTCACAGCCACAAAGAAAGTATCAGAGCGGCTACACACCTTTCTGAGCGGGAAAAACAAAGGGTCTTTCCCGTTATGGGAGCCAGCTGAACGGCCTCAGATGTTTTACCACAATGGAACTGTGACTCATCTCTCCCTTGGGCTGGACTGTGCTCTGCCCCTCGAGGGCATCGGATGAACTGAGCCGGCAAGTGGGACTCTCTGGGACTAACAACCAAAGAGTGTTTTCCTTCAGACCGCTTATAATTTTTTTCTGTTCACGTTATTATTTTCTTTACCTTACAGATGATGCTACCAGCAGCCCTGATAGCCGATATACCAATATTCGGCCCTTGATTACTAACGCCTTCCCTTACCACTCCAAAGGGGCCTACTAGGGGGTTAGTGTTGACAGGCCAATAATAAGTTTGGAGTTTAAATGTTACCCTCAGTGTTTTAATGCTCCGGCACCTCTGGCCTCCCTGCTTGGCCTTTACTTAAAAGCTTAGTCAATACCCATGCCTGGAATGCGTAGGACGGCCATTTTGACTCACAGGCTGTACATAGCAATGCCATACAGGACAGGCACTTAGGGAGAATAGCGATGTTGAGGCATATTATAAATTATAGGCAAGTTATAGATCGTACTTATTTTTGATTCTACTGAGCACCTCTGACGGGCTATACGTTACCCTGCCTTAAGCTCTTTATGTTATGGCCCATATATGTATCTTGGAGCCGCATTAGGTCACCAGCTAGCCCTATCTAAACTTAAGCTTAACTAGCGAGGCTTTATATACCTGAAACCTGGCATGATGTACTCTAAAAATTGATGCCAAGCATATCTTAACACAAACAGTAAGTTATGTTCAGCTTGTCAATACCGACAGTGTTCATGTCAACATTGTGCATACACCCTTACTAACATACCTGTTCCTGTACCTCAAGCGACGCAAACGCAGCAGATTAAATTAACATTATTAACCCACGTTTGTAACTCGCTTTAAATAGTCAAGCTACATATATATTTTTCTGCCTCACAGTTGGAACAGTGTACGTCCACATATTTAGTAGGGGCATATAATACTGCTTGCTGCATGTTTTTTATTTAATCAGCAATAGTCGCTCTTAATATGTTGGTACATCTCCTTTCGAGGAATTTTCTGTCATAGAGCTTCACTGATAATCTCTGTAACCACTCATGCATTCTCTAACTAGTCAGTCATAGACAGAGGGACATTTTGAAGTTAAACTTAAACCTGTAAAAAGCAGCGGTGGACCCGATAACCTATCCCTGCAGTTAACAACGTGTGACCAATACTTTAACGTAAAAGCTGTTTTATTAATTAATGTAACGCAATACATGTCTAAGCTCCAGTGCTTTATTATTTACTCGTTTACCCTAGCATGCTAAACTAATAACCATTAATGTTTACTGACCTGTTAATCTCATGTTAATTTTTAAAAATATGTGCTGTATTGACAACTACTACGACTTGAAATATTATGCAAATTGCCTGCAGATGCTGTCGTGGCTATGCACACTTGATGTAAAATTTCTGCACATGAAAAATAAAGAATTAAAAAAAAAGAAAACCAGTCTTTAAATCAGTTCTTCTCAAATCGCCAAAAGGTCCAGGATTTAGGCAATGCTGCATTCGCCATGAATGAGGATATCCATAAAATCTGGACCACGGGTGATACCAAAGTATTGTTTTCAGAGCATAAAGCTGGAGTTGGAAGTTTCAAGGTAGAAATTAAGAGGAGCAAATGGTCTGTGATTGCTATAATTACCAAGCAGTTTTTATGGTAATGCATTTGAGGGTATTTAATACATAAACATCATAAAAGCCAGTAAAATGGTATAATATACCAATGTAATCAAGATCTTAGGTTGAACCAGCCAGTAGGCTGCACCAGTCAGGGGGCATTAGCTCAATATAACCGGCAGGAGGTCAGAGCACAGCACAGAGCTCCCCCTCTTGCCAGTCAATTCATGAAGCATGGCCGTGCAGACCCTCTACCTGGTCTGACAAGAAGCGCTCACTGAGAACAAGGAACAACTTCATTTCAGATCTGGTGCAGGATACAGAAGAGCTTCTACCATGGTTCGTGCGGCCACGCTACAAGGAGGTAAGCAGGAGGGAAGGGGGAAGAGACTTCAAAGGGAGAAAGGGGGAGTGGAAGAGACCACAAAGGGTAGAGTAGGGAAGTGGAAGAGACAACAAATACACTGGGGAAATGGAAGAGACATACAGAACTGAAGGGGAGAAAGAGACACAGAAAGAGGGATTGGAAGACAAAGCAACACACAGAGAAGCTGGGGAAGGAGAAAAATAAACACAGAGGGGCTGTGGGGAAGAGACAAGGCACTGGGGAGAAGAGATACACAGAAGGGATGGGGGACAGTGGCATATCCAGGATTCATACTTGGGGGGGGGGCACATAAGGGGCCAGGGACAAAAGTAGGGGGGTAGTTATAAAACGTGTGTGTGTATATATATATATATATATATATATAGGCATTTCACCCTGGCGCCTGGCATTTGTCAGCCCTTTGCTAAGCCTTTGCTGACCCACCCCACAAAGAATGAGCCATACACTCAAATTGACTCCCACACACACAGACTGAACCCCTTACCCCCACACACAGACTGGCCCATACACACACAGACTGACCCATACACACAAACTGACCTCCACACACGCACAGACTGACCCCCCACACAGACTGACCCATACACACAAACTGATCCCCCACACACATACTGACCACCCCCACCACCACACACAGACTGATCACCACATACACACAGACTGACCAACCCACATACCCATACACACAAACGGTTCCCGCACACACAGACTGACCACCCCCACCCCCACACACAGACTGATCACCACATACACACAGACTGACCCCCCCCCCACATACCCATAAACACACAGACTGACCCATACACACAAACTGACCCCCCACACCCATACACTGACCTGTACACACACAGATTGGCCCCCACACAGACTGACCCATTCACACACAGACTCATCCACCCCACACAAATTGACCCCCCCACACACAGACTGAACCCCATCCCCACACACAGACTGACCCATACACACACACACACACACACACACACATACACAGACTGACAACCCCCCACCCCCCCACACACACCGAGACTGAACCACACACACTGACTCACACTTACTAGCTGCCTGGATGCATCTGTGCAGAGCTGAGCTTCCTCTCCCTGTCTTTCCCCTGCGCTGCTCTCTGTGACCCAGGAGGAAGTCCTCCCAGCACAGTGTCATCTCTGGCCACTTGTAGGAAAAGGGTGGAACATTACACTAGTGACAGTGCTGCTGCAGCTTGTGTAAGGAGACACAGTGCTCTCGACATCAATTTCAATATCAGGGACACTGCATGATGTAGGGGGGGGGCATGGCCCCTCTGGCCCCCCCTAGTGACGCGACTGCTGGTGGAAGAGATACACAAAAGGGGCTTGGGGGAAAAGATACACAGAGGGGCTGGGGAAGGGTACAAGTGATGTACAAAGGGGCTGGGGAAGAGGAGAAAGAGACACACATGGGGGCTGTAGAGAAAAAGACACACAAAGGGGCTTGGGGAGGAGTAAGAGACACAGAGGGGACGGGAGGAAAAAGAGGCAAACAGAATGGCTGGGTGTTGAGACATACAGAGGGGCTGGGGAAGAAGAAAACAAGATACACTAAGGGACGGTGAGTAAGAGACATACAATGGGGGTTGTAAGAGACACACAAGGAGTGTAAGACACACAAAGGGTAAAAATTGGGGATAAGCTACAGTAAAGCGGATAAGACAATCAAAAGAGGGGCTAAGAAACAAAAGGGGTTAAGAAATGTAAGTGGGGGGGGGGGGGTGGGTTCAAAGAAACACAGATGAAAATGTATTTTATTTTTGTGTGTGTAGTGGTGGGGCAGTAAAATGCATCTTCACTTGTGTAGCCAAAAGTCCAATACCCTGGATCTAGACTATTGAAATAGTGCTGGTTAATTTTAATTTCATGCAGAGATATTCATGTTTGTTTCTTTACTTTTAGAGAATACAAATAGCTTATGTGAATATTCTGTATTCATGAAATATAACAATGCCTTTATTTAAAATGTTTTGTTTCTAACTCACAGACAATATACATTGTGCATACTGCTGCAAATATAAACATCACAAAATAACTATTCTGTGTGTTTTTATTCAGAAATCTGCCACCTAATTAGTTCTTACTAGTATTATGTTTATTTTCAAATATATTGTACAAACTGCAGGAACACCAAATACACTAGACAAGGTTACAGCCGAAGTGTGCTTTCTTCAATTGCTTTAAAATCCCTTACTGTTTGATTCAACTTAAAAGTCTCTAGTCTTCAACAAAGAAAGGGATTATTGTAGCAATATTCCATGAGCAAGGTTAGGTAAAATGCTATATGTCATGATTTCATGCAACATGCTCCCACTGATATAAGAAATGGTGCGATGTATTTGGATAATGATGATGAAACTCCTCACGTAAAACAAATAAAAAACAGCCTAGATCATGGTTAAACACCATCTTAGAAGACACAGTGTACAGTATAAGATTCTGGTCTATGTCTACTAGATTAGGAATTTAATGTGATCACCTATGGCCCATAGACCTAAACTTCTCTATTACAATGTGTGTACCTAAATCTTTTTGTGAAAAACAAGAAAATGATAAATATGTTTATAAGGTTAAATGATGAGTTTACTTCAGTGTCTCTGTGCTGTAGAGAGCTTAGCTGCTCAAAGAGACATGCCAGGCCTTCCTATAAAGGCAACGGGGGTTGCTGAGGAAACTATTATACAATGTAACATAAATTTGTCAATACAGCAAAACAAAAAGGATGAGAGTTATGAAAAGGTCCTGTTCT
Organism: Pelobates fuscus; assembly: GCF_036172605.1. NCBI lineage: Eukaryota > Metazoa > Chordata > Amphibia > Anura > Pelobatidae > Pelobates > Pelobates fuscus. Next base: position 172,036,229 of record NC_086322.1, read on the forward strand.
AAAATGTGGTCCAAACTGTAAAAGGGGAGGGGTCATCAATGGAAAGTGCCTACTGGTTCCACTGGTTTCCATAGTGATTGCCCACCTTTGGACCATGTTTTAGAACATTTAAGACACTTTGACAAATATCTCCCAAGTATTTCTAAAGCAGTGATAATGAATATTTCATTAGATAAATAAACATATAAGAAAAAAATGTAACATATTTAATACAAAATGCATAAAGAATAGAAGCAAATATTTTTTACATTTGTTTTAAATTATACATTTGTGCTTTTGTTTAAAATGTTTTTAATGCATATTTCTCGGTAGACTCCAGGCAGCAATACAGAAAACAAGCAACATGCTTAAACTGAAAAAAAACAAGGCACATGCACATGTATAATCCACTTTAAACATAAGTACTATATGTTGAAAAGTAACATTACAATTTATTATGTAAAAGCTTTAAACAGCAATGCATGTGCAATTTGTTCTGTAGTTAAAGTAGACGGATTGGGAGTATCCCACGGGGTCAGTTCCGCGTAGAGTGCTTTTAAGGTTACATGAACATTTTATATTGGGACAAGCATGTTGTTAATCATAATATAAAATGAGCACCTTCAGTAAATGATTAAAAAGATCTAGAATATCCAGGAAACTAAAAATGATTAGAAAGAGTTGGAATAACCCATGTAGGGATATTTTACAAGGCTTGAAAAAAAAAATGGATTCTTGTAAGAGGGGAAAATGTGCACTTATAAAATGTACAATAAAATCAGCTATTCTTAGGCACAGAATATTTACAGTGTTGCAGAATAATATATGCTATTACCCTGGAATCCCCTGGGGTATATTGCATTGGTGTGTCACATGATCATCAATATAATGGCAAAAAACATACTTTATATAAATAGCTTGGTGAGCTAGCTAGCAAGGCCTTAAATTCTCATTATGTATGTTCAAGCACCCTTGCTAGAACTGATACAACCTCTAAAGGGTTACTCCAATAAGCATGACCACTTCAGTGATTTGAAGTGGTCATGGTCGTAGGAGTCAGTATGTGCAATGTTTTAGCTCGAAACACTATCGCTAATTATCGACGCGATAATTATCGCTAATTGTGTGTTGTGGGAGAGTTGCACCCTCAGCACACGTGGCAATGGCAGCTTTGAACTCTGTTCTGGGCTTTCTAATGTCAATTCTGCACAGCATGCTGACAACAGACATTAAAACCTTCCTCTTGAAGGCACCGCACTTGCTCCTTCCCAGTCACTCATTTGCTTTTTGTTTAAAAAAAAAACAACCCTCCCTCCCTTCACTGGCACCGAACGTACAAATGCGCATTGAGCCAGCGAAATGGTCCAATCACAGGCTGTGATTGGACAGTGCACAGCCCCAGTGATGTCGGAGGGAGCCGTGGAAGAGCATCACCGGGAGCTACGTCCGGCGCTGGATTCAAGGCGAGTAAAACCTCTTTTTTTCAGGTTTTCCTTCAAATTGAGAGGGGGACCTTCTCCACAGTGCCGAATAGGAAATATTATGCCGATAAGGTCCCCCTCTCAAATTGGTATAGTAACCCTTTACACCTTGGACCCTAAAACAAAAACATATTGCTTCCTACAAGGGGTTCCTGTGAAACAACCAGTCATCCTTAGTTACAAACAAAAGAGCTATTGGCAAAATGGGTCCGCCTCAAAGTCTCACAAATTATGCATAAAAATGTAAGTTTTATTTATTTTGTTGGCAGGTCCAATAGTACAATGCTTTGGGTGGTTGTAGTGATTGTGAACATCTGTTAACACAAAGTAGCATTTAGTGGTTGGGCCTAAAGTATTTTGGGCTGCACCAGTAGAGGCCATTGACTAATTGATGAATTTTATTAAAGAGCTAGACTTAAATTTAAAGACTTACTCCAGCAAGTAAACTGTAGGTCTAAAGCTACAAAGTATCAATAATGTGTCCCTCATTAACCTGCATTCTATTTTGTATTAAAATATGACTGCTGAAATTCTGAAGATGATTATCATAGGTCCTATAACCAACCAAGATGGTATGTGGTGTATATTGCCCATGAGCTAAAAGCAATTACTGAAGCATTTATTACATGTGGGAGAACAGTGCATTGCAACATAATTTACAGTAATTATGAGCTACTGTGTTTAATACACCAAATCTATACAGACCACTGAAAACGTTATTTTGCAAAGAGCCTGTGCATAACATTTTATTGTATCTGTGGCCTGTGTACAATTATCCAGCATTAATAGGGACTAGTTATATAGCATAAGGCTGTAGATTCATGCAATATTAAAATTTTTGGTAAATTAATTCCATTAATTCAATTAATTTAACTTGTGTCTGCAGAGATAAAATACAATTTTTTTTCACAGCAGAACAGTTATAAAATAGACATACAAAATTCAGAAAAAGACCCTTATTCCATGAGGATTCTGCAAATGTACACACAATGAACAACTTTAATTTAAATTAACACACTTTAATTTAGCAACACAAATTTGCATTCCTAATGCTATAGTGTCCTCTAGCTGTTTAGATGACCGCCACCCTACAAGCGCATCTAAAAGTATTTCAGTTAAAGCGAAAAATTTGTATTTGAAAAAGATACGATCTTTATGAAATACTCATTTTGACTGTGCTGGAACTTCTCTGAAATTCCAACCCAGTCAAGAGATATACAGAGACAAAGTAAGGACTACTTTGTCTTTGTATTTCTCTTCTGTCTGACCTGCTTAGACTCAGAGCGAAGTCTAAGTATCATTCCAGACTGCTGTTACCAGTGACTACTGCAGGGAATATGCTGTGTCTATGGAGAATCCCGCTGTTTTGCATGCGGGAGATTAGAGTAATAACGTCAGAGCAGACCGAACAAGATGGCCGGACACATGAGGGACAGGTTAAGGTAAGTAAATCTACCCTTATCTGCCACCATGGCCCTCCCAGCGATGATGTCACCATTGGGGGTTATTAGATTAGTGGATCTGTACCTATTCTTAATCTTTAAATCTATTCAAAAACAAACATTACCATGCATTTTGAATAGAATGACTATACGTGACTTCACTTTAGGAGTCAAACATAAAATCATAAACCTAAAACATAAAATCTTCCAGAACTAGCCAACTTATTTAGACACTAGATAGGTACATCAGGAAGTATATAAATATATAATTTATATAATTATATATATCAGTGTGCGGTCGCTGGCTGATTGCTTATTACTATATAACCATATATATATATATATGTCATGTGTCCTTAAGGGGTTAAATGTATTTGAAATGAATTTTGAATTCACACATCAGTGAATAAACCTGATAAGGGGTTGAATGGCTGGATTTGGACTGTTAACATGTTTTGTTCTTTGTTCTCTTTTGTATCATTTATTTTTGTCTGTGAAATTCGGGGGGGGGGGGGGGGCGTATATTCTTGCTGAGTGATATGTTATGTACTTGTTTTCTCAATAATGTTTGGATCTTAAAAAATAAAACAATATCAAATGGTTTCGGAAAGTGATCATACTATAACGACAGTTAAATTAATTGCAAATACAGATTATGAAATTGGCAAATTGAACATAACACAATTTCTTCCTTCAAACATTGCTTCATTAATTTCCAATCAGAGCTTCCATGCATTAACACAGAGGACCGTGGGATTTGGAGTCCCATCATGAGCAAATAAGGATGCCTGAAGGCAAAAATCAATGCAATATTAGCAGGAGACACTCAAGAGGTAATATTTTATAGCCATTTTTCAGGATCATATTCATTGTAAATGTCACTGTTCAAGACTGCATAACATGCTGCAATTTTTATTTTGGTACCAGTGAAAAAATGACACATATAATTTGCAAAGCAGAAAATTGTGACAGTACTGAATGAAACATGCTCATGTGTTGAATATGATCAATATAATTCAAATACAGCATTTACAAATGTAATTTTGAATCATCTATGGAAAGTTAGTGCCTGTGTCTCAACTCTAAATTTCTTTCACAATAATAGTATAGAGTTTTGTCTTCTTCTTCTAGATCAAAATCATTTGATTCAATGTTACCACCAATTATACATATGCCAGTTGAACATGAATTGAAAACTAATTTTTCCTATTAATTATACTTTTTGTGAAAAATACGACTTGTGGGGTTGTACTATTGCTGTGCCTATCCAGAAAGCAGCTACAGGCGTTACCACCTTTTATGTGGGTATCTGAAAACACTATTTGATTAAGAATGCCTTGTTTCTGCCACTCAGCAAGATATGACATTAGACCTGGTGGGTGGCTGCCTTTTGGGCAGGGACGCCATGCACTTTTTTAATAACAATACTTTTTTTACATTTCTTAAATAAATAAGTGGATAGTCAATACATTGTAAAACACAGATCTGCAGACACCAGTCAAGCCATAATACTTGTTTATTCCATAGAAATCTCAAATGTTACCACATGACTGGAGGCTTCATATTTGCATAACTCTCTTTTCTGAAATTCTCCAGCAGCACAGAACAACCAATCAGAAAAAAGGAGGATGTTACACAAAAGGCCGTGTAAGACCACACCCTTCCTCTTTCTTTGCTGCTCCAGCCAAGTGCACAGGTCAGAGTATTTTGTTCTCCCTATACTTTATTGATTCCACTGTGTAATTTTAGCCTTATTTTAGTTACTTTGATTTATTTAGATTGATTCCCTGCCTGTCTCCCCACATCTGTACCTTCTACCGATTTTGTGCTTTATTAGTTTTCTTTCCATTCTCCACTAGCCTCTGACTGCTCTCCTCAGGTCTGTTTTACTCTCTCTCTACTCTTCACAGATTTTGCGCGTCGAGATTCACTCGGTCTGGACTCTGAGGATACAGATTTCACAACCAAGTATACCTATTGTGGAAAGTACTGCTTACTAAGACTATTTGAATCTGCTTGCACAAAGGATTATACATGTTTATACTTGGAATTCAATTAACATAAGTGTAGCATATATATGGATTTTCTACATACGGCTGTCTAAAAGACAATGCCAATAAATTAATACAGACCTGTTCATCCACAGGGATTATTCTGTACTGTGCCAAGTGTATATTACTACTATGTGGGTGTCGTCTGGGTTTTAACGGCACGCCACCTGGGGTGAGTCCCCAGATTACTATGTATAGCTCTGCCAGAGCAGACTTTACAAAGATATGGTACCTTACTTGCAATATTGATACCTATGTGATTGGGCTGAATACTCTGGCTGACCAAGGAGGTACAGCTCTTGAGTACAATGGAGCGAGCCCCAATATAATTACACACCTCCGAACGTCTGTTTAGAAGGTGAACCCTTCTCAGGTACCGAACCCCATGAAAAAGGTCTTATTGGGTGAACCCCAATTTTATGAGACTATTATGTCTCCCATTTCGCTCAGGGGACCACTAGAGGGTGAGCCCTCTTTCACTGGCACCTACTACACTCACTACACATTGCCTGCTACCTGGGTTCTGGGCGAGCCCCAGTTGTACCAGGAGTCTGGCACCTCGTGGACTTGTTCCTCTGCCTCTTCTCCTACTGATTGCCTCAGATCTTCCTTCCAGATCGGGATTCACTCGATCCGGACTTACTTCACATTGCTGGATTGTTCACACTGCCTGTCATTTCTTCAGTTGATACAAGGCTATCAAAACAGTATTGGACATAAGATGTATGGGTAATTTCTGGATTGAGTGCATTATATACTGTATAAAGGCAATCACTACTACTCTTTAATAGGGATATCTTATATACTGTACCAAGTGTACAATTACTGATGTGGGTGTCCACTGGGTTTTCATGGTACACCATCTGGGATGAGCCCCCAGTTAATCATATCATTCCCATATTGTGCCAAGTATATTATCTACTGACGTGGGTGTCCTCTTGTTTATCAAGGCACACCACCTGGCTGACCCCCCAGCTAAACACATACTGATGTGATGCAGATCCTACTGGGATAAGTCCCCATATGATGCAGGACTATCAGTTGCTTGTTACGTGCACTGCATACTGTTTTAAACAGCAACCCTTGATATCTCTGTGTCTGAGCTTTCAGCTGATTTTAACGATCAGCTCCGTCATTAATGTTGCCACGGTTACTCACCTGATTGTAGTAACCAGCCCTGCTGCTATTCAGTGCAGCCTATTTAAGCAGCAAGTCCCAGTGCCTCCTTGCCCTTGTGTGGTTTCCTGTTTCCCAGAAGGCTCCCTGTTTCCTGTGTGTTTCTGGTTCCTGACTTCTGGCCTTGTTCCTGACTCCGCTGCTCTCCATTCTCCTTATCCTGGCTCGTCTGACTACCCGCTCTGGTGCCTGATCCCTGCTTGCCTCCTGGACTTTGCTTTTGGTTATTTCTTTATTTGCTATTTATAATAAAGGTGTTTTGCATATAAGTTCTATCTCTGTCTGGTTCCTGGTCCAGCTGTGGTGAACCACATTTCCTACATCTGGAGGATCAAAGAATTTGCCTCAGATGTCTTCTAAATATGTCTGAGAAACAGTATTGAAGGTCTTCTCAAGGACAACCTGAGTCGCCTCGTGCCCACGGTGCAAGAAGACTGACTCTTTCTAGATGAGCAAGGGATCCCACTATTCGACCCTTCGCACTATTAGACATTTGAGGTCATTGGAATGGAGCCTCCCAGATCATCTGGCTTGGTTCGTATATTACTGGCTCCGTAAACCCATGGAGAAAAAGGTTCGGGGTACGTCTCAGAGCCGAATGCCCAAGACCACTATTGCCTGACAAAGTGGCCATTACACCAGAGTTTGACTCCACTGTAGTGGTCTTTAGGTCTCGGTCAGGCTGGGACCCACGGAAAAGCATTGAAAAGGGTCTTAAAGCCATGCAAGACAAATTGCTGGATCTCATTGGCCCTATAGCAAAAATGCTTTACTTTGCTGACCTAGCTCTAACCAAGGATACACAGCTTGACTCTAACGCTTTCCGAGAATGGGCCCAATGTTCAATCTGCCTGCTAGGCAATGCCAATGCCGCACTTCAATCACTGCTTTCTAGTACTGACAAGTACCATAAGCACTGTGCTGGAACACCATAACCACCGCAGACCCCACGAACCGCCGCAGCTTGGTTGGGGTCTCGCCGTCCTCCACCCACTCTGGACCCAAGACCAGGATCTAGCTTCCAGTAGGTAGCCCTCTCTTAGTCCAGAGAGCAGGAACAGGAACAGCTCTAACAAGAGCCTAGTGATTGTACTCAGGGGAGTGTAGTGATTATACCAATCCCCAGAGTATAGGTAGTTCTCCAATCCTCCAAACATGAGCCAAGATTCATGAAGGGTAGAACAAGTCTGAAGCTTTATTGGTACAGGTTGGCTTTATATACAATTCCTCAGGCCAGAGGCACACCCCCTGGACCTGATGGAGCACCGCATTGCAAACTGTACAGACCAATAAAACCAGTGTAACAATGACTGACACTCTCCCATACACCACACAATACCTCCGCGATACCTGTGATATAATTAAGGTAGTTAATGCATAAACCTAATTATCCACAGGCAGAAAAAACACACATTTATACAAAGACTAGAAAACACCCCAAAACATAACATATCCCCATAAATTTTACATCCCCTGATAGCTCTGATCTGGGTGAACAACATATCCAAAAACTAGCTCAGATCAGGGGTTCAGTAATTTTATAAAAGTCATATTTTTGCCCAGGCAAACCCAGGATTTCATGCCCAAAACAGTTCCATAGATTTGTGGCTAAGTGCTGCTGGAGGACGACTGAGAACCATAAGGTTTTTATGCCGAAAATAGTTCCAGGGCATTCGCGGCTGAGTCCCCCTTAAGTCTATTCGTGGTTTTAGTCCATGCGAACAAGATGGCCGCCACCACGTGTTTGAATGTCGAATGGCGGCCACTTCGACTGTTCGGGAGTTCAAAGAACCAACGTTTAAAGTGCCAATAGGAACAATTAGCCAAATAAAATTAAACTGGCCATAGTCACAGGGTAAAAGGCTGGCCAGTAGTCCCCTCCAAGACCCAATGGCGAAGTTGCTTTAGTCACACCGACCACTACACAGAGGTCCTCATACTACAGAGGCTCAGACAGAGCAAGAGGAACTAGAAGCAGAGGTCGTGGACGTTTCTCTACAGGCGAGTCCTATTTCTGGCCCACCTATTTCCAACTGTACTGCTGGCAACCTGTCTTTTTTCGTTAGAACTGGAGAGCAATATCAGGAGACTCATGGATTTTACAAACTTTACAGAGTTACATCATAGAGTTCGCCTTCCAACCGATCAAAACCTCTCCTCCACCTCCATTACACGTCACGGGAGCATGACCTTCTTGTGGACGAAGAGATCCGTTCCCTGTTTGGCAAAGGCGCGGTGCAATACGCACAGGATGTGGACGCTTTCTTCATCAACATATTTATAGGCAAGAAGAAAACAGGGGACTACCTACCGGATATAAATCTCCAGAACCTCAACTAATACGTAGTTTACAGACATTTCAAAATGGAATGGATACATCTACTTCAGGACTTCCTCCTCGAAAACGACTGGTTCACCTGACTGGATCTGGAGGACGCGCACCTATCGGTGCTGATCACTTGGGAATGTTGACGCTTTCTCCATTTTCCTATGGAGAGGACGAGCATGCCAGTTCACATGTCTGCCCTTCGGTCTCAGTTCAGCTACGTGGTGTTTCACGAAGCTACTGAAACAGGTGATGGCTCACATTCCATCCGAAGGCATGCGGTGTCTCGTATACCTGGGCGATTTGCTAATCTGCGTATTCGCGTCCTGGCTACGATTGCAAACAAAATTTGTCATTCGCTTTATGGAATATTTGGGTTTCGTAGTGAACAGACAGAAGTAGGCACTCTCCCCCTCTCAGACGTTCCAGTTCCTCGCCTTCCGGCCACAAAGATTACATCCATCCGGAAAGAGAGGAGACGGGTTCTTCGTATGGACACAATTCCCCTCCGATTGCTCGCCCATATAGTGGATCTTTTGTCGTCCTCAATTCAGGCGATATTTCCGGGTGCCCTACACTACAGGGTGAGGCAATGCCTGAAAGTGAACGGCCTACATTCCGGAAAGTCCTACGACCACTGTATATCACTTTCAGCAGACATGAGGACAGAGCTCCACTAGTGGCTCCTACACATGAAAGCCTGGAAGGGCGAAGCGATCTTTGGCTCCTCTCCAGTTTTCATTGTGGAATCAGATGCCAGCCTCTGGGGCTGTGGGGCTCACTGCACGGTTTCCTGTACAGGGGGACTTTGGCAAAGCTTAACTCCTCCTCATAGCTCCTCTCTTTCAGAGTCAAGCATGGTTCTCGGACCTATTGGAGATGTCCCGAGATCACCCACTTCTTCCCCCATCCTTTCCTCTAATTCTGATAGGACAGAGGGGAGAACTTCATCCCTCATCCTGGAATAGAAGCTCGTTCTAGTGGCCTGGACGATTTCCAGAGATCCTAATCAGTCCTGGGCCTATCGCAAGCAGCTAAGGACCTTTTATGGGACTCTTGGGCCCCTGGCACCAGGAAATGATACATCTCGGCATGGCCCTCTGGGAGTCGTTGGTGTCTACAGACGGATTCCGATCCCTTTACTGCACCTATCCCTATCATCATGAACAATTTATCTCAGCTTTTTCCCAAGGTCGATCGTATTGTTCCCTTAATGTAATAAGTTCAGCCATTTCTGCGGCACATGTTATCATACAAGGCGTCCCAGTAGGTCAAGATCCTCTGGTATATTGTATGTTGCGGGGAGCTAAGTTATGTAGACCTCCAGCTCCTAAATATTCTCGCCTCTGGGACGTAGAAGTGGTCCTGCGTTTCTTTAGGGATTGGCCTGATAATCCGGGTCGATCTCTCTTTACCCTTTTATTTCGGACATCATGCGTTGCGCGGATTGGACACGTGAGAGTACCTTTAGAGTATTCTACTTTCGCCAAATTACTCATGCTTATTTTTCTCTTCTTAATCAGCATTAAAAATGCTAACGTAGGGTACCTATAATCTTAATTTTAGTAAAGACAGGAGACGAATATATCCTTCCCGTATTTCTCTTCCCTCCCTTTTTCTGTATGGAATGTACCAGGGTTTGTGTGCTGTACTATAATAATGTAAGGTCAAGGTTCTATAGTAAGCAGATAATGTGCACTCGAATGTATGTTGTTAATATGTTCATAAGACTTTGTAGTTGTTGAATATATGCGGATACTTGGCCATTTCAGATGCCTTTCACTTTTTTCTTTTTCTTTCAGTGTAATTGTTTCTCTTCTGGAGTCAAGGATACAGTTACAAACTTCTTCGGCTATTTCCCCTTCTTGATCTATGGAATTCAGCATTGATTATTTGTAACTCTGCCATTCGTTTGTTGTTCATAGTTTATGTATTTGTTACCTGTTTATTGTCGCTACGAAGAAAGAGCATGGTCTTTTGTGTAACATCCTCATTTTTTCTGATTGGTTGTTTGTTACTGTGCTGCTGGAGATTTTCAGTAAAGAGTTATGCAAATATTCGCCTCCTGTCATTACTAAAATTAAGATTATAGCTACACTGCGTTAGCATAATCTACAATTTGCTGTAATGTTACTACCACAAGGGATTCTGGGTAGACATATGCAAATTAGTTTAACAAAGAATCACCTTTTTGCCTCTATAACCCATTTTAAACATGATTCCTTGAAGTTTATTCTTGCTGTATACAACAGCTTAGAGATATGCAAATGATTGCTGCAAAATATTTTCAGAAAAATTGTGATTGGATGACTCAAGACCAGGTGCTGCAGCAACTAAAGAAAGTTAATAAAAAATAAAGCTCCAGAGCCTGATGGTGTTTACCCATGAGTATTTAAGGAACTAAGTGTGGAAATAAGTTAATCTCTGTTTTTAATCTTTTAAGATTCTTTTCTTCCAGTAATTGCACCAGATGATTGGAGGAAGGCAAATGTGGTTCCTACATTCAAAAAAGGGTTTAAAATCCTTGCCTGGAAATGAAAGACCTGTGAACTTAACTTCTGTGGCTCGGGAAGTGTTTGAAAGGTTATTAAGTGATAATATACTGGAATTAACATGGATTGTTTGAGGATTTGCATCATTTAATTTACAGACCATGCCCACAACTTTGAAGATGTTTTTTTTTTTTATTATTGTGAAGCACACAACAAACAGGACAAAATAACAGAAAAGGTCAATGTGCATAACCATTCACCCCCGTAAAGTCAATACTGTGTAGAGCCACCTTTTGCGGCAATCACAGCTCCAAGTCGCTTTGGATAAGTCTCTATGAGCTTGCCACTTCTTTTTGCCCATTCCTCCTTGCAAAACTGCTCCAGCTCCTTCAAGTTGGATAGTTTGCGCTTGTGAACAGCAATCTTTAAGACTGACCACAGATTTTCTATTGGATTGAGGTTTGGGCTTTGACTAGGCCATTCCAACACATTTACATGTTTCCCCTTAAACCACTCAAGTGTTGCTTTAGCAGTGTGTTTGGGGACATTGTCCTGCTGGAAGGTGAACCTCCGTCCTAGCCTCAAATCACGCACAGAGGGGTACAGGTTTTGCTCAAGAATATCCCTATATTTAGCACCATCCATCTTTCCCTCAACTCTGACCAGTTTCCAGTCCTGGCTGCTTGAAAACATCCCCACAGCATGATGTTGCCACCACCATGTTTCACTGTGGGGATGGTGTTCTTTGGGTGATGGGATGTGTTGGGTTTGCGTCAGACATCGCGTTTTCTTTGATGGCCAAAAAGTTCAATTTTAGTCTCATCAGACCAAAGCACCTTCCTTCATACATTTTGGGAGTCTTCCACATGCCTTTTCGCAAATGTGCCATTTTGTTTTTTGCTGAAAGAGATGGCTTTCTTCTGGCCACTCTGCCATAAAGCCCAACTCTATGGAGCGTACAGCTTATTGTCGTCCTATGTACAGTTACTCCAGTCTCTGCTGTGAAACTCTGGAGCTCCTCTAGGGTTACCTTAGGTCTCTGTGCTGCCTCTCTGATTAATTCCCTCCTTGCTCGGTCCGTGAGTTTTGTTGAGCGGCCATCTCTTAGCAGGTTTGCTGTTGTGCCATGTTCTTTCCATTTGGTTATGATAGATTTGATGGTGCTCCAGGGGACCATCAAAGATTTGGATATTTTTTTATAACCTAACCCTGACTTGTACTTCTCAACAACATTGTCCCTTACTTGTTTGGAGAGTTACTTGGTCTTCATGGCAGTGTTTGGTTGATGGTGCATCTTGCTTAGGTGTTGCAGCCTCTGGGGCCTTTCAAATATGGTGTGTATATTTAATGACAGATCATGTGACACTTAGATTGCACACAGGTGGATATCATTTCACTAATTATGTGACTTCTGAAGGTAATTGGTTGCACCAGAGCTTTTTATGGGCTTCATAACAAAGGGGGTGAATACATACGCAAATGCCAATTTTCTGTTTTCTATTTCTAAAAAATAGTTTTATGTATATATTTTTCTCATTTTACTTCACCAACTTAGACTATTGTGTTCTGATCCATCACATAAAATTCAGATTAATAAAACATTGAACTTAAGGTTGTAATGTAACAAAATAGGTAAAAAGTCAAGGGAAGTGAATACTTTTGCAAGGCACTGTACATCATGCCAAACTAAATTATTTATTTATTATTTCTTTATTTATAAAATATTTTACCAGGAAAGATACATTGAGTTTTCTCTCGTTTTCAAATATGTCCTGGGTCCACAAAACATTGCATTGATAAAATAGGGTACAATAAAATACAAAAACAATATTAATACACAATATATACAACATTTTACATAAACAGGTAGGAAATATATAATCAGCTATGACAGGTAAATTCTCTTTTGAGATATGTAGAGTGGGATCTCTTAAAGTATTTTAGGCCTGGGGAGGATCTGAAAGTGTACGAGAGGTCGTTCCACAATTGCGGTACTCTGAAGGAAAAGAAGTATCAAGCCGCTTTCTTTTTGTATTGAGGTAGACTAAACAAAGTGCTGGTACTGGATCGGAGGTTATAGGAGGTGGGAACAGCCGAGGAGAGTATTCTGCTCGGGTAGAGTGGGAGCTTCCCAGCAAAGCTCTTAAACACAAGGCTGGAAAGATGAAAGGTGCATCCGAATTCCAGCGACAGCTAGTTTAGCTCTTTTAGCATGTCACAATGGTGGGTCATGTAATTACATTGTAGTACAAATCGGCAGAACGAGTTATACAATCTATTAAGTTTATTAAGATGGCTTTGTGGTGCAGGTGCATATGCTACATCCCCATAATCAATGATTGGCATCAGCATTTGCTGTACAATCTTTTCCTTTACTGTAGGGCTTAGGCAGGATTTTTTTCTGTACAGGGCACCTAGTTTTGGATCAAGTTTAGATGCAAGTTTACCGATGTTGGGGGCCGAAAGATAGATTGGGGTCTAACAACATACCCAAGTATTTGAAAGAGTGGACTGCAGTCAGTGTGCTTTTTGATTTTGTTTTGTTGCATAGATGGGAATTTTGTAATTTGTGTAATTTAGGTACTGTTCCAAAAATCATTGTGACAGTTTTGTCAGTGTTTAGTAAGAGTTTGTTTTATGTGATCCACTTTTCTACCTCTGTGAACTGGTCTTGGAGCACAGCCTCAAGCTGCGGTAGATCGGATTTGCTTGCATAGATTTCTGTGTCGTCTGTGTACATGTGTACATTTGAGGATTTGCAGACATTAGGCAGATCATTAAGAAAAAATGTGAATAGTAGGGGGCCAAGAATGGAACCTTTGGGAACACCACACGTGACTGGGAGAGGTAGGGAGTTGCTGTCAGAAATGGACACATATTGTGATCGATCCGATAAATATGATCGAAACCAGGTTAGTGGACGATCACCAATAACTGAGTTTTTTAGTTTGTGCAGTAGAATGTCGTGGTCTATTGTGTCAAAGGCCTTTGCAAAATCAATGAAAATAGCTCCAGTTAGGTCTCCTTGTTCCATGCCAGTTTGGATGTCATTGCAAACTTTTAAGAGGCAGTTGTAGTGGAGTGATTCGGGCGAAAACCTGATTCATCAGGGGTCAGATAGATTGTTGGTAATGTTCACATAGTTGCGTATGGATGCATTTTGAAAGATGAAAGATTTTTGACAATACTGGGAGCAATGATATTGGGCGATAGTTAGAAACCAAAGTAGTTTCACCACTTTTATGGATAGGCACTACTCTTGCAGTCTTCCAAAGTTTGGGTATGTATCCAGACACCAATGATTCATTAATTAGGGTTGTGACAGGTTCAGCAGGTGCACTAAGCGTCAACAGCATAGCTGGGATTGGATCAGGTCCAGACTGTTTTTTTATTTTTAGATTATTAAGGTGTTTCTTAATGACACTAATAGGTACAGGTTTGAAATTGAACTTGTCTATATTGGGTCTTTGTAAATTTAGTGAGGCCTGAGCCACATTTGTAGTTTCAGGATGAGTGTCATTTATTAGCTTGGCAAACAGGCTGGTGGAGCATCCAACAAAATAATTGTTAAAGGCATTTGCTACATCTAAGGGAAGTTGCAGGGTTTGGTTGTCCACTTTGACAGTGGAGGGTTAGGAGTGGATTGGGGGAGTTTGTAAGTTATTTATGACTTTCCAAAAGTTTTTAAGGTTTGAAATTTTATTGTTCAGATTTTCACAGAAATAATGGGCCTTGGACAATTTTGTTTGTTTGTGCATATATTTCGCCATTGTCTATATGCACAGTGATCGTTCATAGAGCCAGTACGCTTGAACCTTGACCGCAATGAATCCCGAACCACATTTGAATGAGGTCAGCTGTGATCCAATTCATATATGCCCCTTTTTCTCTCACCTTACGCAGCAGGGCATGCAAATTCCAAACTTTTAGGAGTTCGGACTGCAAATTCAACTGCACAGTCTAGATTTAGGTTTAATCTGTGCCATGGGAGGTTCTTGATGTCATTTAGAAATGATTCAAGATTACATTTTTTTAAGGACTTGGTGATTTTAACCTTGGGAAATTCTTGTTCTTGGGTATAATATTGGCTATAAAATGGAGTGCAGAGAGTTGTCATTAATGGTACATTTTCAAGTTGGTCAAAAGTGGTAAATGGTGTCCCTCAGAGTTCTGTTCTGGGACAGCGTCTATTTAAATTTTTTATAATGATCTTGAAATAAGCACTTAATGTCATGTTTCAGTGTTTTCAGATGACACAAAACTCTATAATGTAATAAAAATGTGGGCATGATATTACTTTGCTGCATATGGATTTAAATAGACTGGAGGACTGGGCACACAAATGGCAGATGAAATGTAAAGTCATTCACTTTGGGGTAAGAATGGGCAAGCAATTTATACCCTAAATGGTAGTGAATTAGGAATAACAACACACAAGAAAGATTTGGGCATTGTTATAGACAACAAACTAGGCAACAATGTGCACTGTCAATCAGCAGTGGCTAAGGCCAGTAAGGTATTGTCATGTACAAAAAGGGGCATTAATTCTCGGGATGAGAATATTATTTTGCCTCTTTATAAATCAATGATAAGACCACACATTGAACATGCAGTGCAATTTTGTGCACATGTTCTAAAGAAGGATATTATGGGACTAGAAAAAGTGCAGAGGTAGGCTAAAAAAATAAATAAAAGCACTAGAACATTTTTAGCTATGAAGAAATGTTACCAAATTTAAACCTCTTAAAAATTCTACAAAAACGGCACCTCAGAGGGGATAAAATAAAATATAAAAATATATCCAGGGCCAATAAAAGCCATTGTCTGGATGTCTATTCACAAACAGGACTATACATAGGGCACAAGGTCACGTGTTTAGACTGGAAGAAAGAAGATTTAGGCTAAGGCAAATAAAAGTTGTTGTTTTTTTACCGAAAGAACAATAAGGATGTGGAATTCTCTGCCTGAAGAAGTGGTTTTATCAGAGTCCATACAGATGTTTAAACAGCAACTGGGTGCATACTTAAAAAATATAATATTCAAGGATATCATTTTTAAATTGTTGAGTAATAATTTCTTGATCCAAGGATAAATCTGACTGCCATTCTGGGGTTAAGAAGGATTTTTTCCCCCTAGTTTGTTGCAAAATTGGAAGTGCTTAAAGTGTTTTATTTTTTTTTTGTTTGTTTGTTTGTTTGTTTGTTTTTTTGCCTTCTTTTAGATCAACAGTAAAAAACATGTGAGAAAGGCTAAACTTGATGAACACATGTCTCTTTTCAGCCTGTGTAAGTATGCAACTATGTACAGTGAGGGAAAAAAGTAATTGATTCCCTGCTCATTTTGAACATTTGCCCACTGATAAAGAAATGATCAGTTTATAATTTTATAGTAGTATATATATATTTTTTTTCAATTTGATTTTTATTTGGGTTTGTACACATAAGCATACATCCCTGTCAATGTATGAAATATCAATTACATAAACATAAGGTAACTATAGCGGCAAAGCACTGCACATGTTTGTAATTTTACATAGGTGTTACTCAAAACATATTTATCACAAACCAAAATCATCAAGCTCATATGTTCATCATGTTATAGGCCTCAGTTAACACATGGTAAGGGTGATCTCCTACTTTAATGGCAGGAGCTGCATAGACATATAGGCAGTTGGAAGGGAGGGAAATACATTGGTCTGATACTTAAGTGGAGGGTCCCCTGCGAAATGCTGTAGCCTTGGGTAGCTTAGTGGAGGTCAGAAATGTGCCTTCCCCGGGTTTCTTTGTGGTGTGTTCCTCCCCCCTCCGGTTGGGAAATCAGTAGGTTCATCCTCTGCCATAGTATCCCCGGGTCTTTATCCGAGCATAGGGTAAGCACTGCTTCTCCTTGTGGGATCACAAGTGCACCATCCATACCCCAATGGTACCTGAAAGAGTTATCTCTTAGCTTCTTGGCAGCCTGGGCCAGCTTGCGTTTCTCCACGAGGACAGCAAAGGGTAGGTCTCCGAAAAGTGTTACTGAACTGCCTTCAAATATTATGTTTCCCATCTCTCTGGAGCGTGCCATGATGGCGGAGCGAACCGCTATGTCTCTAGTTACAATAATTGTGTCTCTGGGGGCTTCAGTTGGAGCCATAGCTGCTTTGCGCACTCTAAATGCTGATAGCAGCATGGAGGGATCGGCGCCACCTCTCAGGCCCATCAATGCAAACAGCCTCTGGGAGTAAGGTAGTGGCACGTCCCCACTGACCTTCTCCTGTATTCCGTGCAGCCGGATGTTCCGGCGCCTGTGCAGTGATTCCAATGCGGTCACGGCTCGGTTTAGTTATTTCACCTGTTGGGTAAGCTCCTTCACTTGGGTCCTGGTATCCTGGAGCTGTTCATCTTGTTCCCTCTTACTCTCCTCCACTACTTTAATCTTCTGCTGGACAACTCCTAGATCAAGTTGAGTTTCTGAAGATCTGCCTTCCACACTTTCTGGAGGTCGAGTAGTAGCTTTTTTTATATCTCCCTTGATCTTCCTATGATTCAGAATTCCTGTCCTGTCCCCTTAGCAGAAAAACACCCCCAAAGCATAATGTTTCAACCTTCAGGTTTCTTGGGGTCACAGGCAGCAATCCTCCTCCTCCAAACACGTGAGTTGAGTTGATGCCAAAGACCTCGATTTTGGTCTCATCTAACCACAACACTTTCACCCAGTTCTCCTCTGAATCAGATGTTCATTGGCAAAATTCAGACAGGCCTGTACATGTGCTTTTCTGAGCAGAGGGACCTCGCGGGCGCTGCAGGATTTCAGTCCTTCATGGCATAGTGTGATACCAATTGTTTCTCAGCTGCCTTTAGATCATTAACCCCTTAAGGACACATGGCGGAAATATTCCGTCAAGATTCCTTTTTATTTTATAAGTTGTGTCCTTAAGAGGTTAACAAGATCCTCTTGTGTAGTTATGGGCTGTTTCCTCACCGTTCTCATGATCATTGAAACTCCATGAGGTCAGATCTTGCATTGAGCACCAGACCGAGGAAGACTGACAGTTATTTTGCGTTTCTTCCATTTGCGAATAATCGCACCAACTGTTGTCACCTTCTCGCCAAGCTGGTTGGTGATGGTCTTGTAGTCCATTCCATCCTTGTGTAGGTCTACAATCTTGTCCCTGACATCCTTGGACAGCTCTTTGGTCTTGGCCATGGTGGAGAGTTTGGAATCTGTTTGTTTGATTGATTGATTGATTGATTGCTTCTGTGGACAGGTGTATTTTATACAGGTAACAAGTTGAGTTTAGGAGCACTCCCTAGAGAGTGCTCCTAATATTAGCTCTTTACCTGTATAAAAGACACATGAGAGCCAGAAATATTGCTGATTGATAGGGGATCAAATGCTTATTTCACTCATTGACATGCAAATCAACTTATAACTTTTTTGACATGTGGTTTTCTGGATTTTTTTTCTTTTTTTTGTTATTCTTTTTCTCACTGTTAAAATACGCCTACCATTAAAATTATAGACTGATAATTTCTTTGTCATTGGACAGACATTCAAAATCAGCAGTGGATCAAATACTTTTTTTCCCTTACTGTAACTCAGGAAGAGATACAAATCCAGATAATTAGAGCTGCCCTACTTCTCAATTAAGAGTGGCATGCATTTAGTGTTAGGAGTTAGAGAGGTGATGAATTGTGGTCTTGTCATCTTAAGATGATATATAACCAACTTGCAATTAAAGGACTTACTCTGACCAGAAAGTATTATGGGCTCTTAGATGGCTTAATTTAAACAGTGTATCTGTGAAAAACACACACAAAGCCACCAAACTAATTGGGATCAGGATACCCCCAAAAAACAAAAGCATAGGCCTGGTTGAGGAACATACATGAAAATGGTTAAAGTAACACTGTAAACAACATTAGCACTACAGCCCATTAAAGTGGCTATGGTGCCAGAAGTGCTTTAGTGCACTCCCACAGTAAACAGTCAAAATTATTTAAAACATTTTTTAAAATGGACAACTGCTCCACACCCTGCTCCATAACTTCACTGTTCCTTCACAGCATGACAATAACATCTCCAATGCTATTGCATTAAAAGTTTATTTGTAGTTGCTTTGTAAATTTGCTCAGAATAAGAGATTAGACCTATTCCCGTCAACAACAGGTTTACATAGTGGAAAAATAATTTATAAGATAGAGAAGCATTATCAAAGTTCAGTTGTATTGTCTCTGCTGTTTGAGAAGTTCTCCATACATGATGCTTAATGTCTTGATCTATATACTACTTTCATTCAAAAGCTGGATTCTTCCAGCATTTCTTCTCAATTCTGATTGGGCTTAGTTACACCAGTCAACCTTTGTTAGTGTCCAATGAACAATCAGTTTTGGTGTAACACTGTATTGGTCAATAGCTCAATTCTGCTTCTAGTTTTTACATTTGCTATTACTTTGTCACCATATTTCCTGTTTTGCTACCGTGTTGCTAAACATTTGGCTATGAAACTGAGGACTTTGATGATGATTAATTTGACTTAAATGATATCTTAACCAAAGCTTGCTGAAGTGATGGTTTTGCATACCTTTTCTTGCCATATCAAGAGCTTTCATTAGAGTTGTGATGGCTTGTTGGCACTTTCTATCTTGGAGCATTTTCTCTGATAGCAAATTGTATATTCTCCATAGGTTCTCACAAGCCACTGAGTTATGAGTGCGGCCTGACTCATCTTTCCACATCCGTCCTTCTGTCAAATGATAAAATATCTCGTAATGCTCAGCAGCTTTCTCCAGCTCACCTACAATGTAGGAGACAGGAATAAATACAATCAGTATATTACGTGACCAAGTACACATATATGTGTTCTTATTGTAAAATGAAAAATATGGTGAATGTTATGTTAAGTGGTTAAAAAACAGTATTGCATGAACAATGACAATAAATGTTGGATTTAATAGAAAAACGTAAACTCTGCTTTCTTTTTTTAAATGTTGAATTGTAGTAAACTTTAATTAAAATTCTTAAAACAATAATATACATGGTATGTAGTGCACCACTGTTAAAGACTTTATCTAAAATTAGTATATTTAGGCAAATATCTCCATCCAATTTAGCTACAGTCATGTCTTATTGGTTCTAACCTACATTTTCCATCTGAATTTCGATTTGCAAAATTTTCGAGTCAAGTTAATAATGTGTTGAGTAGTTTTCGCAATAGGGTAAAACTTTTAAGAATAGATGCTCAGATCACATCCCTTACAAAAGGTACCTATGTACCTCCACCTCCCACTCTGCTTGTCAATTTAATGCTTTACTTTTCGCTATGTGGTTACCCGTCTTTTAACTTGCTTTCCATGAAAACCTTTATCCTGCAGTTTTGAAGGCGAACAGATGGACCTGTGTTTCTTTGACACTTCAACATTTGAGGTCACATCCACGATAGAACGGTCAAGCTGCCTTAAAGGAACACTCCACAAACATAAAGCAGGTTTTGTGTGAACACTGTTTCCTCTTTTTCATTTTACAAAAATTGCAGATTGTAATAGAAATTGGCACCTTCTTGCTTTCTGGTTTGTTTAGCTCAGCAGTGGAGATAAACTCAAGAGGCAGGCAATTACATAGAACACATGCCTAGAAATACTTCTTATTGAGCTTTATTGGGAAGTCTGTATTTGGACAGCCACAGAAGGTCTGGGCAGAGTTAGAATGGTAGGGCTTGCAAAGGCAGCAGACAAGAGGTCTGCAGCTTTAAAAAGCAGTTTTAAGATATACCACCAATGAAAAATTTACAATTAAATGTATGTATGTTTTCATTGGGGGTATATCTACTAAATAGCTTTTTTCAAACGGTCTGTATTATTTTATTTATTTGGGCAGTGGTGTCCTTTTAAACATCTAGATTGTAAACGTATTAGTCCAGTGATGAAAGTTCCGAGCTGGAACTAAAAATACTGACACTGTTCTTTTTAAATTTTTCAAAGATGGAATAAAGAAAACTTGTTTCAAAAGTCTGTGAGCGCAGATACAATTTTTGTATTCGTATAATTGTGTCTGTTAGTCCACCCATTGACAGCGCTGTGGAATTTGTTGGCACTTTAAAAATAATAATAATAATAGTATGTTTAGCACCCATCAACAAAATACACATAGCATGAGTGCAAAGTTTATCTGGACTAGATAGATAGATAGATAGATAGATATCTCATATGTAATATTTGACAATATTCTGGGTACTAATAAATATGTCTATAACTACATAGCAGTAAGATCGTCTATCTATCCATAAGATTGTCTATCTCTCACTAACATGAACAGAGGAACCTGAAAGGTGAAAGCAATGGTAGCAAACTGAAGCATGTTTTACTGAGAAAATGTATTAATACATTACTTTAGGTTTTTACTCATACAGAGCGTTGCGCTGAAAGTCCAAGCAAAAAATATCCAAGCTAGAGAAAAATAGTTGAGCTGGACTTTTTCCTAAACTCATATGATAACTTACTAAGAGGGTTATTTACTAAAGTGAGAATTCAAAGTGAATTTCAAACTAAAGGCCAGAGTAGCCAAACTAAACGCATAACTGACTAGGACTTTCCAATTCAGTTATTTTTACCGTAAATTTTAAACTAACTGTGAATTTCCACTTGAGTGAATAAGCCTGGTAATCTCACTATTTGAGGATTTAGCCTTGTATTATTGGACAACTGTTTTAGAATAACCTTTTCATCAAGTTTTGAAAAGAAATAGGATGCAAAAAATGGGAAAAACACAGATCCATACCTTAAGTATAGGACAGGATACTTCAGCCATATACACGCACCTTGGACATTGAAAATGTCATCTACCAGGAACCCACGTAATTGTTGTAGCTTCACACATGCCAATGCGCCGTCTTTAACGTGGGGCAAACTGGGCAACTGCCCTGGGCCCAGTTGCTCCTGGTGGGCCCCAGAGCAGCTGCCCCGTGGGCCCCTCGATTTGTGCAGCCCCATGGACCAGGCAGTGCGGCTCCCCTCCCTCTTCCGACCTAATCCGCCGAATGCACATGCGCAGCAAGAGTCAGTCCATAGGAAAGCATTTCTCAATGCTTTCCTATGGACGGCAGCGTCTTCTCACTGTGATTTTCACAGTGAGAAGCGCGGAAGTGCCTCTAGCGGCTGTCAATGAGAGGCTGGATTAACCCTATTGTAAAAATAGCAGTTTGTCTGAAACTACTATGTTTTCAGCTGCAGGGTTAACCCTAGATGGACCTGGCACCCAGACCACTTCATTGAACTGAAGTGGTCTGGGTGCCTATAGTGGTCCTTTAATTGATGCAAGCAGGGTTTTAAAAAAAAAAAAAAAATGCACAGCGCTCATAACAAAATAACATTTTACATATTTAAAAGTGAAGATCAGAATAGCTTTTTTTAAATGCAACAGAGAAACTATTTTAATCAAAAACTGAAAATCTCCAGTAAAAATGACAAAAACCCCTATGTTAATTTATACAGTATTTGCATAGAAATGCTAATAGATCAGTGGAGTAAAAGGCATCATATTAAAATCATCATGAGAAGCAATATACATACACAGTTCACTTTTATATCAATATTTCTTTAATAATGGCGCTGCTTCTTATTATTTTGCATTATAATATTAAAATGAAATAATTATAGTCTGTGCGTTCTTGAGGCTGTGGGTATCATTCCACTATTTTTTTGCCCCACTTAAAATATGTAAGTCATAACTACTGACCAAACATTAGGAAAATGGAGATACATAAAACTTCCCCAGCTGCATAATTTTTTTTTCTCGTGCAAAGACTGGTATTAACACAAATGGGTTTAAATGTGAAGCTGCCATAAAAGCAGGCACATAAATGTAATTCTCCCAGAGTCTATTTTGATGCACATTTTTTGATGCCATGAATATTTAATGAAATGGCCCAAACTAAAGTCATATAACATTCTTACATTACTGATGCCTGCGCCCGTAAGCTACACACATTAGAGTCATGATTGAGTGTACTAAAATGAACTCATTCAGCACTGCATTGATTACTCAAAACACAGAGAGAGAGAGAGAGAGAGGGAGACAAAAGAGATACCCCACAATAAAAAGCTGGTGGGAATAAAGGTTTCATTGCTGTAGCAAGGACAGTGTTATAGTGTTATACACTAACCTATAATTAAATAAATAAGGTATCATTGTAAAAAGCTGCTTTCCGAGACCTGACATTAATCTGGTGGGATGTTAATTAGGTTCAAAGACTGCTTCCGGTATTGTTCTAGTAATTTATTATGTCACAAATTGCAAGATGTACTTGGCTGACCTGCCTGACTGCTTCATATCAGCAATCTCGAGGGCAGCTAATTATCTTCTTCCCCATAAGCGTGTACAGCTTTTCACTCCAGTAGAAGTTAAAGTGGTGGAAGCAGTTCTAGGAAAATAATTTGACAGTTCCAGAAGGGAACATTTTTGTTTTTGTAGTCAGTAGGATAAGTCGAAAACATAGTATCTAAAGTAAACAGTGAATATTCTACTCTGTGCATGGGACTAATGCCATTAAAGAATAATAGCTATTTATGTCTTATTAGACATTAGAAAAAGAAAAAAAAAAAAACATGTATGGGGTCAGATTTGGCGTGGTGGTGTGTACTGTTTAATCTAGATGGATAACATAGCATTAAAGTATGGCAATTCACTAAAACTATAATGAGCTTATTCTCCTCTAAAAATGGTTTTGTTTTTTGTATTCAATACAGGAACATTGCTTTCAAAACATTCTGGCTAAATCCAAAGACAGTTTTCAGGAATGCACAGTGTAACACCCATGCACCTACTGGCACACAGGAGAGGAGGTGAGTAGTAAATCAACAAATCCTAATGAAAGTAATTATATAATAGATATATATGTTATGAAATGTAAAATGTATTCCTCTTCCCCAGATTCCCCTCCTTCTCTCCCCGCAGCATCTCCTCTTCTCTCCCCGCAGCATCTCCTCTTTTTCCTCTTCTCTCCCCTCAGCATCTTCCCTTCACTACCCCAGCATATCCCCCCTCTCCCAGTATATCCCCCTCTTCCTCCCAGCACATAAATAATGTTTAATTTTTTTTTGGTGTGGGTGGGGGTTTGAAGTCCACCCAGGCTCCCTACCTGGTGGATCCGATTCCTTCCCGCTGCTGTGAGGGAGTGTGGGCGCGAGGGAGCACAGACTTACGTGTGGTTCCAGCACTGCTCCCTTCGCTGATGCCGCCGAAAAACAGGAAATGGCGTCAATCAGGCGGCGTCAATCAGTCAGTGCTCCCTCGCAGCCCTCCATCCCACCCACCCACCAGTGCCATCTTAACAACATTATGGGCCCCTCAGACAAAGCAGTGCACTTGGGCCATGCCTACACACAACTCACAGGAATACAAATTTAAATTATAGATAACATTAGTATCTCCCACAAATGCAATACATACATAAAATATATACACACAGACTGCTGAACACATTCACATGTCGACTGATGAATACATACACACACAGACACACATACAGTCCGATGAATACATACGCACAGTCCGCTGCATACATGCACACATTCTGCTGAATACACACAGACTGATGAATACGTACACACAGTCCGCTGAATACATACAGACTGCTGAATACATACACTGCTGAACACACATACAGATTGCAAAATACACACACACACAGACACACAGAATGCTGAGTACACACAGACAAACTGCTGAGTACATACAGACTGATGAATACATACACACAGTCTACTGAATACATACACACAAACACACATACTGCATTGAGGGGTGCAGTGTATGTGTTTGTGTGTACGGGCTGTGTGTGACGGGTGCTGTGCGTCTCTGAGGGGTGCTGTGTGTGTGTGTGAGGGGTGCTGTGTGTGAGAGGGGTGCTGTGTGTGTGAGAGGGGTGCTGTGTGTGTGAGGGGGGTGCTGTGTGTGTGAGGGGGTGCTGTGTGTGTGTGAGGGGGGTTGCTGTGTATGTGAGGCATGCTATGTGTGAGAGGGGTGCTGTGTGTGGGGAGGGGGGAGGTGCTGTGTGTGAGAGGGGTGCTGTGTGAGTGAGAGGGGTAATGTGTGTGAGAGGGCTGCTGTGTGTGAGAGGGGTTTTGTGTGTGTGAGGGGTGCTGTGTGTGTGTGAGAGGGGTGCTGTGTGTGTGAGAGAGGGGTGCTGTGTGTGTGATGAGAGGGGTGCTGTGTGTGTGAGGGGCTTCTGTGTGTGAGGGGGTGCTCTGTGTGTGAGGGGGGTTGCTCTGTGTGTGAGGGGGGTTGCTCTGTGTGTGTGGAGGGGTGCTGTGTCTGTGAGGCGTGCTCTGTGTGGGAAGGGGGGAGGTGCTGTGTGTGAGAGGGGTGCTGTGTGAGTGAGAGGGGTGCTGTGTGAGTGAGAGGGGTGCTGTGTGAGTGAGTGGGGTGCTGTGTGTGTGAAGGGTGCTGTGTGTGTGAGGGGTGCTGTGTGTGTGAGGGTGCTGTGTGTGGGGGGTTAAAGTGCGGTGTGTGTTAGAGGGGAACTGTGTGTGGACGGGAGGTGCTGTGTGTGAGAGGGGGTGCTGTGTGTGGGAGGTGCTGTGTGTGGGGGGGAGGTGTTGTGTGTGGGGGAGGTGCTGTGTGTGTGAGGTGGCTGCTGTGTGTGTGAGGGGGCTGCTGTGTGTGTGGGGGGTGCTGTGTGTGGGGGGAGATGCAATGTGTGTGAGAGGGGTGTTGTGTATGTGTGAGAGGGGTGCAGTGTATGGGGGGTGCTGTGTGTGTGAGAGGGTGCTGTGTGTGGGGGGGTGCTGTGTGTGGGAGGTGCTGTGTGTGGGAGGTGCTGTGTGTGGGTGGTGCTGTGTGTGTGGGGTGCTGTGTCTGTGTGTAGGGTGCTGTGTGTGTGGGGGGGGGGTGCAAATATATTAATAAAATCTTTATCCCCCTCTCCCTTCTTCTTACCTTTGGTGAAGGAGGGGGGGGGGGGGTTTGCAGCTCTCCTGTCCTCCTGTGCGCAGAATGCTGTGTGGAACGTTGCCATGGTAACACGCGGCAACGCTCCACACTGTCTGCTTGCGGGAGGACAGGAGAGCTGCTTCCTAGATCCCTCCCCCTGCTTCCGGGTCCTCCCGATACGAAATAAGATTAGGCGCCTGCTGTTTAGGCAGGCAGGTGCCTACTCTGCATTGTTGCAGACCGACGCCAACGGCCCCCTCCCCTGGCGACCTATGGCTGCGTGCCACCTGATAGGTTCACCATCACTGCTTTAGTGGTTATTTAAATGACCTGTTAAGAATGTCTCAATGGATTTATTTTCCCAAAGTACACGTCAGCTTTATGTATCTTGGATGTCACTTCACAATAACTTTAAGTTTAGTGAACCCTTGCTGTGGCTAAATGGGAGTAAGCTTACTGATAGCCACACACTTGTTGCTGTCTAAGCTCCACCAGTTTATGTCATGTATCACCTGATTACTTGTGTTTTGTACCTACATCCCACCCAGGCCCCACACAAGCAAGCCCTTTGTAGCCTGTAGGTGTCTGCAAGGTAAATCCAGCTGTACCACAATTAGAATGGCCAGTGCCACATCAAGCACCACACATTATATTATGTTTATCTTAGTACCTGGGAAATCAAAAATATAAATGAATTAAAGAGGATTATTTTACATACTTTTTGTAATATTTATATCTAATAAGTATATAAGGCAAAGCTGATGTCACTATTATGTTGCACTAATAAAGATGTAAAAGAATGGTATTAAAATGATCCCTTATGTTGATCCTTAATATCATCACATTATTGTTGCACTTAAAAAGGTAATCTCTTGTTATTGCCTTTCGCTGGGGCACATTCAGTACTCCTTATTCATGATCTACAACTTATCATCATGTAACACTAATTTAATATAGCCTTAAGCTTTTGTCTGCATATTAATTGCCTGCATTTGCATAATAATCAATACAGTCACTCTATTAATTCAAATATACATAGAAACTGTACAGGATAGCGTAATACATTATGTTACAATATTACAATTTTTTTGCGTTGTCTTACTACTAATAGTGAGTTTAGCCACGGACTATGTTGATGTGTTATACATAAAGTGGATTACCATGTTCTGGTTTAATTTAACATATAATTTCCACATACATTAGATGATCAATTAACCTCTTAAATCAGCTTGATGCATACATTCACAGCCTTTAAAGGGATTCACTAAGCATCATAACCACTACATCGCCTTTGGACATTATGAACTGTCTCAGCACAGATGAAAAGAACCACATCAATTGTAAAACTGTTTGTGAATGGTATGACAATTTAAGAGCTCTGTAGTAGTTAGGGTGTTCAGATTATCCCTTTAATTTTTCTATTATATGGCTCTAGCACTGTGCAAGGATTGCCAATGCCTTGCTGCAATAAGACACAGTGCATGGTTTGTTATTTTAGTAGGAAGAGTAGAATATGCTATGAAGATTGTTACATATACTAACATTATCATAACTGTTCAGGGTATTCTATATTAAATACTTTCTTCTCCTTCCATTTCTGGGCTTTACCTCTTCATGTAAACCACAGGGTGATAGTTAAAATCAGCATTCAGTTCAGGGCCATTCACCACTAATGGGTCCTTATGTACAGACATACGTTCCACCCCCTGTGCCTCGTATAGACATCAAAATCATGTAAGGGAGTAGCAATACCCATTCTAAAGCAATACACACTGAGTACATTTAACTGTGTAATACTATTTACAAAAACAAACAAACAAGCAAACAGATTGTAGTCGTTATTTCTAGGACATGGCCACCCATACATATATAAGCATAAAAAGCAGAGTTTAAGTTTACCAGTTTGCAGAGGAGGTCTACACACAACACTTAGTGTTCTTCATGTGTAAATACACAATATTTAATAAAATGTCCATTACTTGTGCTAGTAATGGACATTTATACACACAATATGCCTGCTAACATACTAGGGCCACAAAGGATAATCCAATTATGTATCATATCTTGCATTAGCCCATTGCTCTGCATGATATAGAGACGGCTACAACATTAATAAGTACACGACCCATTTCAGTTTTATTGTATCATATCACATTTGTTGGAATAAATGGTATTTGTACAATAATATGCATCAGAAAGCTAGGAAATATCAGTGCAGTGCAATTCAACAGTAAGGAATGGGTCAACATTATATTCCTACTTTTGGCCTTAGACTACATTTCAAAGCCATGATTTTCTTATCTGACTAATTTTAAAATATCTTCAGGCCTTTCGGATTTCTTTTTTTGGGAGCTCAAAGCTGTACCTGACATCTAAGAGGAAGTACATGCTCCAGTAATGGGAGCACCTGAGAAAAGCACAAATTATAATGTAATTGAAAAATACTGAGAACATCATAAAACATTTAAAAAAGACTGGAAACCTTTCTTAAATAAGTAAAATCACAGGAAAAAGAACATTGATATTGCTCTCAAAAAAGTTACTTATGACAGTTAGAGCGAGCAAAAACAAGATTTGATTAAGTAGATGAAATCTCACTTAATTAAAAAATATCTACCTTAAATAGGAAGCAAACAAATATGTCTTGAATGGGATATTTAAGTATGGGTTAACTATATTCAAATGTAATATCGTCGATCAATCTGAGTTTTCCATGAACACAAGGGAAATAAAATATTGTCTGTGTCCATTAATTTGATTCACATGGTCAGCTGCAATGCTTAAGCATGTTGTTGCATTATATAGTTGCTATTATAAGGCCCAATTTGTTCTAAGAACATATGTTCCACATCATTAAAGCACTGTTTTTCGGAAACAACTGAGAATGAATCCATGGATGTATGCTATCTCTGCAAAATTAAAACTCTTTTTTTTTTTTACCAATTTCTAAGACCAGAAAGAGGTGTTTCCAATCTGCGATCATCAGGTTTTGGGAACATATATAGCCTCATGTAGCCTGTTCTTGCTGATCCACTTCACCCTGCTATGTCTTTTGGTATTGTATACTATCTGTTTCAGTGTTCAATTGATTGTGCATTCAAAGACGCTCTTTTGCACAATACTGTTTTAAAGAGTGGATATACGAGCATCTGCATTCTCAACTAACTTCTCTCATTACCAAGGTATTTGCACCCAAAGAAATGCTAGCCATTAGCTCACTCAGTCTCCACTCCTTCAAAAAATCGTTTAAAAACCCACTTCTTCATAAAAGCGTATCAATTAAAATGTTAATAGCTCCCAACTGACTCCTCTTCTGCAACTGTCACTAGTCTAACACTATCCTTACCTTTTTGTGTCATTTTACCCCACTCCCTCTAGCATGTAAGCTCATTGAGCAGGGCCCTCAACCCCTCTATTCCTGTGTGTCCAACTTGTTTGGTTACAACTACTTGTCTGTCCGTCCACCCATTGTAAAGCGCTGCAGAATTTGATGGCGCTATATAAATGGCATAGTAATTATAATAATAATTAGAAGGGCCAGATTAGGAGCCAATTAGGCTTGTGCTGACAATTATGATGTACCTAATTACAGAATCTTATCGACAGAAAACACTAAAACAGTCATACCTCGCATGTGTCATGTATCTGGTGGAGGTGGTGTTGGAGGGAAACTCACAGGATATAGCCATCAGAAAACGCATACCCTATGCTAATCTATCGCTTTCATCTTTCAAGAAAATCCATACTGCCCATGAGCAGCGTCCGGTGATGCAGGATATCGGTGGGAAGGTAAAAGGGTGAGTCACTGACGCAAAACACATAACCAGAACTGCCCAAAGGGGTTAACATGCCCAAAAAGTGGGAGTGTCTGCCCAAAGAACTGTGAGGCCAGCCTGGCGTGAATGCATGTCAGGCTGCCTGCCAATCATGCCTGTCAATCATGCATGCTGGCCAACTAAGGCCATACTATGCAGACAGCACCCTGAGCTTCGCATAAATACCTGTAAGGATGTGCTCGGTCCACGCTTTCTAAAGACTGTCCCCTAGCACTCACTTTTCCACTCCTCTCCTTACCTTTATACTAGCAGGCAGACACTTCTGGTATACAGTCTGGGACAGAGAAAAGGTGTAATGAGTGTAGAAGAAATGGAACATGCCACAGTGTTAAAAAAAGACAGAAGCAGTAAGAGTATTTGCATAGTACACAAAGTCAGCTTAACCTTACCTAATTTCATTATCAGCCAGTCCACACAAGTTCAGTTCCCCTACATCCCTCTTAAGTTTCCAGACTTAAAGGGACACTATAGTCACCTGAACAACTTCAGCTTAATGAGGTTGTTCAGGTGAGAACTAAAGCTCCCTGCAGCCTTTCTCATGTAAACACTGTATTTTCTGAGAAAATACAGTGTTTACATTGAAAGCTAGGAACATCTCCAGTTGCAGTCACTCACAGTGAACCAGAGGGACTTCGGAGTTGATGGAGGCATAATATGCCTCCATCCACTCAGATCTGCTGTGCACGAGCATCCTGTGATTCAGTATCTCCTCCCACTGCATGCAGACACTGAACTTTCCTCATAGAGATTCATTGATTCAATTAATCTCTATGAGGATATGCTGATTGACCAGGGCTGTGTTTCAATCAATCTGGCTCTACCCCTGATCTGCCTCCTTGTCAGTCTCAGCCAATCCTATGGGGAAGCATTGTGATTGGATCAGGCTACAACTTCTGATGATGTCAGCAGAGCATGCAGAGTTACAGCTTCTGGCTTGAATAAAGTAAGATTTTTACTATATTTATGGAGGCATGAGGGGCCCAGGGGGGCTAGATGGTGGTGTTAACACTATAGGGTCAGGAATACATGTAGTTTCACTGGTGACTATAGTGTCCCTTTATATATATATATTTTTTTTTAAATCAATGGGCCTATTCCATGGGCATGGGACTGGAGCTGCAGCTCAATCAGCCCCTATATTAATCCGGTACAAATATAAAGTTACAGGAAAAGCTCTGCTGAAAAATGGGTAATAAGTGTGTGGTTTTATAAGGTACAGGGTGCTCTTAAAGGAAGAGAATCTGTTCCCATACCAGATATATACATGTAATGAAAATTAAGAAATGATCCCAAGGCACATCACAGTTTTGCACATAAAAAGAGTATTTATTCATGTCTTAAAAATACAACAAGATATCATT
The DNA here is from genome assembly GCF_036172605.1 of Pelobates fuscus. Classification (NCBI taxonomy): domain Eukaryota; kingdom Metazoa; phylum Chordata; class Amphibia; order Anura; family Pelobatidae; genus Pelobates; species Pelobates fuscus. The sequence goes on from NC_086322.1 coordinate 172,067,283, forward strand.
ATAGCAGAGAGAAAGTGCATAGTAGTGCTAAACTAGTATATAGTACCAAAACCACAATGTAAGTAAAATGCCAAATGAAAAAACCCATTAAAAAAGGTATACTGACCAAGAGCAGGAGAAATAAACCCCTAACGTTTCGGCTGTGAAGCCTTCCTCTGGGGGACTCTGGGGTCTCTGTTTGTGTGGGAGTGTCTGAAATTGTATAAAAGCAGCCTGTACTCCCAGAACTATGTGTCGTCTGGTTACTGGCAGGGGAAAGGGCTAATCACTAATCACTGTTCCAGGGTGGAGGATTAAACAGGGAAAGTCCTTCTAAGGACTAGGGGTCCCAGGACTGAATGTCGTCCAGTGCCTGGGGGGTGGCTAGAGCGAGTTCCCCATTCAGCTCCAGGAGGGAGAGGTTCCAGGACCCAAGTCAAGCCACGACGACTGTGGGCAGAAGTGCTGCAGTTTGTCCCCTGTTCCAGCTGTTCCAGCTAGGAAACAGTCCTTGCGGGTACAGCCAGGTGTACAGGGAGCTTCGTTACAATATATAAACATGTATGTGAGGCCATAAAACACTCAAAGTGGTTTGGAATATCATGAATTTAAAAGATCACATCCAGATATATAAAATGACAGAAAACCTTTCCAAGAGTATCAAACAATCTGCATTCAGAAATACATGGTAGGAATAACGAGAACGGAAGAGACATATTAAAGAGAGATCTCGGGACCCCTAAAGCACTCTAGCTCCCTGAAATGCTTAATGTGTAATGAGCGTGTCGTCTTTTTTCATTTTACAAACAATGCAGATTTCAATAGAAATTTGCACTCTTATAAAAGAATCATGTTACACCCCTGGCAGAGGATAACTAGAAACCTCATGGCCCCAGTTGAAGAATTGGTTAAGGCCCCTTTCCCATGCTAGAAAGCAGAGGCAGGGCTGTTTAAGCGCATGGGCACAGTGGGCAGTTGCCCAGGGGCCCCACAGGCTTGCCAACTTGTCAGTATAATACTCTGGGAGATTTATTCAGAACCTTCAAACCCTCTTTATTAAAATGTTTAGGTGGACTAATCACCTCAGTATCAGCTGTTGTCTGTACATGTATCTTGCTGTTGCAAATACGTCTTAATCTTGACGAAAACAACGCACACGTACTAATTGTGCATAGGCAAGACAAAATCAACACACATAATTTTTTTTGAAAAGGTAAAGCTATAATAAACTTCTTCTCATATTTTTAACAGCCAATGTCAGTTGCTATCCCCTGCTACCTACTAAATGTTTGTTTGGCGTAATTTCTGCACCTCTGTTTATTTACTTTTTCTGGCTATTCTCAGCCAACCTGCACCTTTCACTTTCAGGCGCATATTCTGCTACTTATGACATCCCACTCACCCCCACACCTCCCCTTCTCTAGCATCAGTTATTTTAAATCAGGGGTGGGGTACCCTTTGCCCTTCAGATGTTTTTCACTACATTTCCCATAATGCTCTTACAGCCATAATAATGGCAAAGCATCAAGGGTTATGTAGTCCAAAACATCTGGGGGGCTGAAGGTTCCCCACCCCTGTTTTAAGTGTTAAACTCAGATTGATCAGTAAAGCTTCAGAACTGAGGAAGAGAGGAAAACTCTCGAAAGCTTGTCTTTGAAATATTATGTTGGTCCAATAAAAAAGGTATCATTGCATACTGCAATACTCTAGTATTTTAGCATATATATATATATATATATATATATATATATATATATATATACACACTGTCACACACATACATACAGAGGCACATTGCAAAACATAGTTACATCCATACACTGCCACACATAGATGCCCACCAACACACAGATACACTCTGAGAGATACACACACACACACTTATATTGACACACATACACAGTCATATTGACACATACTGCCAGATTTGCAAGCTATTTTTAGACATACCCCAATGAAAAATGCATAATTAAATGTATAAATGTTTGATTTGGGGTATGTCTACTACACTTTGATTTGCTTGGTCGGAGCATTGCTGCATGTTACCATGGCAACGCTCCAATATAGTGCTGTGCTCGCAGGAGGACAGGAGAGTCAGCCTGCAGTCGCAAGAGCTGCAGGCTAAAGTGAACATGCCACCACCGGACCACCAGGGCTTGCAGCATTATATCCCCCTCCCTGTTAAAGGTAAGAAGAAGGGAGGGGGAGACATTTTCTTGAGCAATTTAATAAGAAAATGTCTTTAGTCTGTTTCCTTAACAATATAGAAACAACCTATCCAATATCAGAAGGGCATCCAAAATTATGTTTCTATTTCACATTCAGTTCATATTAAAACAAATTATCATCTCACCATGTTCTTCTGCCACCATGCCAAGGTTTGCATTGGCTTCAGCTTCTTTTCTCCCACCATCGATTTTAATACATTTTGCAGTCTGAAAGCAGCATTCAAAGAAGTGATTTGAAAGCCAGTGGTCTTTGAGATCCTTGAAGTACTGTGCCAGGGCAAACTGATTGTTGTACACTTCTTCATAAATGCCTTGAAAGTACAGAAAACACAGTATATAATGTGAAAGTGCTACCTTTAACACTTTAACAACATTTCTCTAGCCCATTCTACATTAATTTGGTTATATCATGAGATGAAAAACTGAATTAAAAATAAACAAAAGCTTCACAAGTACAACATTTGAATCCTCTGGTTATTGGTCAGGTTTGATTTAAAGGAAAAGTGTTATAATTTTTTTAAATTATTATTATTATTGTTATTATGTAAAATAACAATACTATAACATCTGTGTGTGTATTATAGCAATGCATGCATATAAGTACATACCTACTCCACTGAACCTTCTGACTTAGCTTTGCTCTGTTGGGTGGCTATCTTTAAGTCCTCTTGGTCTGAAGCAGCACTTATCCCACCAATGATCATGCAGGTAATCTAGAGCTAACGCATCCTGATGTTACGTTTAAGTCCCAGGCATCTCAAAACATGCTCTGAGCTGATTTCAGACATTCATGTTACACTGTCTTCAGTAAGATGTGCAATGCTTCCAATTAAGAAGACTTAAAGATGGCTGTCATGGGTATTTCGGTATTAGTATACTGCATACTTTATTATATAATACACATAAAGACTAGGTGTAAATTTTAAATAAATAAACAAATTTAAAAAAAGGAAACACCTCCTCTGGGTAAAAGATAGGACTAAAATAATTATCTTCTAAATAATGCTCTAAAACTAGCACACAAAAAATAAAATAAATAATATATACAACAAGCAATGTTTAGCAATGTATTAAAATATATAATATATATTATATATTATATATTTTAATACATTGCTAAACACAAATACACACACCGGTCAAGCCAAAAGACTTGCTTTTCCCACAGATATCTTACTTTAACAGTGCTCTCAGTACTGCACGGTATTCCGGATAGGCGTATGCAAGTGAGCTCAACAAAGAACCACATTTTTGCCTCATAACTCTACTTTATACATGGATTCATTGGAGTATGTGTCTGCTGTATACAACAGCTTTGAAACACAACTCAGGAAGAGGAACAAAGCCAGTGAACCACTCATGGACAGCTATTTCGTTGTTAATGCAACTCACCAGCATGAGGTTGGTTACTGGTGTGTTTATTTGTGTACTGGTGTATCCACTTACTTCAGGGGGAAGGAGTTTTCATCCACACTTTTTTCCCAACCACAACTCTGTTGGGATATATATATATATATATATATATATTCTATTTGATAAATAGATGTGCTAATTTCAAATGTTGTTTGAAAGGTTGAGGAATAATATTGCATCCAAACATGGAAATTATATCTTAGAACTTAGTAGACTATCAGGTTGAGTGTGATGAACATGTATTGAAACAGTGAAATATAAAAGAGGTTGATCTAGCGCTAAGAGAACACTGGACGATGGTGATAGGCCGCTCATCAATAAATCTGCAGTCTCTCAAATTTGATAGACAGATGTGTACTAAAGGAGAAGGTGAAAGTAGCACCTAAGGGTGTCCTTGCCAGGGACACCCTCTTCTTCTTCTAAGGCGAAATAAGAAAAGAAGCCTTATTTCTTTTGCCAGTTTCTCATCTGAGGATCATTTCTCTGCTCCTCATTCCTCTCATACTCGTTTGAGTACGCAAAAAGTTAAAGGGATACGATTCCATAATGAGAAGAGTGTGTTCCCCTTGATTGAGCATCAGAAGATAAAAAAAAAATCTTGTTGGAGGTTAGATAGTCCTTCTCCTTCCTCTTCCAGAGTGTTTGCTCATTCATCCTACCAAAGCTGGTCTAGTTCTAGACACAATTCTCTAGAAATAGGTCAGGAGTTTGAAGAGGTGGTCCATTCAGCAGCTTCTACTTAACGAGGCAAGCTTAGCAATGTACAAATGGCTAGAGTGAGTCTCCTGGTAAAGACTCTCCCGTCTAACTTATTTCACTGCAGATGGGCCATGGAGCATGATTCTGAGGTCAGATATTTTGCCAAACTAGCCTTTAGATTAATTTTAGTTAGGAAGGATGATCTTCTCAGGAACTACATTGGTATCCCAGACATCCAGGCTTTAATGGCTTATTAAGTAGATCCTGCTCTGTTATCTTTCACAGTGTATCTATAAATTCCACAGGCCAGACTTTTTGAAATATTCAGTTTAATGCTGTGGGCCCCCTATTATTGATACTAGATAAAGCAGAAGGAGGATCCCTCTACTTCGTCTTTGCTGGCATCTAAGTTAGCATTATTAAAAGCTTCCAGCAGGGCTATGCTAATCATTGGCCAATCCTTTAATTACAAACATACGCAAAACCTGCTGGCTTCATGCAGCAGGGATGTCTGCTCTAGCCCCTCAATCCCATGAGTTCCCCAATTTGGAGGATTCTAATCTTTTTTGCCCCCTCCTTTATACAGGAGGTAGAAGGCCATTATAAAACAAAAAGAGCTCTGAGCTCAAAAAGTAATTTCCAGTCTAGAAGAAGCTCTTTCGGACAGAGGGTCGCCTTTTTAGGACCACAGGATTGTCCCGAGAAGTGTCTCACCAGGCCCAGTCCTGCCACTACAGTGGAAAACACAAGTTCTCAGGTGGTGCAAAGAGAAGACCGTTGCATTCAAGTAACTGAATTGGAAGGATATTTCTACAGACAAATGAGTATTAAAATTTTTTCAAAGGGGCCTACAACTCCTCCTTTTGAGGTTTGAACCAACCAGAGAGGTGAACCCAGTGCTAGATGCCTCATTTTCTCTAGTTTTAAGTCAAGGGAAGATAGAGTTGGCATACGGTTTCTGGAGGTGAGGTCTCCTAAATGTGAGGTCTCTGAACGCTTTTATAAGGTGAAAAGGTTCAGGGTGGAAGATTTATCAGATCTTCCAGGCTTAGTACAGAAAAAAAATCTGCATAAAGTTAGACCTAAAAGACACCTTCCATTCAGTTCCCATAGCCAGGAAACACAGGCATTTCCTTAGGTTTCTATGTAAAAGAAAGGTTTGGCAGTGGACTGTTATGGTGCCTGGCTTATATAATGCACAATATACATGCTCACAATTTTCTCTCCCCAAGAAGGTCAGAGAAGAACGGAGGACCTGTCAAGGGGTTCACTAGGCTGTTGTCGCCACTCCTTTGATCCTCCACTAGTCCTAGTTCTAGATGTGCTGAGTGTTGTGATAGTGTTATTGCTGTGTAGAGTTTCCAAATATAATGGACGCAACCAGTCATACTGGGTAGAAGATCAACTGAACTTTATTAGGCCACACTTGGCTTTTTATGTCGAGACCCCCAGCATTGGCTCTCCATTGGAAAAAGTACAAGCTCCTCCCCGGCGTCTCTGTGTCTGAGAGATAATTGAGCCAAAGTAGGATAACTACTAGTAATTATCTGTCAGGTATAGGAAGTAAGGCAAAATCACACAAAACACCCCAGAAATATATCAATAATATACAAGAACCCCACAAAAGTCATATCCCGGAATAGCTCGGATCTGAGCACCCAAGTTGTTCAATTGGCACTCAGATCCCTCCAGTAGAACTGAATTGCCATTCGGGTGAAGTTTTACCTGGGTGACCACGAGGCAATAGACCCGAATAGTTCCACATGATCAGAGGCAAGGACCGGTTTCTTTTCGGGGGTTCCCATACGAACACAGATGAACGCTCCCCCTGGCTTTTAGGGAGCAAGTTCTCCCCCTGTTCGGTAGTTCCTTACAGGCAGCGGTACAAGTTTCCCCGGGATTCGCAAGCTTGTGTAATCGACACAGAGATCCATACAGTCGACGACAATATACCGCTGCCTGCATTCGGGAGAGCACCCAGAATGGCGGCCACCCAGGGACAGCACTTGAGATAATTGCTCATTTGTGGTTAACAGCCAGGGGTGGTCGTGATTATGAGGTGCTAACAAGGGGGACCACACATATTCTGTTCAGTAACCGAACAGAAGGAAACGCATAGTCGTACGCAAGGGAAACAAATATCTTGTAGTGACTCCATTCGGCTATAGGGGATTTCAGGCTAAAATAAAAAGAAGGGAACATGTACGAGGAGTCCTATTTTCCGTGACAGGACATTCTAAGGTTAGACATTTAGTCGCCTTTTAGAAGAGCCTTTTGCGGTCAATCTGACGTCAGATGCCTTAAATCATGCTTGAGAGTATCTTTACAGACCAGAACACGATAAGAGGAATTTGGTCAGAATAAGAGAGACTTCTTCATATAAATATTTTGGACTTGAGAGCAATACAATTAGTGCTCCAGGGCCAAGTTGTTCTAAACTAGTTACTGGCCTCCTTTAAACTCCAATCAGACAACAGGACAGCAGTGGCTTATATAAACCACAGAGGGGGAACAAGATCAAGAAATCTTTGTTTGGAGACTGTCGATCTTTAGCAGACAAACTGAGTTTTTGCAGAACATGTCATCCTTAAGAGGCGGGACTAAGGTAAAATATAGGAAGATGATTAAGAAATCCAAAGAATGGGTGGTTTCTTTTTAATCTACTTTTAATGGGTCTAACACCATTCCCTTCGCTTTAGAATTTCTTATTCTTAAATTTAATTCCGGTTTAACGGTCAGGACCATCAAGGTTTATGGGTCTGCTTTAAATTTTCTTATTACTAACCTTACCAAAAATTTTCTGTATTTGAGATTATTAAATGGGTTATCACTCTGCTGCCCATATAATCTATGTTACACATCTACTTGGGATATAGACCTTTCATATGCTAAGATTGTATTTACGATGGTCTGCAATTAATTTGGGTGTCTCACTTTTGTCTTTAGCCTTGGCAGCCAGAGGAGCTGAGGTAATCAAAATCCATATTTCAGAACTATGGTTGTCCCAGACCCCAGTTCGGTGGAATTGGATTTCACTCAGGATTTGTCTGAACTAGGTTTGTTACACTCTTACCTTGACCTATCTGCTGCTATCAGAAATTACATTAATCACTTATTTATTACATCAAGGAAACCCTTTCGTCCAGCCAAAGTTAATACAGTTAGAGATTGGATCATTTCCTCTATGTCTTTGGCGGCGGGTGGGGGCCCTAAAATGTAATATGGGAGGGACCTAGTGTCCTCCCCCCTGGCCCCCACCCCTCAGCGGCGGGTGGGGGCCCTAAATACTAATAAGGTGGGGGGACCTAACTAAATTTGGCATGAATACTTCCTGGGTTCCCGGTCACCTTAACGGGACTTAGCCGTGAATGTTATGGAACTGTTTTCGGCATGAGGTGACCGTGCGGTTCCCGGACCACTTGGTTCGCGGTTTTGAACCACTTTGAAATCCACTTTTTGGAGGGAACTTGCCGGAGACTAAGAGGAACAAACGATACCTAAGAGCCAGCCGGAACACCCCGTATAGCAGCCACAGGAGCTCCCGAACATTGACTGGCAAAAGCACCAAACACCCTGGATCTGTTTTGGGCATTGGACCATGTGTGCGACCGGTCAGAACTTTAACACGGTGGCAATTCCCCTACACTGCATGGATCTGAGCGCTGAACTTGGGCGCTCAGATCAGGGAAATCTAACAATATAATATTTGTGGGAATTCCTCTAGGTCTTATATGTGTTTTTAATATTTTTATGCACAGTCATGCTGACTAAGAAATTCATGGGCGTGTGGTGGAAGTGTTGTGGGCGTGTTGTGGGCGTGTTTGACTGTATCCCTGATGTGTATAAAAGCAGGCCATCTGGCCAGAATAAAACGTTCCTTTTGTACCCTTCATCAAGTCATAGGCTGATGTTTGGGTTTTGGGATTTGGAAGAACTACAGTTAGAGTATACGGGATCCGTTACAGCAGGAATCTATGATCTGCAAATTGTCTTTGAGATGAGTGGTATTGCTAGCTGGTTATGCTCATCCCTAAGACAAAGGAAGTTTGCAGATCATAGATTCCTGCAAACTCTTCTTGGTGTTTCATAGAATATGTAATAAGTCAAAAAGAGAATAGAGAGGCACCAATATAGTGTTGTATGTTGAGAGAATAAGTATTGAATCAGTAAGTACATATAAATGCACTCATATCATATGGAGAATCCAAATGGCTCTAGCATGGAGTGGTACAATCCCCACAATAGGATATGGTCTTGGTTGATGTTCTCTCCATATTGGTATATAGGAGCAAACACAGGAGAACATATAGTGTATACCGTATAAGAAGTAAGTGCTAATAATCAAAAATCTACTTTTGAATTCCAGAAAGTAAAACGCTCAGGAAGGTCCAGCGATACTAAAAAAATATATACTATTTTTATTTAAAGCACTTAAAAACAAATATAACAATATAATAATGCTAACATGTAACCATGACAATAGATGTGCAAATGATTACTACTAAAAACTTGTAGAATAATTGTAATTAATTAACTCAAGACAAGGTGATGCAGCAACTAAAGAAAGTTAATATAAACAAAGCTCCAGGGCCTGATGGTATCCATCCACGAGTACTTAAGGAACTAAGTGTAGAAATAAGTGAACCTCTGTTTTTAATCTTTCAAGATCCTTTTCTTTCAGGAAGTGTTCCGGAGGATTGGAGGAAGGCAGATGTGGTTCCTATATTCAAAAAGGGTTCAAAATCCTTGTCTGGAAATTATAGCCCTGTGAGCTTAACTTTTGTGTCTGTGAAAATTAAGGGATAATATTCAAGAATTCCCTGAGAAGAACATGGTTATCAGCAAAAATCAGCATGGTTTTATGAAGCACAGGTCATGTCAAACTAACTTGATTGTGTTCTACGAAGAAGTAAGAAGAAGTATAGATCAGGGTGTTGCAGTGGATGTGATCTATTTGGATTTTGCCAAGGCATTTGATACAATTCCACACAATAGATTAGTGTTCAAACTCAAGGAAATCTGTCTAGATGAAAATGGTTGTTCTTGGGTAGAACATTGGCCTAAAAAAAGAGTACAAAACGTTGTCGTTAATGGTAAATTTTCAAGCTGGACAGAGGTGGCAAGTGATGTCCCTTAGGGTTCTGTTCTGGGACTCCTTCTATTTAACATGTTTATAAATGATCTTGAAGACAGCATTGAAAGTCATGTTTCAGTGTTTGCAGATGACACAAAACTCTGTAAAATAATACAATGTGAGCAAGATATTACTTTGATGCAGAGGAATTTAGATAGACTGGGGGACTGGGCACTCAAATGGCAGATGAAATTTAATGTTGAAAAATGCACTTCGGCATAAAGAATACACAAGTATTGTATACCCTTAATGGAAGCGAATTAGCGATAACAACACACGAAAAGGACTTGGGAATTGTTATAGACAACAAACTATGCAACAATGTGCAATGTCAATCAGCAGTCGCTAAGGCCAGTAAGGTATTGTCGTGCATGAAAAAGGGCATTCATTCTCGGGATGAGAATATAATTTTGCCTCTTTATAAATCACTGGTAAGACCACATATTGAATATGCTGTACTGATGTGGGATTATTTAAAAAACCTTATTGTATTTGTATTCAATTATTGCACTAACTCCATTTTAACTTTATACTGTGACAATCCTCCATTTTGTCCCCCTAACCTGACTTCTTCAATCCTCCATTTTGTCCTCATAACCTAACTTGTTCATTTTAAAATCACCTTACATGACAGAATTTCCCAGCACATCTAATACAATAGAACAAAGACTGTATTTTCTATAAAGATATGATTAACACAGGAATTGCTGACTTTTCCTTAGATTTGCAACAAAGTATAATTTGAAGGCCATGCGAACACAGTAGTAATGAAATGTTCTATTCATAAGAGACCTTGCACCTGGCCACGAGGCCTGAGATCACCGACCGTGTAAAATGACGCTCAAGACCCCTTGTCCCCCACCCGTGTCCAGAACAATCCCACCTCTTGGTGGGTGGACACGGGATTAACCACTTAGTCTTTTGAGCCAATTAATAATATTGATAGGTGGACACTAATCCCGACACTTGACAATTAATCCAATTAATGATGTTTATTTACTGATATTCTAATAAGCAATGATGACGTAAAATGTCTCTTAAAAGGACCTGCGTGTCCGCTTTTTAATCACTTGCCAATAAATTTTCTCGAAGTTATTTTAACCTGAACCTTGTGTGTCAGACTTAATTACTTCAGCGTATATACGCAATTTATTTTATTGATTTGGACAGGAACAGATAGACATTTAAACATTTTGGTTTACTGCTAAAAAGTACCATAACAACTTGGCGCCCAACGTGGGGCATCGGGCTATGTCCGGCCGGTGAGCCGTCCTAAGGAAGACAAGGGTGGACGGAGGAATCCAGGGGGAAGGAAGGGAGATTGATCACCTCCAGATACACGGTAGAGACTTCTGCAGAGCCACCGGTACGTTCCGGCCCCTTTGATTGACCCGTCCACGTGTCTGTGACTGCTTCCCGGGAGGACATCAAAGACAGGTAATATCTTGCCCGGTGTCTCGTTACTCATTTGTTTACCTGCATTTTAGTCTATCTGTTGCCTGGGTGTGTTTGAATTGTGTTTGAATTGTTTGCCTGTTTCCCCATTTTGAGATAAAGGGGGGGTGGACCTGCAGGGGATTTGCCTGGGGTTCTGTCTTGCTTGTTTTCCCCTTTTTGGGATAAAGGGGGGTGGACCTGAGGGGATTTGCCTGGGTCTTCTGTTTTGTCTGTTTATCTGTTTGTATTTTGCCCCTTTTGGGATAAAGGGGGGTGGACCCGAGGGGATTTGCCTGGGTCTTCTGTTGCCTGTTTTACTCCTTTTAGGAACCACGGTGCCGTGGTTGTAGGGAAAAAGGGGGGTTGACCTGTGGATGCGTTCCTGGGGGTCTTCTTTGCCTGTTTACCTCTTTTAGGAGCCTCGTGGCTGTGGCTGTAAGGAAAAAGGGGATTGTTGGAACTGTGGATTTTGTGTAGACTCATAATTTCCTGTGATCCTTCTCGTGACACTCTGAGAGCTTAGCTAGCCTCATTGTGCACGTGGTAACCCACAGTTTCGAGTACTGGGGCTAGTGGAATTCCAATTTTGGTAACCACTGTCCCGAGTACCGAGGCTGGGGGGGATTCCAGTTTTGGTAAACCTCAGCTTCGGCTGGGGGGATTCCAGTTTTCTCTTGGTAACCGCCGCCCTGAGCGCTGGGGGCTGGTGGAATTCCAGTTTTTCTGTTTATTTGTGGTAGTGAGACTTGTAAGTGGGTTTTATAGGGGCACTACGGGGTTGAGGGAGGTGACTTTGGAGTAAGCACATGAGTAAAGGAAAGGAATTACTGTTGATTTCATTTGAACTGTGATGCATACACTGTATTTCAACTGTATTGTTGTCTTGTTTGTATAATGAGGAGTCTCATGTACTCCTGTGTCTGTCTCTAAGGATTTTTCCTTGCCTTTCATCTTTTCTACACTTTCTATATTATTATACTATCCACTCCCATTCCTCTTAAAAGAGAAGTGATTGGTCACACACTTCTCACCTCGCTCCAATCCGTGTCTACCACCCCGGGTAGGCGGATTCAGTGACTAGTCTACGTTTTGGGAAGACGCACCTGAGAAAGTCCCACGATTCTCGGGTGGCAGTCGAGCATTGTAGACGTTCTTGTTCAATTTTCCTTCTCTCCCTCTATATCTAGGACGCTGGTATAGGGGTAAAGGGATTATGGGACAGGATTTAGATAAGCCCAGCAAGGGCTGGTTAGCATGTGATTTGGTAGAGAACAGAGAGGGTGAAGAGATGGTTAAAGGTGTTGAAAAGATTGCAAAAGTATGTAAAATTGCTGTACCGACATGTGGGAGATTGCAACCAGAAAGTTGGCGCAAGTTACTAGCAGAAATGAAAGGCAAGCTTACAGATAATGGTTTATTAAAGACTGCTGAAGCATGGTACAGAGTAGCGAAGGCTATTCAGTTAGAAGGTTGGGTTGAGGAAGAAGTAAATCACAAAGGTGTGAAATTGTTTGTGTATCATAAAAACTGTGTTGCTGGGGTTTTCCCTCAGCCAGCGCCCCAAAATGGCGCCCAGGGGATGTCCGTCCCCAAGGTTCAGTCAGCCATAGGTGATAGCCAGCTGACTATGTTCCCCACTCCCGATCCTCCCGAATCCCATCCCATCACCTCCCCTGTCTGCCCGGTCCTGAATTCTGATGGATCTTTCTTTACCCCTTCCCTTTCTCTAACGGTCCCATCATCCTCAGCCATCCCCACGCTTCCTTCCATGCCTAATCCTAACATCTCATCTGCCGCCTCCTCCCTGCAATCCCTCTCTATGGTTAATCCCCTTCCATCAGCACCCATCCAGCTAACTACCCCTCCCTCCCATGCTACGACTCCTCTTTCTGCATCCATCCCTACTAATCCTGTCCTGTCTCCTCCGATAACCAGCTCCGCCCCAGTCCAATATCCTACCTCCTTAACCGTACCTACCCACCCTACTCTTTTGCCCTCCCCTGCCTGGCCCTACCCCTTCCCATATCCCATGGCCCTGCCCTACCCTGGTTACCCTCCCCTTCCCCAAGCCGCTCCCCAGGTTCCGGTCATGCCCAGTCCGGCCCAATCTGCCCCGGAAGTGCCCATATCAAATATGGCCGCCGCTTCTTCCCTTAATCCTGAAGCAACTCCTTTCCCCGCCTCCAATACGGCGGCTCCCAGTTCAGCCCTGATGCCAGTAATTCCCGGCGACTACCTGTCCCCAGGTTACGACTCGCTAGCCACCCCTGCATCTGGGGCTCATTCCCAGCCACCGACCCTTTCACCTCACGCGGGACCTGCACCGCGTAGAAGAGTCAATATCATAGAATTCGATGATGACGAGATGGACAGGGTGTCCCATGTCTCATCGGAACTTGCTGCGGGAGCCCCATCTCATCGTTCTATCGATGATCCCTTCGGCCACAAGGGTCGGGGAGAACAGGCCCCTCCTAAATATGTAGCTTTTAACCCCACTCAAGCTAGTGCTCTGATGAAATCACTCCCGGACCCAGAAAAGCAGCCCATGCCCTTCTACCGAGGGATAGTTCAAATTCAAAAGACTTATTCAGCCGCATGGCGTGATCTATTGAGCATTTGTGCTATTAAAGCAGGGGATGCATATTGGCCAAGTATGGCCCGACACCTCAGTACAGATCAGCTCAACAGTGATGTTGATTACCCCTCTGGAGTAACTTTTTGCACCCAATTAAAAGAATGGGCTAAGGACAAACTTGCAGATCAGGCTGCTGGCCTTACTGATGTTATTCAAGATAAAGGAGAATCAGTGGAAAGGTTTCATGCAAGACTGTATCAAATGTTTACAGATTTGGGGTTTGATCTTACTGACAAAATTCATTCACAAATGCTGTCAGGTGCGTTTGTCCAAGGTGTTAAGGACTCTATACGCAAGGGAATCATTGCTGCACGCCCTGAATATAAGGTTGTTCCCCTGGACACCCTACTTTTAGTTGCTAGAGGTTTGGAATCCGCTCAGACCCCAAGAAGATCCACTTCAGCGCCTCTCATGGTATCCCGCTCCACCCCAGTCCCAAAAGGTACTAGACCGGAGGAGGGGGGACATTGTTTTAATTGTGGAGCCAAGGGGCACTTTAGAAGTGACTGCCCAGAACCTAAAAAGGAGCCAAGGGAGGCCAGAAAGCCCTCCAAACCTGCCCCAGCTCCCAAAGCCACCAAACAGGTTCCGATAATTGAGGAACCAGATGATTAGGAAATTGGCAAGCCTGTGTCTGCAACCCCTGTTATGGCAGTGTCTACAGGGGATAAGGGGGGGCCACTTGCCACAGTGACTTTGCCCATTGAAGGCCACCCTACCACATTTCTAGTTGACACAGGTGCAGCCCGTAGTGTTCTGCGAGAACAAGACCTGCCAGACCCATCCTTTCTGTCAAATATTGACGTCTCTTGTGTTGGAGTGGATGGCCAGCCAAGACATAGCCCTTTAACAACTCCATTACGAGTTGGCTCTAGCCTGCTTGCTCGCTTTGTGGTATCCTCCACATGCCCAATTAACCTATTAGGTGCTGATGTTCTTTCACGCCTGCAAGCATCCATCACCTTTACCCCGGATGGGCAGGTAGAAATGTCCACACCTCTATCTGAATCAGACACCTCAGCCTTGTGCTCCTTGCCTCTAATGCTGCATTTAGAAAAGCCCCGTGAGAAAGCAGCAGAATTAAGGTCCAATTTCCCAGAGGCATTAAAAACACAGGTGCCCGCCAAGTTATGGTCCTCAGGCCCAGAGGACATAGGTCACCTAAATGTTCCCCCTGTGGTGGTAAAGCTTATTCCAGGGGCTAAATTACCAAGAAAACCACAATATCCATTAAAACCAGCACAGGCTGCTGCCATTTCTACCCACATCAAGGCACTCTTGGAGAAGGGTGCCCTAGTGAAATGCAAATCTGAATGCAACACCCCATTATTCCCTGTGAAAAAGAAAACTCCAAAAGGTGAGCCAGAGAAGTACAGGATGGTTCAGGATCTCCGTGCTGTTAATGAAGCTACCGTCCTGGACACCCCTCTTGTACCAAATCCCCATACTCTGCTCTCTGGAGTCCCACCATCTGCAAAATTTTTCACAGTCATTGACCTAGCAAATGCTTTCTTCAGTGTCCCACTGGACCCATCCTGCCAATACCTGTTTGCTTTCACTCATGAGATGCAACAGTATACCTGGACTGTCATGCCCCAAGGGGCACAAAATTCACCAAGTCAATTTGCAAAGGCCATGGCCACCATCCTTGACCCATGGCAAGCCGAGCACCCAGAAGTTGTTCTGCTTCAGTATGTGGATGATTTGCTGCTCTGTGGAGATGATATACCCACTGCTGAAAAGTGCTCAATTAGCCTGCTTTGTTATTTGGCAGAACAAGGATGCAAGGCTTCCCTCATCAAGCTACAGTTCTGCCAACCCTCAGTAATTTTCCTTGGACATTGCCTATCTCAAGGTACCAGACATCTTACCCGGGACCGGGTAAGAGCCGTACTGGATATTCCAACTCCAAGAACTTCAAAATCTCTCCATGCCTTCCTAGGCCTTATTTCCTACTGCAGAGCATGGATCCCAGAGGCCTCCCTGCTCATGCAACCTCTCTATGACGCACTTAAGTCTGACCCTTTCTGTTTAACTAATGAAGCAATAGACAATTTCAATGCTCTAAAACGTGCCATTGCTTCTGCTCCTGCCTTGGGCCTGCCTGATTACTCCAAACCTTTCAAATTATTTGTCTCTGAAAGACAAGGCCATGCAACAGGAGTTCTCACCCAAACTAATGACTTAAGAGGCCGCCAAAGGCCTATTGGATATTTCTCATGTCAACTGGACATTGTGGCCAGAGGGACCCCTTCCTGTCTCAGGGCTGTTTTTGCTGCAAGAGAGCTCATAGAAAGAACCTCAGACCTGGTCCTTGGCCACCCTCTGGTTGTTTTGGCCCCTCATGACATCTCTGCCATCATCAACCAAGTCCAGCTCAAGCACGTGTCTCCTGCCAGACACCTACGCCTACAGTGTCATCTTCTTCTACCTGACAACATTTCCATTCAAAGATGTCAAGTTCTTAATCCATCCACTCTTCTTCCACTCCCTGAGGGGGGTATCTATTATGGATTTGTCACAGATGAAACCTACATTTACCTGCTTTGTGGATGTATCAAGAAAGTCATGCATCCACATTTGACATTTTATGAAGGTGAAAAGCCTCTCTGTGAAGGCCCAGATCACGCCTTCTGTACCATGTGGTACAAACCAGACATTACTCCCGAGCCTTGCTATGAAGATGAGCTCTACCATTGGACTGATGTTAAGCTCACTGCTCAAGATTTCTATTGTGACTCTGAAGGCAATAGCATGGTCTTGGTCCAACTACCTCAACAACTTAACTACCTCTACCGCCATTGGGATACTGCTATCCCACTTATTCCTGTTACCAAATTTAAGACAAGGTCATGGAATGACCTTGGGCCCATGGCAAAGCTATGGGCCACCATGGATGAAGAACAGCTACAGGAAAATGGTATTGTCAAATACCCAACAACTGACCTTCTGGAAGCATGGCCACGCCACTTCCTAGAAAAGGAATTTCAAGATCTGGTCATAGTGAATGATTATGACCCCAAAACACCTCATGACTGTTTTGAACAGATGAAAATGGAGACAGTGCACCTACCAACTGTGCATGAGAATCCATTACAAAATCCAGATTTTACCCTGTTTGTGGACGGCTCAAGATATGCTGATGAAGAAGGAAGATATCATACAGGATATGCCGTAACCACAACAGACGAAGTTATCAAATCATCATCTTTACCGCCAGCAATGTCTGCGCAAGAAGCCGAATTACAGGCTCTGACTTCAGCATGCAAAATTTCCGAAGGAAAACGTGCCAACATCTATACAGATTCAAGATATGCTCTGGGTGTGGCACATGACTTCGGCCTAATTTGGAAGACAAGAGGATTTCTTACCACCGCCGGTACACCAGTCAAACATAGTACTGCAATTAAGGAGCTAATGGATGCCCTCCTACTCCCTGAAGAAGTGGCCGTTTTGAAGGTAAAGGCCCATGGGAAATTGGATACAGATGAAGCAAAGGGCAACCATTTGGCTGATCAGGCTGCTAAGCTAGCAGCCAGGGATCTGCAGGAAGTGGATGAAGAAGTGTCCGGACAAGAAGAAGAAGAAGAAGAAGTCCCTATTTTTGCTCTGCAAACTCTTCCTACTGATTTGCGAATTTTGCGAGAACAGCAAGCTGCAGTCACTCCTGAAGAAACCCAAAAATGGAAAAATAAAGGAGCTGTCCAAAAGGACGGAGTATATTACAACAACTTCAAATTTTGCCTTCCAAAAAATTTATATCCAGCAGTTGTCCAATGGGCACATGGGCCTGCACACCTGTCAAAAGAATTGATGGCCGCCCTCATACAGAAGTATTATGAAGCACCCGGAATCACAACATTGATCAACAGCTTCTGTAAGGCCTGTGTTATTTGTGCAAAATGCAATCCAGGAAGACCAATCAAGGTGCCTGCAAAACACCTGGCAAAGCCCATGTACCCCTTCCAGCGAATTCAAATTGACCACATCCAAATGCCCAAGAGTGGGCCCCATGAATATGCACTAGTCATAGTGGACATGTTCTCAGGGTGGCCAGAGGCCTACCCAGTGGCCAATATCACTGCAAAGACAACCGCAAGACGCCTACTTACAGAGATAGTATGTAGATTTGGACTCCCAGAAGTCATTGAAAGTGATCAAGGCCCAGCCTTCACAGCAACAGTGACTAAAGAAATTTGGACTGCTCTAGGGGTGACCCTAGCCTTCCACACCCCTTACCACCCACAAAGTAGTGGTAAAGTAGAGCGCATGAATGGCACTCTAAAAGCCAGAATGTTAAAAATGTCGCAAGAAACAAAGATGCCCTGGCCAGAAAGCCTGTCAATAGCTTTATTCAGTGTTAGGCACACACCTAGAGGGAAGCATTCACTGTCCCCATATGAGATTCTATTTGGGACAGCACCCAGACTAGGTTGTTATTATCCGCAGCAGTTACAGCTCCAATCAGATGTTTTAGTAGATTATGTAACTGAACTTGCAAGTGCCTTAAACAAAATACATGCCCAAGTTTTCTCTTCAATTCCAGATCCCGAATTGGATACAGGTGCCCATAACCTGCTCCCCGGAGATTGGGTTCTGGTCAAGAAGTTTGTGCGGAAAAATACCCTGGAACCAAGATTTGACGGTCCATTCCAAGTTCTCCTGATTACCGCAACTTCCGTCAAACTGGCCGGTAGGCCAAATTGGATCCACGCTTCCCACTGCAAGAAATCTCCTGCCCCAGAGGATGCAGATACCGCACAAGCATGTACCTCTGGCACATCTTCTCCTTAATCAGCCTCATAAAGGCCCAACAAGTAGCCATCACCAAAGATATTAGTGGGTATACCTTCTGGTACAATTCATCATGCACCCATGTGGCTACTTACACCTTTGACTATTGTGATATTGTAGAATGCTGTCAGGATCGGGACAGGGATCCAACACGCAGGGTACAAAGAGTGGAAAGGTACGTATACCGGGCCTTAGAATGGCCGGACTAACGTACCGAGAGTGATAGAGAATAGTCAGAGACAAGCCGAGGTCGAGGGAACGAGAAGACAGATAAGCGAGAGACAAGCCGGGTCAAGGGATAACAGAGAAGCAGGGTAGTACAACAAGCCGAGTCAAAACCAAATAGAGCAAACTAGAATACCAGAGCACTGAGTGACTAGACAAGCTAGAACCACGACAGGGCAATGAGCTGAAGAGAGAAGCAAGCTTAAATACCCTGGCTCCGGATGGTAAGCACGCCTCTGACAAGTGCCGATTGGATATCGGACACTTGAGTGACAGATCGCTCGTGATAGCGTCATGACGTCACGTATTGGGCGTCCTGCTAGAAAAGGATGTGGATTCCTCGCGGCCGGTGTTTAAGTGGCTGGATGAACCGCGAGGAACGGAGGAAACAGCTCGCCTGGATGGATAAACCACCAAGTCTCTACCTCCCTTAGAGGTAGAGGCCTCAGGTACCCTGACAGTACCCCCCCTCTCAGATACGCCCACCGGGCGGAAGGAACCGGGGCGAGATGGGAAGCGGAGGTGAAATGCTCTGCGAAGGCGAGAAGCATGAACGTCCTCCTGAGGTACCCAACTCCTCTCCTCAGGACCATATCCCCTCCAGTTGACCAGATATTGCAATTTTCCCCTTGAAATTCTGGAATCAACGATGGAGCTTACCTCGTACTCCTCCCGACCCTCCACCTGAACAGGACGAGGCGAGGAGATCTTAGAGGAGAATTTGTTGCAAATAAGGGGTTTCAACAAGGAGACATGAAAAGAGTTAGGAATGCGTAAGGCAGGTGGCAGAGCAAGGCGATACGCAACCGGATTGATACGAGTGAGAACCCTGTAAGGGCCTATGTAGCGAGGAGCAAATTTCATAGATGGAACTTTTAGTCGAATATTCTTAGTACTTAACCATACCCTATCCCCAGGAACAAAAACAGGAGCCGCTCTTCTATGCTTGTCAGCGTGTTTCTTGAACAACGAGGAACTATGTAACAGAATTTGCCGAGTCTGATCCCATAAATTCTTCAGGTTGGCGACATGATCATCAACCGACGGTATCCCCTGAGAAGAGGAAACCGAAGGAAAAATCGAAGGATGAAAGCCATAGTTCATGAAGAAAGGGCTAGAGCGAGTTGAATCGCAAACAAGGTTATTGTGTGCGAACTCCGCCCAAGGAATCAGACCGACCCAATCGTCCTGGTGTTCGGAAACAAAGCAACGCAGATACTGTTCGATTTTTTGATTGGTACGTTCAGCAGCTCCGTTAGACTGAGGGTGATAGGCCGAGGAGAAGTTCAATTTGATGCCCATTTGAGAACAAAAGGATCTCCAGAAACGTGAGACAAATTGAGAGCCTCTATCAGAAACAATCTCTGAAGGAATCCCATGTAGGCGAAAAACTTCTTTTGCAAAAATCTCCGCCAATTCAGGAGAAGTCGGAAGTTTAGGTAATGGCACGAAATGGGCCATCTTAGTAAATCTATCCACCACCGTGAGAATAACAGTCTGTCTCTTGGAAGCAGGCAAATCAACGATAAAGTCTATGGATAAACAGGACCAAGGTTTCTCAGGAATGTCCAAGGGGTGTAACAGACCACATGGAGATGCATGAGGTAGTTTAGTTTTGGCACAAGTTTCACAAGCTGCGACGAACTCCTCAATATCTTTTCGAAGTGAAGGCCACCAGAAATCCTTGGATATCAAAGAGTATGTCTTGCGAATACCAGGATGACCAGCTACTTTACTTTCGTGAAAACATTGTAAGAGCTCCAGTTGAAGTTTAGGAGGAACAAAGTTTCTTCCCTCAGGAGTGTTTCCGGGAGCTAGATGTTGTGACTTCAAGATCTGGTCAAGTAGCGGAGAATGAATTTTGAGACTGGTATTAGCAATAATATTGCATTTGGGTACAATGGAGGACATAAGTGGTTCAACTGAAGCAGAGGGCTCATATTGGCGAGATAGCGCATCGGCTTTAGAATTCTTTGACCCAGGTCTGTAAGTCAGAACGTAATTGAAATGGGTAAGAAACAACGACCAACGAGCCTGCCTGGAGGACAACCGCTTAGCCTCTCCGATATAAGACAAATTTTTGTGGTCAGTTAGAATGGTAACAGGATGTAATGTACCTTCCAATAAATGTCTCCACTCTTTCAAAGCCTTGATAACCGCTAGTAATTCTCTGTCACCAATGTCATATCTGCTTTCAGTACCGGTCAATTTTTTAGAAAAAAATCCACATGGATGTAATGGTTTATCAACCCCCAACCTTTGAGATAGAACAGCACCTAAACCAGTCTCTGATGCGTCTACCTCAAGTAGAAAAGGCAGAGAAGTGTCGGGGTGAACTAAAATTGGAGCGGAAGCGAAAAGGTCCTTGAGAGTTTTGAACGCAAGGAGGGCTTCAGTAGTCCAATTCTTAGTATCAGCCCCCTGTTTGGTCATATTAGTGATAGGTGCGATAATGGAAGAATAGCCCTTAATAAAGCGCCTGTAATAATTAGAAAAACCAATAAATCTCTGTATGGCTTTAAGACCTGTGGGTAAAGGCCACTCTAAAATGGATTGGAGCTTATCCGGATCCATCTTAAATCCTTCCCCAGAGATCACATAGCCGAGAAAGGTTACCTGGGTTTGATCAAAGCTACATTTCTCCAACTTGCAGTACAAGCCATGCTGGAGAAGCTTGTGCAAAACCCTCCTGACTTGCTTGTGATGAGTCTCAATCTCACTAGAATGAATGAGTATATCATCTAGGTATACAATGACGCAATCTTGCTGAAATTCCCTAAGAACCTCATTTATCAGATCCTGGAATACAGCTGGCGCATTGCATAACCCAAAAGGCATAACAGTATATTCATAGTGACCATATCGAGTATTGAATGCCGTCATCCACTCATGTCCCTGCTGGATTCTCACCAAGTTATATGCCCCTCTGAGGTCTAACTTGGTGAAAATTGTAGAGCCCTTCAAACGATCGAAGAGTTCGGTGATCAAGGGAATCGGGTAGGCATTTTTAATGGTTATCTTATTCAAGCCTCGATAATCAATACAAGGTCTCAAAGAACCATCTTTCTTTTTAACAAAAAAAAATCCAGCCCCGGCAGGGGAGGAGGACCTCCTGATGAATCCCTTGTCTAAATTCTCGTGAATATACTCCTCTAGAACTGAGTTCTCTTTTATAGATAATGGGTATACATGACCTCTGGGAGGCATGGTACCAGGGAGTAGGTTAATTTTGCAATCAAAGGACCTGTGTGGGGGTAAGGTATCGGCTTTCTTTTTGTCAAATACTGCCTTTAAATCTAGATACTGAGGCGGAATTTGTGTCTCTGTAGGATTGTCAGAGGTATTCGATGTATTAGTTAATCCGAGAGGTAAGACCTTCCGCAAGCATTTTTCTTGACAATTCTCTCCCCACGAAACTATCTCCCCTGACTCCCAATTAATAATAGGGTTGTGTCTCCTCAACCAGGAGTACCCCAGGACTATGGGGATAGACGGAGAAGAAATGAGCATTAAGGATATATCCTCTTTATGCAGGATGCCAACAGTTAAGTTAATCGGTATGGTCTCATGGAAAATAACAGGCTCAAGTAACGGTCTACCATCGATGGCCTCGACAGCCAGTGGTGTCTCTTTTAACTGGGATGGGATAGCATGCTTGGCAACAAAACCCTGATCTATAAAGCTCTCAGCAGCTCCAGAATCGATTAGTGCCATAGTCTTAACTACTCCCTTCTCCCACCTCAAAGAAACGGGTAACAGAAGCCTGAACTCTTTGTAATTGTGAATAGAGGACAAAGTAGAAACACCCAAGGCCTGTCCTCTAGAGAAACTTAGGTGCGAGCGTTTCCCGAACGATTAGGACAATTTAGGCGTAAATGTCCTCTGACTCCACAATACATACATAAACCCTCCCTCCTTCTGTACTGTCTCTCTCTCTCTGTGAGATGAGTACTGCCTATCTGCATAGGTTCAGAAATACGTAAGTCCTCGAACTCAGAATTTTGAAAGGTAGGCGCTAGTTTAAAGGAGGGTCTACGGGTGCTATCTCGAGTGTTCTGCCTCTCTCTTATGCGTTCATCAATACGAGATATAAAAGAAATTAAATCCTCCAAATTCTCAGGGAGTTCTCTAGTAGCGACTTCGTCAAGAATTACATCTGATAACCCATTCAGAAACACATCTATATAAGCCTGTTCGTTCCACTTAACTTCTGCCGCCAAGGACCTGAACTCTAGTGCATAGTCCACAAGTGTTCGATTGTCCTGTCTAAGGCGCAACAGTAATCTAGCTGCATTGACCTTTCTACCAGGAGGGTCAAAAGTTCTTCTAAACGCAGCTACAAAGGCATTATAATTATAGACTAGTGGATTATCATTCTCCCATAAAGGATTGGCCCATCTCAGAGCTTTCTCAATGAGTAAGGTAATAACAAATCCAATCTTCGCTCTATCTGTAGGATAAGAGCGGGGTTGTAATTCGAAATGGATGCTAATCTGGTTCAGAAAACCACGGCAACTCTCCGGTGACCCGCCATAACGTACTGGTGGGGTAATACGGGAAGAAGCACCTACAGTGGCTACCTCTAGACCTGAGACTGCAGGAGAAATAGAAGGAGTACGTGTCTCCTCAGGTGGGTTACTAGCACGAGACAAAAGTGCCTGTAGTGCTAGAGCCATCTGATCCATCCTATGCTCCATGGCGTCAAACCTGGGATCAGAAGAACCAAGCTGACTGTTTGTACCTGCAGGATCCATTGGCCCTGTCGTAATGTCAGGATCGGGACAGGGATCCAACACGCAGGGTACAAAGAGTGGAAAGGTACGTATACCGGGCCTTAGAATGGCCGGACTAACGTACCGAGAGTGATAGAGAATAGTCAGAGACAAGCCGAGGTCGAGGGAACGAGAAGACAGATAAGCGAGAGACAAGCCGGGTCAAGGGATAACAGAGAAGCAGGGTAGTACAACAAGCCGAGTCAAAACCAAATAGAGCAAACTAGAATACCAGAGCACTGAGTGACTAGACAAGCTAGAACCACGACAGGGCAATGAGCTGAAGAGAGAAGCAAGCTTAAATACCCTGGCTCCGGATGGTAAGCACGCCTCTGACAAGTGCCGATTGGATATCGGACACTTGAGTGACAGATCGCTCGTGATAGCGTCATGACGTCACGTATTGGGCGTCCTGCTAGAAAAGGATGTGGATTCCTCGCGGCCGGTGTTTAAGTGGCTGGATGAACCGCGAGGAACGGAGGAAACAGCTCGCCTGGATGGATAAACCACCAAGTCTCTACCTCCCTTAGAGGTAGAGGCCTCAGGTACCCTGACAAATGCCCGTTCCCCACATCACAAATCCAGAGTATTTACAGAGATATCCCTCATTCAAAAGATCCATATGTTTGTGTAGTTGACAAGCAATGGGGGCACAATTGTAATCATTGGGGGGCGGCGGGATGGAATGCCGGGCCTGCCTGGGGTTACAAGCCAAAAAGTGCCTTATCTAAAGTAGATGATCAAGGTAGATCCCTTCTCCAGAGAATGACTTTAAGAAAGCCTGGGGGGGGTACACCAATGAAATTAATCCTTAACATTGAGCATCCAAGCCCAACGGATGCAGACCAGTATGTGATGGGAATGTATTGGAAAAAGGGTTCCTACCGTAAATTAGGGCATTTCTTCTTAAAAGATATGTGCAACTCTTCTGAGTGGCAAGGGGCCACCCACATGGTCCCTAACCCATTAAAACCTCACATCCAGACCTTTCAAGACATGATGGCCATTGCTAACCCCACCTTTGAAGATACCATGGCCGCTGAAACAGGTTTTAATGATGTAAATCTATGGTTAGAATGGATGAAATATAATGCCAATAAGCATAATAAGACTGCATGCTATGTGTGTGGTGGTGCCCGGCCTCACCTGGGCACTGTACCTCTAATCCTGCCAGTAGATATAGAGGAATGTGTTTTAAGCCTTTTTGCCTATCACTATGATTTTAACAGGTCCATATGTATTGCATGGACAAAGGAGTATCCTCTCCTAACCAAGGATGTCAAACCCCCAGATGGTATTACCGTGTATAAAGGTAATTACACTTGTTATGCTAATTATGATGGAATTGGTAAATTCTTGGGTAACTTCTCTAAGGGGTATTGTGCTACCTACAGGAGTGTCTCTATGAACTTGTTGCAGTTTCACACCAGGTCATTAGGGGATATCTACTGGTTGTGTGGGGATTTACAGTTAAGATCCAGAATGGACAAGGAGTGGTGGGGGGAGTGTACTTTGGCTAAAGCTATTATGCCTATACATATCATCTCTGACACACACCTCAACACCCATGAGTCCAGACACACTAAGGTTAAGCGTGATGCCCCAGTAAAAGGAAGTTTTGATCCTCATGTCTATATTGATGCTATTGGGGTGCCTAGGGGGGTGCCCAATGAATTTAAAGCAAGAGATGAAGTTGCTGCAGGATTTGAATCACTTTTTGCCATAGTTACCACAAACAAGAATTTAAATTGGATAAATTACATTTATTATAATCAACAGCGTTTTGTTAATTATACCAGAGACGCCCTCCAGGGATTGGCCGAACAATTGCAGGCCACATCCCAAATGGCTTTTCAGAATAGAATGGCCCTAGATATGATCTTAGCCGAAAAAGGAGGAGTTTGTAAAATTTTGCCCGACACCTTGACATGTTGTACCTATATCCCAGAAAACACAGGCCCTAATGGTAAAGTTACATTAGCCATAGAGAAATTAAATGACCTGTCTATAGAGTTGAAAAGGAATTCTGGGATACAAGATCCCTGGGAAAGATGGTTTGGCTGGATGACGGGATGGCAAAAGGCTTTAATGCATATTGGTATGGCTATACTAATTTTTCTTTTTCTCTTTGCTCTTCTCTTTTGTTGTATTCTCCCATGTCTGAGAAAATCCCTCCTGAAGACTGTTGACCAAGCGGCACCCACTTTCGCCCATCTTGAAGTTGATGACCAAGATTTCCAAGACATCAACTCACCCTGTCTGCCGCTGCAAACAATCCCTTTTGTTGATAAAGTGCAGGAATTCTAGGAAGGGACTAGCTCAGGGACAGCATCTGTCAGTGAATGGTAAAGGCCCCATGTGGAGAAGTGGTGGGTTAGCTGCCATGGGATACCCTTGGGTGTGAAGTGTTCGAGAGCCATACTGACGGATGAGTTAGCCTATTAGGGTCAGATCTAGGGACAGCCTTGCACTTTGCATTAACACCTAGCTAGCGGCCACGGGGTTTCTGTGCCTTTGGGTTAACACGTCTTCCTGGTACTAACTTAATAAAGTTTTATCTCTTAGAATCTAACATTTCATAGGGGGGACTGATGTGGGATTATTTAAAAAACCTTATTGTATTTGTATTCAATTATTGCACTAACTCCATTTTAACTTTATACTGTGACAATCCTCCATTTTGTCCCCCTAACCTGACTTCTTCAATCCTCCATTTTGTCCTCATAACCTAACTTGTTCATTTTAAAATCACCTTACATGACAGAATTTCCCAGCACATCTAATACAATAGAACAAAGACTGTATTTTCTATAAAGATATGATTAACACAGGAATTGCTGACTTTTCCTTAGATTTGCAACAAAGTATAATTTGAAGGCCATGCGAACACAGTAGTAATGAAATGTTCTATTCATAAGAGACCTTGCACCTGGCCACGAGGCCTGAGATCACCGACCGTGTAAAATGACGCTCAAGACCCCTTGTCCCCCACCCGTGTCCAGAACAATCCCACCTCTTGGTGGGTGGACACGGGATTAACCACTTAGTCTTTTGAGCCAATTAATAATATTGATAGGTGGACACTAATCCCGACACTTGACAATTAATCCAATTAATGATGTTTATTTACTGATATTCTAATAAGCAATGATGACGTAAAATGTCTCTTAAAAGGACCTGCGTGTCCGCTTTTTAATCACTTGCCAATAAATTTTCTCGAAGTTATTTTAACCTGAACCTTGTGTGTCAGACTTAATTACTTCAGCGTATATACGCAATTTATTTTATTGATTTGGACAGGAACAGATAGACATTTAAACATTTTGGTTTACTGCTAAAAAGTACCATAACAGTACAATTGTGGGCATCTGTTCTAAAGAAGGATATTATGAACTAGAAAAAGTGCAGAGGCGGGCTACAAAATTAATAAAAGGAATGGAACATATCAGCTATGAAGAAAGGTAAACAAAATTAAATCTATTTAGTTAAGAAAAACGTCGCCTGAGAGGGAATATGATAACATTATACAAATATATTCGGGGCCAATACAAACCATTGTGTGGAAATCTATTCACAAACCAGACTTTACATAGAGGAAAGGTTTTTTTACTGTAAGAACAATAAGGATGAAGAATTCTCTGCCTGAAGAAGTAGTTTTATCAGAGTCCATACAGATGTTCAAACAGCTACTAGATGCATACTTGCAAAAACAGAATATTCAAGGATATAATCTTTCAATGTAGGGTAATAACTGCTTGATCCAAGGATAAATCTGACTGCCATTCTGGGGTCAAGAAGGAATTTTTTTCCTAGCTTGTTGCAAAATTGGAAATGCTTCAAACTGTTTTTTTTTTTTTTTTTTGCCTTCTTTTGGATCAACAGCAAAAAACAAATGTGAGGAAGGCTGAACTTGATGGACGCAAGTCTCTTTTCAGCTATGTAACTATGTAACGTGTTTCACCACTGAAGAGTTTTGAAAACACAAACTATAATGTGCCAGTTAGCCCAAATTTTGTGGCCTCAAACTCTTTGCCTCAGACATAACATTCCCTAATTTTATAGCTTACTAATGAGTTGTAATGTGTTGATACATGCTTGAACAGACAGCATCAGGTATCTGAAGCCCTGTCTGCATTTCCACTCCCATTCCCATCTCATTTTCCATATCTCCTCTTCCTTTTATTTCTTAGTTATCATATATAAAAAAAAAAAAAACAGAGCATTGGGATGTTATATATTGTATACTATAGGTTTCTGGTGATTTTTCTTTTGTATCGTGCAGTCCCTTAATAAATAGGATTAAAAAATAGAAAGAGTGCCTTAAATAAGTAGCTGCGTGCATAACTAAATGTATCCTACTGGGCAAAACTTTGATCTCAAAGCACTCACAGAAAAATAAAAGTCAAAACACATCTGCAGGGAAAGCAATGGGATTCCAATTTGTCCATTAAATAAAGCCATAAACATTGATTGTTTGCTCTAGATTCTTGGCACACACAACCAGGTCATATGTTAGGTCACTAAATGCTATAAACTCTAACAAAAATATGTACTATTAATTTTAAAATGACCATGGGAGTGAGAGCAGGATTAGAGTTAAGATATAATAGTTTGGCTAAAATGTTACATTCCTGTTTCCCTGTTTTCATTTTAAATGCCATATAATATTGTGTGATGATATAACAATCGCATTATTTATGGAAACAATTTGTAAAAGCACACTACTGCAAGCATATAATTGAATGCATGCATAAATAAGAATGGGAATACTTAAAGGCATACTACAGTCACCAGAACAAATACAGCTTATTGCATTTGTTCTGGTGAGTATAATCACTCCCTTCAGGCTTTTTGCAGTAAACTCAGTTTTCCAGAGAAAATGCAGTTTACTTTACAGCCTAGGGATAACTCCAGTGGCCACTCCTCAGATGGCTACTAGAGGTGCTTCCTGGGGCAGTGCTGCACAGTGTGCACCACTGCCATGCAGTGTCTGCAACCTCTGCATGGAGACACTGAACTTTCCTCATAGAGATGCATTGATTCAATATATCTCTAAGAGTTGGTGCTGATTGGCCAGGGCTGAGTTTGACTTGTGCTGGCTCTGCCCCGATCTTCCTCATTGACAGTTTCAGCTAATCCTATGGGAAAGCACTGTGATTGGCTGACAGAATCACTTCTGGTGATGTCAGCCAATTTAATGCGTCTACTCACTAAATTATTAGTATACCGTGGTAATATGAATGTACATTAAAGAAAATGGATACCTGATACATCACATTGCATGACACATGAGCTGTTATTATTGCTCTCTTTTGCTACTACCCTTTCTAATATATTTGCTTGTTTTAAATAATGTAGCCTTATACCGATGCTAGTGGTTCATATGGCTCCGGTTTATATTCGACTAACATGTCCCTATTCACTTGTCATCGCCTTACCTATTGAATGCATGTAGACATTTCTCTCACGCTAGAGATGTATTAGCATGTTCATATCTACTCAGTAATTAAGGTAAGGTATATAGAGTTAATTTATAGATTTGATTAGATTAGCTTGGAGACCCTGACACATGAATCAAAGGTGCTGGGGTTGCATTATTAGCACCATATTATGCCCAGTTTTAGGGGAAGTAAGTTTATAATATTGGGGCAAAGGGCATGTAAACCCCCAAGCTCAAGCATAAAAAAGCCAGAGGACTATGCATTTCTTGGTTCTTTCATATATATTAAACATATCTTCCACCCAATGCACAGCGAGTGCATGAGTATATATGTTTGTCTATTTGTATTGCCTATCCTATATCATTAGCCACCACTCTCTCTCCATGAATGAGAGAAGAAAGGATTGGAGAGAACGGAGAAAAAAAATAGGTGAGAAGTACTGTTGGTGGTTGGAAAATGAATTGGGAGATGTAGAGAATGGTTAGAACTATTTACAGGAATCTGGGAATTTTTAAAGCAATGAAATAGAAAAAGCTTGAAAAAACTAAATGGAAAAGTGAGTGATGGATGGGAAACTAATAAAGAAGCAAAGATATGTGAATAATAGGCATGCTATAAAGGGTGGTGAATGACTGAAGGGGAAAAAGTAGGAGTTGAAGAATAATTGAAACTAAAACGAATAGTAAAATAAAGTTCATAGTCTGTACAGAGTATAAAAGGAAGGTCAGATTAAAAATAACAGACCAACCCTGATGCCAGTAACATCAATAGAAACCAATATTTAACAGGATATGCAAGTACTAGCCCTAACAAAGATATATAATAGCAACCATAGGAAGGACTATATATATTACAGAGGTAATGATTTAAGTACTTTATATAAAAAATAGTTTGAAAAATAATGCAAAAATACTAGGTATGAAACATGGAAAGTCTCATGAGATACAGCTGACCTAAGGCTGATTATTGTTACTGGCTAGGCTTTGATTGAATGAACTCATGTGACCCTGCAGTGGCAATCCTGTCAATGAATAACAATGAGGAGAGCAAACATTTCAACATTATATCTTTGGACAAAGGATGCTTGACATATGTCAAAGTTAAAATAATGTCTAAGTGGACATAACAAAGGTTACTCAGACAGACAAATAGATGGTTGGTAGAGAGTTGATGAAATGAATATCATTGATATAGTAGTCAGACAATAATTACAGTAAGTAGTAAAAATACATGATAGTAAATAATAGCAACTATTAATCAACTTCTGGTTCAGTCCAAGTACAAGTACTAAAAGCCTTGAAAAAAACAGCATATAAGTAACTATTATATAAATGATATGTACGAAGTAGATGTCAACAAACGGGTATCAAATAGTGGCTTATTTCCTACACAATAAGTAAATATTAAAAGCACTTGGCACAGCCTTGTTATTTGATCTTTCTTTTGCCAATAATAATTTTAAACAATATGCATGGTAATGACACGTGTCACAATTGCACTACTATGTGTGCAGAAACCGCTTGTTACATCAACCCCAATGTCACCATGAGGCTCATAGAACAGTCCCACTACGTTCGGATATAAGCATGTACCACTATGTTCAGATTTAAGCACGTCTGATTATCTACATAATGTAACAGAGTGTATGTAAATGTTGTTGTAGCTGGTTTTAGATTTTATTATTTCTGGTTGCCCACTTTGTCCACATGTGGCTGAAATTTCAAAATAATGTGAATAAATGTGAAAAGGAGGTTTAATACCACTAACTAATTCCCTCATATAAATCAGTAATGTAGTGTATGTTATACTGCTCTTGCTAGCTCCAACAGGTATTTCAGGGGTGCCCAAAAGGAAGATCCCCAGATGCTGTAGAACTAAAGCTGCCATGATGCTTTTAACGCCTTTGGAATGCCTTTAGAATGGCAAAGCATCATGGAAACTGTAGTTTTAAAACATCTGGGGATCTACTCTTTGGGCACCCCTGAGGTATTCACAGTCATGCTTTTCACTCTTGCACTCATAGAGTGTATGTTTGCTGCAAACACTGCAAACACATCTTTGACATCGTGCCAGTAAATATTTTGTGCCTCTGCTGTGTCTATTACAATAATGGATAAACTGGGAACAGCAGGAGATAGGTTTCCATACTCCTTTATACTGGATCACAAGTAAAATAGGTAACTAAGCTTGGACCACCAGAATTTCAGAAAATATACTTAACATGTGGAGAGTCAAGGATATACATCTTTTAATACAGACTCTGAACCCTAAAACTGGGATTCTTCATAGTTGAATCCTCTGAAACTCTGAATAAAATATCAATATAAAACTGACCACTTTCTTTACCCAATATTGAGATATATTGCAAATTATACCTTATTCATATACCAGAATGCACAATCTTACCAATAATCATTCACTAGAGCTTTCATATGCCCTCTCCTATATAATATGCCAGTTTCTTCACTAATATATTCATAATCATCAATATTTTATTCTTTTCATTTCCAGTATTAAATCTGAAATAAGGAGTTCATAGTAGCATATGTGAGATTAAAGTAAAGTCATAGCAGTGAAGATACTTGAAGTGTTTTGTGAGTTAGCCAATATTCAATATATGTAATAGCTGGTATGTTTACATTCAATGAATAGCAAGATCTGTAAATCTATTGCCTGATCCATCCATCCAATTGTAATTTTTAAGAAAGCCTGTGATTCTAGAGCATTAATGGCTGACAATAGTACCCTGATATTTGGAAACATTGGCCACGATGCTCAACTAACAGCTGGCTGAGCATCATGGGAAACACAGTTCACAAATGTCTGGAGTGCCAAAATTAGCCCTTACTGTTCTAGAGTATAGAAAATTAATGTGTCTTCTGAAATCTCTGCCAGCTATCACAGTGTTTATAGAGTGAGACTTAATTACTTCACAATTTCTCCCAGTGTGCGATCTTTCAAATCTAAAGTGCCAGATGGGATTGTACTGTCATTAACCTTTTTAAAGCGGCACTGTCATGCCGAACTTACCTTTCCTCAATCTCTTCCTCTTCTCCCCCTCTCTCAGGATCTGTTATTCTTTTCTTCCTGTCTTCTTTAGTTTTCTTTAAAACCATAAGACAAAGTAGGGACTCTTTGTCTTATGGGATTCCTCCGCTTGACCAGCTCTGACCAGCGGAGGAGCAAAGTGTGCTTCATTTCCGCTGGTCAGAGCAATTTTCCCATGATCCCTAGCTTTCCTCCCAGGAAATGCTTCCTGTCAGTATTGCCGAACGTCCTGTCACTTAGACAGAACGCCGGCAAAACTGCCGAATTGCATCCTAACAGAATGAGAAGAGTTTCTCCATTGGTGTTAGGATGCAATTCGGTACTTTGTTCGGATCGGAATTTCATTCAAATGAATGAAACTCCGATGCTATTCATTGCTGTGGCTGCATCTTGCAGCCGCTTAGTAGATAACTCCCTAATTCCCACGGTATCAGGGAGCTATCTACTAAAAGGCTGAAAGACCTAAATTGGTCTTTCAGCCAAATTTACTAACACCAAGTAAAAATGACTTGGTATTAGTAAATAATATGCCCCTACTCGCTATACCGCGAGTAGGGGCATGTCTAGTAAGCAGTGAGCAGCCTGTGGCTGCTCACTGTAGAAAAAAAATAAAAAAAATATTGCCCCCCACCCCTAAATGACGGGTGGGGGCCGTAAAGTAAAATAAGGGAGGGAGACCTATTGTCCCCCCCCCCCGCCCCCACCCCTGAGCGGTGGGTGGGGGCCATAAAGATAATGAGGGGGGGGGACCTACTGTCCTCCCCCCGGCCCCCACCCCTGGGCGGCGGGTGGGGGCCATAATAGTAGTAGGGGGGGGGACCTACTGTCCCCCCCCCCGGCCCCCACCCCTGGCCGGCGGGTGGGGGCCATAATAGTAATAAAGGGGGGGGGGGACCTACTGTCCTCCCCCCCGGCCCCCACCCCTGGGCGGCGGGTGGGGGCCATAATAGTAATAAGGGGGGGGGGGACCTACTGTCCTCCCCCCCGGCCCCCACCCCTGGGCGGCGGGTGGGGGCCATAATAGTAGTAGGGGGGGGGGGACCTACTGTCCTCCCCCCCGGCCCCCACCCCTGGCCGGCGGGTGGGGGCCATAATAGTAATAAAGGGGGGGGGGGACCTACTGTCCTCCCCCCCGGCCCCCACCCCTGGGCGGCGGGTGGGGGCCATAATAGTAATAAGGGGGGGGGGGATCTACTGTCCTCCCCCCCCCCCGGCCCCCACCCCTGGGCGGCGGGTGGGGGCCATAACGATAATGGGGGGGGGACCTACTGTCCTCCCCCCGCCCCCACCCCTGGGCGGCGGGTGGGGGCACTAAGTAAATTCCCCCCCCCCCCATCAAGGTGACTAGGGGTGCCCAAGCCCCTAGTCACCCACCCCCCACCCAAATAAAAAATGCCCCTACCTACCCCCCTCACCCTAAAAAATAGTGAGGGGGGAATAAAATTGCTAACCTGTAAAGTAAAATTAAACTTACCATTCGACGTCTTCTTTTTTCTAAAATCTTCATTTTTCAGCCCCAAAAAAGGCCAAATAAAAAACCATCATAGCCGTCGAACTAAAAATAAAATAAAAAACCCGAGCGCAAAAAAAAAAACCCGACGAAAAGAAAAAACCCGAGCGCACAAAAAAATAATCCATCTTCACCCATGGAGGGCTCCGCGCAGACTGAGCTCCGCAGGGCGGGGCAAGGCTTATAAAGCCTTGCCCCGCCCTGCAATTAGCCTAAGAACACTCTGATTGGTGGGTTTAAGCCAATCAGAGTGCTCTTTGTCATTTTACAAGCGTGGGAAAGTTCTTTGGAATTTTCCCACGCTTGTAAAATGACACAGAGCACTGTGATTGGATGGATTTAAAGCCATCCAATCACAGTGCTCTGTGTCATTTTACAAGCGTGGGAAAATTCCAAAGAACTTTCCCACGCTTGTAAAATGACACAGAGCACTGTGATTGGATGGCTTGAAATCCATCCAATCACAGTGCTCTGTGTCATTTTACAAGCGTGGGAAAATTCCAAAGAACTTTCCCACGCTTGTAAAATGACACAGAGCACTGTGATTGGATGGATTTCAAGCCATCCAATCACAGTGCTCTGTGACATTTTACAAGCGTGGGAAAATTCCAAAGAACTTTCCCACGCTTGTAAAATGACAAAGAGCACTCTGATTGGCTTAAACCCACCAATCAGAGTGTTCTTAGGCTAATTGCAGGGCGGGGCAAGGCTTTATAAGCCTTGCCCCGCCCTGCGGAGCTCAGTCTGCGCGGAGCCCTCCATGGGTGAAGATGGATTATTTTTTTGTGCGCTCGGGTTTTTTCTTTTTCGTCGGGTTTTTTTTTTGCGCTCGGGTTTTTTATTTTATTTTTAGTTCGACGGCTATGATGGTTTTTTATTTGGCCTTTTTTGGGGCTGAAAAATGAAGATTTTAGAAAAAAGAAGACGTCGAATGGTAAGTTTAATTTTACTTTACAGGTTAGCAATTTTATTCCCCCCTCACTATTTTTTAGGGTGAGGGGGGTAGGTAGGGGCATTTTTTATTTGGGTGGGGGGTGGGTGACTAGGGGCTTGGGCACCCCTAGTCACCTTGATGGGGGGGGGAATTTACTTAGTGCCCCCACCCGCCGCCCAGGGGTGGGGGCGGGGGGAGGACAGTAGGTCCCCCCCCCATTATCGTTATGGCCCCCACCCGCCGCCCAGGGGTGGGGGCCGGGGGGGGGGAAGGACAGTAGATCCCCCCCCCCTTATTACTATTATGGCCCCCACCCGCCGCCCAGGGGTGGGGGCCGGGGGGAGGACAGTAGGTCCCCCCCCCTTTTTTTCCATTAGGGCCCCCACCCGCCGCCCAGGGGTGGGGGCCGGGGGCTGGAGGACAGTAGGTCCCCCCCCTTATTACTATTATGGCCCCCACCCGCCGCCCAGGGGTGGGGGCCGGGGGGGAGGACAGTAGGTCCCCCCCCCCCCCTTTTTTCCATTAGGGCCCCCACCCGCCGCCCAGGGGTGGGGGCCGGGGGCTGGAGGACAGTAGGTCCCCCCCCCTTATTACTATTATGGCCCCCACCCGCCGCCCAGGGGTGGGGGCCTGAGGGGAGGACAGTAGGTCCCCCCTCATTCCCATTATGGCCCCCACCCGCCGTCCAGGGGTGGGGGCCGGCGGGGGAGGACAGTAGACCCCCCGTCCCCCCCTTATTACCCTTTTTTTTTTTTTTTTTTTTTTTTTTTTTTTACAGTGAGCAGCCACAGGCTGCTCACTGTTTAGTGGACATGCCCCTACTCGCGATATAGCGAGTAGGGGCATTGGGGAGATTTTAATCTCCCTTGTGCTATTATGGGGGTCATATTGACCCCCATAGAGTGAGGGGGGGACCTGGGGGGCTTATGAAGTGGTGGGGAGCTGCTCCCCACCGCTTCTATAGTTACATATTACAAGGAGGGAGCTGCACGCCGGTAGCTCCCTTCTTGTAATAAACTGAACGAACAAACTAACACTGATACACAGTGTTAGTTTGTTCGTCTGATTTTTTCTATTCATTCATTCGTCTGTCTGATGAATGAATGAATAGGTGAAATTCCCGTTCGCATGTCCAGGTGTTTCACTGGGCATGTGCGGGAATCTCACAGTCTGTGTAGTGTGGGTAGATGACGTGTCCCATAGGGACTTCACCTACCCACACAAAGATGGCGGCGCCCTGAATAAAGATCGGGCAGAAAATAAAGAATAAAAAATAGGTAATGTGGGGGACATAGGGGCATTTGGGGATGACTAGGGGGTCGATTGGATGTAGTTGAGGCGGGAGGGGGGTTAAAAAAAAAACGGAATTCGGCATGACAGTGCCGCTTTAAAGGAAATGTGAAATATGATGTCAAACACAAGACTTCCCTAAAACTGATATCATTTTAACTACCTTTGCACAGATTACAAAACAAAAGCTCTGATGTGCAGATCTTGTTAAGTCCCTTCTTTCTGTTATAAAAATTTAACATCCACAGTTATTTTACAATAAACATTAACATGAATCTATAAACTGTGCTTACTAAGCACAGTCCAAACGCAAACAAACAATGACTATATGTTTGTTAACTATGCTAAAAAGGTTGTTCTGATTTTCATTTTAGGATCATATTTTTTAAAATAAGTATGGATAATTGTAATAAGAAAGCTAAGAAATATGAATACATATAAATATAATAATGCATGATGAAAACAGAAAGGTACTGGAAAGAGCTTCTTTACAGCCATGCCACAAACTCGAGGAAGTATGTATTTATTAGAAGTTTTTGAAAACTGTCATTTTTCATTATTAACTGAAAAAAAAAACACATTGTATTATTTAGTCTTTTGTGTATTATTTCAAAGAATGCATACAGTGTGACACCCAGTTTTAGTGCACCCCTGCATTTAGTATTGCTCCATGAAGGTGCACATTTTGAAGTCCTCTAAGGCTCAACACATTGATCTTCCAAAATAACACACAATTTGAAAAGCAGAGTAGATTTGTTAGATACTCTGTACTTGCCCATCATATCAAAATAGTTTAATGTAATCACACAATGTTTTCACCCCGTAAGGACTGAGCCAAACGTACATGTTTTGATCAAAATAAAACAAACAAAACTTGGAATTTGACTATAAGTCTGTTCAACCGTAATTCACCTCTTTCATATTAAGTGCACCCACACTCATTATATATAATTTTATTCAGGAGAAATAGGGCTTTCATTTAAAATCAAATATTAAGTTATGAAACATAATTTATTATGAATAAAATATAAAAAAATATGAGAAATTAAGAAATGGTAATCTTTTAGTTCTATGTGACATTTTAGCTATGAATGTCATAATACTGTTTGCTTTTACTGCAATAAAATACACATTTGCATTCAGCGATGTCTCACGTGTAAAACAGTATCCCCTATGTACATGTTTTATGGTGTTTTGGGAAGTTACAGGGTAAAATATAGCATGTTAAATTTTTCAGTTTTTAACCATTGAAATTCACCAGGTTGGTTACGTTGCCTTTTAAACCGTATGGTAGTCCAGGAATGAGAATTACCCCCATGATGGCATACCATTTGCAATAGTAGACAACCCAAGGTTTTGTAAATGGGGTATGTCCAGTCTTTTTTACTAGCCACTTAATCACAAACACTGACCAAAGTTAGCGTTAATATTTGTTTGTGTGTGAAAAATGCAAAAAACAAATTTGAACGCCAATTTTGGCCAGTGTTTGTGACTAAGTGGCTACTAAAAAAGATTGGTCATACCCCATTTGCATTACCTTGGGTTGTCTTCTTTTGCAAATTACATGGGGGTAATTCTCATACCTGGGCTACCATACGGTCTCAAAGGCAAAGTAACCAATCTGGCGAATTTCAATGTGAAAAAACTGAAACACAAGCCTTATATTTGACCATAAAACATGTACATGAGGGGTACTGTTATACTCAGGAGACTTCGCTGAACACAAATATTAGTGTTTCAAAACTGTAAAACGTATCACAAGAATTATATCGGCAGTGTAAGTGCCGTTTGTGTGTGAAAAATGCAAAAAACATCTCTTTCACAGATGATATCATCGTTGTAATACATTTTACTGTTTTGAAACACTAATATTTGTGTTCAGCAAAGTCTCCTGAGTAAAACAGTACCCACATGTACAGGTTTTATGGTGTCTTGGAAAGTTACAGGGTAAAATATGGTGCTAGCAAATTAAATTCTCTGGACGTTCTGCCTGGGTTATCAGGCAGGTCCCGCAAATTATAATATTACAGAAATATATATGTAGAATTAAAAGATATATATATATATATATATATATTTTATTTGTATTTATATATAGGTGATATATACAGATATATTTATGTTTTTACATATATATATATATATATATATATATATTATTTCGTTCTAAGTGTATTTTGACATCAATATATATTAATATCAAAATACAGTTAGAACAAAATTATACATATATATATTATTTATTTTATTATTTTTTTATTTTTAACTTTATATATTTATTTTATATATGTATATAGAATTATAATTTTTTATATATATATGTATTTAATTAATATCATTCTATGTGTATTTTGATAATATATATATATATATATATATATATATATATATATATAATTATTATATATCAATAATAAAATACACTTAGACAGTGTATGTGTATATATACACTTAGATCATATATATATATATATATATATATATATATACACACATACATATATATATATAATCTAAGTATATATTTTATACACAGTTTTAAAACTTCATTTTACTTTATTACAGGCAGCAGGGGGACTACCTGGCATTCCAGGCACTCTCCCTGCTGCACTGCTATGGACGGCTATTCCGTCCATGTGATCGTGAGGTCCTCGCAAGGACTTCGCGATAACATGGCCCAGGAGGGCCGGATCGCTAGCAGGGGGACTCCCTGGGATGCACTGGGATGCCAAAAGTATATATTTTCTACACAGTTTTAAAACTTAATTTTACTTTATTACAGGCAGCAGGGGGACTACCTGGCATTCCAGGCACTCTCCCTGCTGCACTGCTATGGACGGCTATTCCATCCATGTGATCGTGAGGATGCCAGGTAAGTCCCCCCATCGGATCGCCAGCGTGGACGTGCTATGCCGCCCGCTGACGTTTAGAGCCAGGTCCCCAAGGACGGCATAACACAACCGCCGTCCTTAAGGGGTTAAAAGGACACTAGTCACCAAAGCAACTTTAGCTTAATGAAGCAATTGTGGTGTATAGATCAGGTCCCTAAAGTCTCACTGCAAATTCTCTGCCATTTAGGAGTTAAATCACTTTGTTTATGCAGCCCTAATTTACGCAGCACACTTTCCCTGCATGTAATGTGCACAGCCTTACTAAAGTGAGGTCTAATGTTTACACTTCCTTTATTGCCCAGTCTGTTTAATTTATAATTTCTTATATCCTGCACTATTAATACCTTGCTAGACCTTGCAGGAGCCTCCTGTGTATTACTAGTTAAATGTACAGAGCAGGAGGTAAAACATCTAAAGTAAGTTAATATCTGATTAAATATCAAAACCTGAGGTGTCAATCACAGCCAGGTAAGGTGTGGCTAGGGCTGTATGGACAGAAATAAAAATGATTTAACTCTTAAATGTCAGGGAATTGAGCAGTGAGACTTCAGAAGTATAATCTATACACAAAAACTGCTTCATTATGCTAAAGCTGTTTTGGTATCTATAGTGTACCTTTAAAGTTGTTTGTCTTATGGAGCAATTGTAAGTGAGGATATGCACTTAAAACAGATCCTTCATGACCCGAGAATGGCAGTCAAACATCTCCTTGGATCAAGAAGCTATTACCCCACTAATTAAAAAAAAAGTATGTATCTGTATAGACTCTAATAAAACCACCATCATTATTGTTCTTACTGTAAAAAAAAACCTTTCCTTTGCCTTAGATTAAATTTCCAGTCTAAATGTGTGACCTTGTGTCCTATGTATAGTCCTTTTTATGAATAGATTTCCAGACAATGGTTTGTACTGGCCCTGTATATATTTGTATAATGTTATCATATCCCTTCTGAGGCGCCATTTTTCCAAACTAAAGAGATTTCAATTTATTAACCTCTCTACATTACTAAAATCCTCTAATCATTTTATCAATTTTGTAGCCCGCCTCTGAACTATTTTTAGTGCTAGTTCTTATGAACAGGTGCCCAAATTTGCACAGCATATTCAAGGTGTGGTCTTACTAGTGATTTTCTAAAGAGGCAAAATTATATTTTCATCCCCAAAATGAATGCCCCTATTTATACTTGACAATACCTTACTGGCCGTAGCAACTGCTGATTGAAATATATGTGAAATCTTTTCTTTTAAATAATAATGGAGAATCTGACAATTTTCCTTTAAATAACCATTTTGCTGTTGGAATGTTAAAGGGAAACTATCACCATATTATTCATAACAAATAAAGGGCTGCATGCACTATAACAACTTTGTTTATTATTTTGTTAATTAATTTGTTAATTCATATTTTGTTAATTTAATACATCTAATTTGATATCCATTTTCGCAATGACTTGCACCACACTGCTGTCTACTTTTATTAATTTTAAAAAATGTGCAGTTATTCATGCCATACTATTGTCTTTATATGTTTATGGAAACTCTGGCATTAGCTGTTGTGGCACTGCTGGCGTAAATGTAACATGTATAATCCAAGCACGAAAAAATAAAGAATTTAAATTAAAAAAAAAAACAAAAACTAAAAGCAGTGTGTGCAAAGTAGCCAAAAAAAGTATCAATACTGTAACAGTTTCAATGTACAATTGGGCTTTATTCACACATGCCCACAGTACATTGATACAAATTGTTGCTACTTGTTAGTAAAAATAGGGCTTCTCCATGAGGGTTTAGGGACAGGTAGGGTACTAAAAATTAGCAGTATGGTAACTAATATCCTCTGTATGTATATAAACATTCCCAATTGGCAGTAACATTTTGAAAAAAATAAGCCAAAAACTGAACAGTACTGATCAGTGTGATCACAGTAATAAAACTGAGCTGAAAGGGTTAATTTGAGAGGTTTTATTTTTTTATTTTTCTTTCTTCAAAGTAAAACTGTTCTAGAAAAGATATGGCACTAACAAGATTACTCACTAAAGTGCAAATAGCCACATACAGAATGAGGCAAATCATCTGGCTGGTCCAAACGCTGCCAGCAGGCAAATAACACAAAATTATCATTCACTTTAAATGTGCATAATGCATTCGGTTTAAACTTTTAGTAAAACCAATGCTGAATCCTATACTTTTGTATGCAAAAGCACTGCTTTTAATTGTTCGGGCTGACCAAATTCTAACTATATTTGGCTTAGTAAATATGAGAGCATCCATTGCGGTCGGAAATCAGCAATTTCACCAGATTTTGTCAATCCAGATACAATCAGTTTTTTTCTTGAATAACCATGCAGGTATCAGTGATTTCTCTGCCTCTCTTGCCTCAGATCAAAGAGAAGAAGAGGCAGACACAGTGACTAAGGCCAATGTTTGTAATTCATTGGATGATTGGAATTTTAGCGGACACAGACTTTACCGAAAGAATCCTGGGGAACTGTCTTAGTTGCCAGGCAACTCCCCACGATGGATTGCATCAAAGTCAACATTGTGGTGGACAACACGGCAAATTTAGCATCAGCAATAGGTTAATAATAAAGATAAACAATAATAATTTGTTAAAACATCTTACGTTATGGAAGAAAGGAGTGTAATAGGCGCTCGCTAATATATTAAACAGAGGGTGTAAGGCGGGCAGCAGTGAACAATAAAAGGATTCCGGGACCTTGTTGGTGCATGCAATACAAAAAAGAAACAGAGTAAACCGCGCCAAAAATGTAGATATAAACAGTTATACGTATACGTATATAAGTGTCCAAAAGTCTTTTGCACAGTGACCTCAAAGGTAAACAGAAAGAAACAGAATAATAGTGCAATACAGTAAGTATAGTGTTTTAAATGGTGGGTAATTAAAAGTCGTTACAACTCAAACTCTTATGAGCTAATTCAGAGCTCTGCTGTTTTTTCGCATGAAGAAGCCCTTTAAGTGGCGAAACACGTTAAGTGGGACTCATCTAAGTATTTATATACTGTTTTTAACTATTTTTGTTTTGCAAATTAAAGTTTGTTTTATATTTCATATATACTACCCTTTTTTTTTTTTGCATCAATCAACTGCTTCTTGGGAACAACACATCCTAGTTGGGGATTATACCACCTTATGCTGGTTATACTAGTGCAAGTTCTGCTCTAGCAAATTGTCAGGATTACTAATTGATACCGCACGCAAAACTGTATTACACCTAGGACTAAGGATGACGTCTAACCGGACCTTAGAATGGCCGGACTTAACGTATCCAAGAATAGTCAGAATACTTGCTGAGGTCAGGGATAGAGAATCAGACACAGCGATGAAAAAAAGCCAAAAGTCAAGGATACCAAAAATCAGGGAAGTCAGAACGAAGCCAAAGTCAAATACCAAAAAATC
The DNA here is from genome assembly GCF_036172605.1 of Pelobates fuscus. Lineage (NCBI taxonomy): Eukaryota > Metazoa > Chordata > Amphibia > Anura > Pelobatidae > Pelobates > Pelobates fuscus. Next base: position 172,109,128 of record NC_086322.1, read on the forward strand.
AAGATCAGGAAGGCACTCTCGGATTACCATCAGGCAGAAACAATGATAGGGCAATGAGAGAATGTAAAAATAAGTTTAAATAACCCTCCTGTTATTGGCTGTAATCGGCCTTTGACCCCAAAATGTGCGACCCCCGTTTTTTGGGGTCAAAGGCCAATTTACTCATCCTCAACGTGGGTGGTCACGGGGCTATAAGGGGGCATAGATCCACAGCAGCTGGCGCCCCTAGACAGGCTTGGTTTATCAGGAATCCAGGCGCACGGCAGTAGCTGGGCACAACTATTCCTGTCAGGACGGTAAATACCATTAAACACATTACTATAAGTGGATGAATTTGTTAAACAAATGAGGCTACCATACCAACATATATCCTTAGACGGGGATTGTTCTGTTCATGCGAAAAAACAGCAGAGCTCTGAATTAATTTATAAGAATGTGAGTGGTAGCTAATTGTAATTACTCCCAGCTTAAAACATTATACCTACTGTATTGCACCAGTATTCTGTTTCTCTCTGTTTACCTTGAGGTTCACTGTCCAAAATAGTTTTGGACATTTTTGTACGTACAACCGTTTATATCTACATTTTGGGCGAGGTTTAATCTGTTCCTTTTTTGTATTGCATGTCTTATGTTATATCAAGTAGAACCTTCCATGATTAGTTATGATGAGGACCCAAAATGGAAAGACAGCTGGAGTGTGAATTGTAAATGGAAATAGAAAGTTCTAGGCCAAAAACAGCTGAGCTTATAACAGTTGAGTTGGTGAATTATTCCAATGTGTCTATTTTGGCATACAGTGAGAAATTCATTTGTCAGTTCTCTACAATTGCCATTATGGTGAATGAGCTGATTAGTGTATATAGTCTATATAGTGGATATGTTAACACTGTTGAGTGATGGCTTGTTTGTGAAGGTTATATAAACAATGTCAATCTTTATCCAAGAAATGTAAGATATGCGCTGCTGAAGTCATACAGTCTGAATCCATATCTACTGTCCAAAGTATATGTGCTCAAATGTTTTACATATCAGGTGTATGAACTCTTTAAGGTCAGTAGCAAAACGCAGGAGAAGATAAGCAATGCCACTGGGAATCACTCTAAAATGTGATACAATATGCAGTATGATAAATCCATCCATATTATAGTAATGTAAACAGACAATCTGTCTGGTTTGCAGCTGTGACCAAGCAGGATAAATCAATAACATGACAAACTGTTACCCATCTTATTCATTTTACATAACCCATTTAATGCTATAGACTAGAGCAGTGGTCCACAACCTTTTTTCACTTGTGCACTTCTTGGCAGCCTATTTCTATAAATTGTTTCCCTCATATTAGTAAAATACTTTTCTCTGTCCTTGGCTACCATGCCTCTCATCTGCCCCAGGTTCCCTTGCACTTCTTCTGCCCCAGGGTCTCCCTGTACTTCCTCTGCCCCAGGCTCCCTTGCAGTTCCTCTGCCTTAGGATCCCTGCACTTCCTCTGCCCCGGTATCCCCTGCACTTCCTCTGCCCCGGTATCCCCTGCACTTCCTCTGCCCCAGGTTCCCCTGCACTTCCTTTGCTCTGTGCTTCCTTGCACTTTTTCTGTGGTTAGAGCCCCACACAGTGAACAAGCTGTAATGGCTGTGTTCTGACTGGACAGCTGGAGTGCTTTGCATTTACCACCTTCAGGATAGCAAAGGATGAAGGGAAATGTAGCCTGCACTGTAACTTGTCCACGAAATTGCTTTCAAGGAAATTGTAGTTCATGATAGCTGTGATGTGAAATGTTAGTTTTACCTGAAGTATCATAAAAGAAGCAGAGGCTGAAATATATTTGTACTGTGTATGAGAGTTATTACAGCTTCCTGGCGCCCGTGTTGCGATGGCGCCCTGTGTGACTGCCCAGCTCCCACACATCAAAAGGCCGACCCTGGAACGGAAATTATTTTTGTTGCAAACTCACGGGGAAACTGGTTTGCACCCCAGGCTTCAGGTTTATTTCACACAATATTGTGCTCGTCCCAGACCCTGGTCGCAAGACCTGTTACTACACTTTATCATTTTATGTCTCCTTTTAGGTTATAACACTTTTCAGTAAGGATCAGATTCTATTATTTTCCAATTGATGTCAATGGAAAAAAATGCTAATCACTAACCTAACCTAACCTAGTTTGCTCCATCAACAAAATCCAGCCCCACAACACTGGACTGTGTAAATAAAATACAATTAAAAAAACTGAAAAAGAAACAAACAATATAAATGTACTGGCAAAGAAGGGGTTAAAGCAGCTCTGTCACCATATTTTGCAAAGACCCCCAATGGTGAATACTCTGCTTCTATTCCAGTGACCATTGGGAACAAGTATATTTTACCTGTCCCATGCAGGCATAGCCATCTTTTTTTTTATTTGGTGGGGGGGAGTGAGGAGGGGCGGAGAGCCACCATATGTTGCAAAACAATTGATCTTCTGTTGCTGGACTTTTCTGACTTAACCACGTCTGATACATTTCACAGCCCAACTCAACATTTCAGGGATGGTCATATGGTCCTCAGCACCTATATCAAAGTCCCCCTCTGAAGAGTCCGAAACTTAGATGTTTCTCGTATCACAAGGTGCCCAGGTAGTGCCAGACTGGCCTAATGAGAAAGTGGGATATTCATGACATCATATCCATGGTAGCCGGATGTTAGGCAAGAGCAAAGGGGACGGAAAAGAAAGAGGTGTGGTGGCCCAATTAGGTAATGTAGAGTTTAATGTGAAATTACAGTGAGTGTGTGTGGTTCAGTAAGAAAGTATGTTAGTGTGCATGTGAGTCAGCATGTGTGTATCAGTAAAGGGTGTATGTATGTGAGATTTTGTGTTCATTAAAGAGTGTGTGCCAATGAATATGTTTATGAGTCAGTGAGAGTATCTGTGCTGTCCTCAGCATGCCCGCTCCCCTGCCTGATGAATTGGACTATTGTCTAAAATTCTGATTTCCGGACTGCCACATGAACAGATTACTTGCACAATGCATGGATATGTTCGTTTTGATTGTGATTCCGAGTGCTGTTCCTGGCGCCAGGTGGGGCAAATAAGCAGCTTAGTCTGCCATTGTAATATATTCATCCTCCCCTTGCGGTATCTGCAGTAATTGCCTCCCTGACAATAACGGAAGTGACGTTCAACGGCCATGTCAGTATACCTGACTCCAGCGACATGTTGGCGGATGCTGGATGCTGCGGATCCAAGCCAAAATAAATTACCCCACGTCCACCCATGGTGAGGACAACATCGGATTGCGTGTGACATCACGTGGGAGACGCGCACGCACGTTCTGGGGTCAAAAGCCGATTTCGGCCAATCAGATCTGTAAGAGGCTTAATTTAACACATTTTTAGTTCTCCTCATTGCCCTGTCATGGTTTCCCTTAGTAGGTTATCCGAGAGAGTGTTCCTGAGCATTTATTTCTGTTTTTTTTACTTTGGCTTCGTTTTGACTTCCCTGTATTCTGGTATCCTTGACTCTTGGCTTTCCCTCATCGTTGTGTCCCTGACCTCGGCAAGTTTACTGACTATTCTCTGGTACATAAAGTCCAGCCATTCTAAGGCCCGGTAAGACGTTACCTTTAGTCCCAGGTGTGACACAATTCTGCGTGCTGAATCAACTAGTATCCTGGCAGCCATGATCGACAAGAGCTCTGGCAAATCATGTGGGTTATCCCTCCTGTCGATGACTGATGGTTAAAGGACAGCCAGTAAACATTCGGTAAAACAAAATATACTTCCTAAAAGATTCTTCCAGACACTTTGATTGCAGCTATTGAGGGAGACAGACCAGCAGTGATACTGTATGTTTTGCCCTTCCTGTGCCGGTGTGAGAGAGTGTGAGATAGCCTGCGTCATTGCTTTTAGTGCAAAACTAGGTTTAGCTTACTGGTATACCAATCTAACTAGCTACTGCTAGTGGCACTTCAAAAAATCTTTGAGTCGAATATTGCCAGTGTCATTAACCCTAGGGTGTCACTAGGTTTAAGGTATTGTAGTATAGCTAATGTCTATCAGAGGTGCTTATAACAACTTTTAGTGGGAGATATTGCCTGTGTCATTGACCCTTGTATGAAAATCAGTTTACCGTTTTTGAAAGTTTTTTTAATATTTTGTAAGTGTTTGCAGAAAGAAAATCCTTTGTGATGTGCAATAAAAACGAAAAAAAAAAAAAAAAGAAAAGGTTCCTCTTGCATACTTACTGCCACAATGTCATTCACAAAAACCTTGAGTGGGAGTTAGCATACTTTATGCATCCTAGCCTGAGACTGGGGGTAACAATTAGCAATGTGTGTACTGATAATGACACTTCACACCATCTTTGAATTACCAAGTTTTTGGGGGGTTTTTCAAAAATAAAATCCTCTTTCAAGGAAGTGTGTTGTTCAGTAACCCCCCCCCACCCCCCAAAAAAAACAAAACAAAACATTTCTTCTTGTCTAGCTACTGCTGCAATGGCACTCACAGAAACGTTGAGTGGTAGATCGCCTGATTCGTTCATCTTAGTGTAAAACTGGTTAGTGCTTTGGCTACTGCTAACTTTTGACACGTAACACTAACGTGGAATCACCAACGTACTATTTGACAGGTTCTTTTTTTTATTAAGTGTTAGTAGAAAGGAAATCCTATCTTTTTTTTCTGAGTGTGATTATTCCAGTGTGTGCTGTACAACTGTGTGAACACTGTGCAGTGTAGTGCAAACACAATAACGTTACAGTAGATACATGGCGCAGTGGTCATCTACTGATTTGTGAAGACCACTAAAAGAATAAGCCTTTCCATATTCCTCAATCTTAATTGCATTGTTTTTTTTTTTTTTTATCACTAAAAGAGGAATACATATTTTACTGTATATTCTGTATGTTTTTTACACCACACAAGTATGTTTTCTATGTGTTGATAGTTTCAAATCCTCTGACGGCCGGCCAGCACTTGTTACACAGCTGCCATATTAATTCTTTTTTTTTTTTAAATAAATAAAAATCCTATAGGGGTCAATAAGAAAAATAGCGACCCTACTGGCATTGCTGCCAAGACACGAGAAAAGGGGCCTGTTAAATAAGAGGTGTGTGGGGGGGGGGGGGAGGAGGGGGAAAGTCATAGGGGCTTTTCTAATATTAACAGCAGAGGACCTAGTGTCATCCCCCCGACCCCCACCTATGGATGACTGGTGTAGGGCCGTAATATTAAAAATGAAGTGGGAGGATACAGTGTCCTACCCCGACCCCCACCCATGTCAAATGAGTGTGGGCCCTAATAATAACAATACAGGGAAGCTAGGAAGCTAGTGTCTCTCCCCTGGCCCAAATGGAACTTGTGGGAACCCAAATATTAATAATATATATATATATATATATATATATATATATATATATATAAATAAATATTAATACAGAGGGATGGAAGGGGCTGGTGTTTACCTGGGATCCACCCATTGGCGATAGTTTTGGGACCTAATATTAATGAGAAAGTGTGGTACCATGTACCATTGGCAACGAGTGAGGGTTCTCATTAATTGTAAAATAGAGGGCTAGGTCATGCCATTCTCTCCATTATTATTAATATTAGGGCCTCCACTCAACACCAATAGTTGGGAAAAGGGATCCCCCCCATGAATATAGCGAAACCCCACACCCAATGCTCCTATGGGATGGGGCCTTTTCTGTTATTGTCTTATTGACACTCATAAGATTTTTATTTATTTCCTTTTTTACCTTTCTAATGTGGCAACTGGCTTGCAAGCAAATTAATCCTTGCACCGGCGAAGGTTTTTCACTATTTGCCTGCGGGTTACTAGTGCTGCCGGCGGGCAAATAATTATCTTCTTCCAAAAAGCAAGTAAATGGTTATTTGGAAATGTGCATCCTAATGGATGCATTCAGTTTATCATCGGCCGCCATGCCATCCCTGTACTCTAAATTGGTTCAAATGCAGACTTTACGGATTTGCCGAAAGTATCCAAACACATACAGAATAAGTCGTACTGACTAAATCCTGACCGCATTTGGCTTTAGTAAATCTATCAATCTTACAATGTGGTCATAATGCAGTAATTTTCACAAGTATTCCCCAGAAACCCTTATAATCAAATTTTTAACTGCCATTGCAAAAATGCCTGATATTGTCTAGCCATTTTTGCATTGTTGCACACTAATTCTGATGAGCTGAACTGCAGCAAGGATGAAATTCTGCTATCCTGAATTTAAAAACAAAATTTTTTTTAGATGAAGTGATTCAACCGAAACAAATTACAATTTTAATGTGTGGTGTGGAACAGTCATGGAAAGCACCACCACAGATCCAAGCCATGATTTGGGGATAGCTTAGCAACTGTTGCTTAGCGATGCAGTTTAGTGAAATGGTGCTCGTCATGATGATGTCATCATTTCTAGCATGACCTTGGCTGGAAGCAATGGCAGCAATATCTGGAGCTCAAGGAAGATCTCCGGAGATGGGTGGAAGATCTTTATTTGTTGTTTGCAATATATCGTGGTGAGTGTTACTATTTTCCAAGGGCATTTATATATTGAAAATAGGACACGAGTCCCAAAATGTCTATTTGACATGCTCTTTATTAAATGTGGGTTTTTCAAGTGGACTCTTCTACTAACATCCTACTCAGATGGATTGCTTATAGACGAGCAAAGACGGGAAATGAGTGTAGTCCTTCTTTGATTCTTGCACCGGAGCCCTGAAGTTCCTAGTTACATCACTGGTAAACAGTTTGGCAATTTGTTGTCGGATGGTGCCAGTTTACCAGTGGAAGGGAGCTGTATTGGTAATGGTGCTTAGAATACTCATTTAATTGCACTGAAAGAAAAGTGAAAGACCCAAACATTTTTTGGGGAAAAGGTTCTCTATTCATTAGTTCTCATACTAGGTAATCCAATTTATGCTGAGGACATGATCAATATATAGTCTATCTGTCAACCACGGAAATAGCATCGGGAGTGGGGGACACAGTTTTAGAAATACCAAATTTAATACCGGAGTTCATTATTTGAGAAACTATTCAGCATTCTATGATGTGCAGTAACTGTTTACCATTGATGCCTGATTGCCTCCCAGCATCATGCAAACTCTGCGCATCGTGGTTAGTTGTGCTTTGAAGACAACCCATGAGAAGTAGCAATAAAAATCACGAAAAAGAGCTTTGAGTGTAAATATTTTTATAGTGAAAATAGTAAGTCACCTGTCTTAAAATTAATTTGAGCCACCTTAAATACTATAATACAAACATACTTTTTGTGTGCCAAACAAAATATATGTATGTATATATGCTAATGACATTTCATTTGGCAGAACTGCTTATTGTTTTACCTGGATTTTATTCATTACCTTTTTATTCTGCATATTGAAAGTGTATGATAGCACTCCTTTATTGTTTAATGTAGCTGTGTTTCATTGTGTACAAAAAATGACACAGCCTCAATGCTATGCATACATAAGCTTCCCAGAAGACCTCTTGTGCATATAAAACAAAAATATTCTCTCGAGAGTTGTTAAAATATACGCACCCCTTACTCGCCTTGATTCTAGTTTTAAAGGATTAGAAAGCGCACAGTTTGATGCCAGACATGCTTTCTAACCATGTTTTATGATCTACTACTTATCTTGCTGTACAGCTGATAAGAGTAAAGCTGATATGTGCTAAATTGTAGTAATGTTTCAAACTCAAAGATGAAACAATTTAGAATCCTCGCCTGAGGCTCTCACTGCTTCAGCTCCTGCTGCTTCTGTTACCCAGAATTCCCTCTATTACCTGCTCGTTGGGCTGCCTCAGCCCTGGTCAGGAAGTGTTGAAGTTTATCCAGTTTTTCTTGCTGTTCCTCCAAGGGTTTCTGTTGCCATATGGCTGACCCAGGGCCTCCAGCCTCCCTCAAGGCATTCCACTTCTGGATCAGAGTAAAGAGTTCTGAGAAAGATTTGTGATAGCCCCGGCACAGCATTTTTACACAGATGTTTTGCTTCAATGGATTCCTATTCCTGCAGTTAAAAAAATAAATATATATATATATATATAATATTAATATAAAATATATACCATATTTGTTTTATTTATTCTTATTTTATTGCTACCAGTATCCTGAACAGTGAACATATACAATTAAATCAGTTTCCTAAGTCGCATTAATTTTTATTTTGCATTTTAAGAATTTTAAAATACAAGTTAGTTAATAATATCCTTTTCAGTTTTGACTTGTTTGTTTAATGGGTATTGTTAGTGGCAAGCTGTATATGTAAACTAAATTTAACCATTGAGAGCCAAAGCTTTATAATGCAGTTACATTAACCCTTGTAGTTAAACCAAACTAGCTTGTTTTAATAGCTGCAATGTGTGTACTCTTTGCAAAGACATGTATAGAAAACAACAACTAAGCAGTCAGTTCAACAATGGTAACACGATTTTGTCATTCTTTCAAATATTCCAGGAGATGTACATATTAAACTCTGGTGATGTCACCACATTTCCAATTCTAGAGTTTTCTTCATACTTAGCACGTGAAAATCTGAGAAAAAGATTCATTCATGATTCTAATTAAAAGTAAATGATGTAAACTAACCTCTATAGTCATATATCTTATTTTGTTAATGTAATAACCATAATAATATAACATAACTACAATATATGAGATATTAGTGCATATACAAACATAAACACAGATATCTACAATTTTATTTTATTACAAAAATAATATATATATATTTATATATATATATATATATATATATATATATATATATATTTGTGTGAAGGGCTCATGATGGTAAAGAGTAATAAGACCTTAATAAGTGTAGGATGGTATAAAAGTAGCAAGTCGGTTGTGGTGTGCCAGGACCGACGATGAGGTAGGCCTGAAAATAAAGAGGGCCCACCAAGAAGAGATGTAATAAAAAGGAGTTTGATAAAGAGGAGTGGGTGGGAGGGTGATGCAACGCTGACCTCGAAGGTATGGAGCCAGGTAAGGGGTGTCCTTTAAGAAAGGAAGGGGTGTGTCATACGCCCCTCCCACAAACACAGGCCAAAAGGCCTTACTACTTGTGTGAAGGGCTCATGATGGTAAAGAGTAATAAGACCTTAATAAGTGTAGGATGGTATAAAAGTAGCAAGTCGGTTGTGGTGTGCCGGAACCGACGATGAGGTAGGCCTGAAAATAAAGAGGGCAAAAATAGAAATTTCAATATTTAATACAAACTACCAATATACATACTTTTAACAAGACATGTTCTGAAAAGCATTTCTTACTTCTTGTACAGGGTTAGGAATGTATCATGTGTAAGCGGATGATTTCCAGCGCCCCAGTGTCTTGATAACATGAACCGGTATGTTTGCACTGGAGGCTGTGGAGGCCGCTCCTATGCGGAAGGAGTGGCCTGAATAGTTAGCTGGCTTGAGTCCCAGCTGTGTTAGTAAGGACCTGACGTGGGTCATGAAGTTGGTAGTAGTGAGAACTGAACCTCGTAGAACAAAAAGTGGTTGTGATGGCGGTGCCTTGAGACTCTCTGTATAAGAGTCCAGTATTTGGACGGGGCACCATCTGTTGTGAGTCGGATAGTATTTAACCTCTACGGGTGGAGCATGTTGACTGTTTTTGGAATGAGGTAGTGTCAGGATATAATAGTCCATGTGTTTGGTTAAGTGCGAATGGAGCAGTAGGTGAGTGGATTGTGTTGTATTGATGGCGGTAAATTCTCTAGGTCTCAGAAACCCATAAAAAGCCACGTAAATTGCTGTTTTGATGACTAGAGTTGTGTTGATGGAGAAGGGTTTTAGATCTAGTAGTTGTGATAATTCCTTAAAGATATGAAAATCTATAGGAAGCCTTTGTGCTGTATGCGGGGGTTCGGATCTTTGTATACCCCTAAGGATGTTCTTGATTTGGTATGATGACATGAAACTTGAGTTGTTGGGTTGTAATGTCAGCATGTGATGTTGGATGCCTGTAAGATATAGTTTGATTGTGTTGTAAGAAAGTTTGAGTTTGATGTGGCAAAAAGAGGCAAAACCTAAAAAAGATGTCATGATGAACGGTTGTAATATGTTGTGTTCCAAAAGGAATCTTTTGAATAAACTGAAAGCTCTGTTGTAGGTTTTCCTGGTATTTGTAGATAGAGCTAGTTGGGACAAAGTTCTGCAATGTTGCATGATAACGTCTAGTCCATTACTAGCTGATGGAACAGTGGAGTGGCCGTGGCTGTGAGCGCGGCTGATGGGAGAAGTTGATGAAAGGCCTGGAATTTAAAACGAGACAAATTATCAGCTGCCTCGTTACATATACCTGGAATATGAACACAATGCAAGAAGAAATTATGACATGCTGCCAACCAAGTGAGTTTCCTCAAAAATCTCATGATAGTAAGGGATTTGGAGCGACCTTTGTTAATAATGTAACAGGTTGCTTGGTTGTCTGAGTAACACCTTACTGATGAACCTGTCCATAGATGTCCCCATGCCACGGCAGCCGCCACGATGGGATATATCTCAAAAAGAGCTAAGGTAGAGGAAAAACGCTCCAGGTCCTGAACCTCTGAAGGCCAGCTGCCCCAAAGCCATTCGTTCCCAAATATCGCTGCAAAACCTGTGGTAGACGCCGCGTCTGTCCAAACAGTAGGAGAGGTGTCAGACAATTGAGGGAGGAACATGCTTTTACCATTCCAGGTGGTTAAAACGTTTCTCCACATGAGAAGGTCTGCCGTGGCTTGGGTATCTAGGGATAATCTGTGTGCATCATGTAGAAACAGTGGGAACATGCTGAGGAGACGTGAGATGAAAGCACGGCCTTGAGGTATAATACGCATGGCAAAATTGAGTGACCCCAGTAAAGATTGTAATTCTTTGCGGTTACAAGTGCGTAGTTGTATATAGAGGTTGATGTTTGTCAGGATGTTTTCTACCTTAGTGCGTGGTAGGCTAGCTTGCATGTTGGCCAAGTCTAGCATGATGCCCAGAAAAGTGATGATGGTATCTGGGCCTTCGGTCTTGGTAGGGGAGACTGGGACCCCCAACTGGTTGAATAGGCTGACGGTTTCTTTGAGGCTACTGGGAGGGGAAGAATTCTCCTCGACCATTAGGAAATCGTCCAGATAATGTAAGACTGTAGGGCATCTGGATATATTGAGTAGTAACCAGCATAGGGTTTCGGCAAATGTGTCAAATATGGCTGGACTACTTTTAGAACCAACAGTTAGGCGTGAGAAGAAGTAGTAGTTCCCTGCCCACTTGATGCCATGTAGGTGCCACAGTGTGGGGTGGATTGGTAGTAGTTTGAATGCATTTGTTATGTCGGTCTTGCTGAGCCATGCACCGACTCCTGCCTGTATGATAGCCGTAATGGCGTGATCTATAGTGGAATATTGCAGGGAAAATTCCTCCGATGGTATTAGGGAGTTGAGGCTAGGAGTGGTAGAGGTGTGTGGTGCCGACAAATCGATAATAAGTCTCTGCTTGTTGGAAGATTTCCCTGTGACAACCCCGATAGGGTTTGTCCTCCATGTAGTGAAAGGAGGGGATTGAAAAGGTCCCAATAAGAAACCTTCTGTCACTTATTTAGCTATGAGTGTGTCAACAGCTGTAGGGTTGTGTTGGGTGGATTGTAGATTTGGACATTCCAGGATTCCTGAAGGCATATGTATGATACCCGTGTGGAATCCTTCTGATAGACCAGAGATTATGAAATCTACTAAATGTGTAGATGGATGCTGTGACAGAAATGTCGCAAGTAGGGATATGTTTATAGACGTTAGGTACTGTTTGGGATACATTTTATTGGGACACATGATTTTTGCATGTGCCCTGAAACATTTTGAGCATATATGCAATAAACGACAACCGCTGTAATTACATGTACCAACATTAAAGTTATTACATATCTGGGATTTGCCCAGAAACTTGATAGGTCTACCCAGTTTGTCTTTAGCTATTTTCTCCGTAGGACCAGCGGAGCTAGGTCCTTGCAAGTGGGTATGCTCGTTAGCAGTGGTGGGACAAAAATTTGCCGAATGAGACATGGAGGAGCAGTATGCACAAGCCGGCGTCCTTAGACCTGCAAAGTGTCTGCATAAAATCACTGTGTCTATCTTACTCCAGTTGGACCTTGTCCCGTACTGTGAGAAGGCGCCTGACACTTTCGCAGAAAAAGATCTATGGTAATCGTAGAATGCCGATCCACCATATTTATTGCCCAGGTCCACCAGCCTGTGCATATACATGTCAAATTCCTCACGCCTGTGTGGGTAAACGGCACATATGACATCCCGGTAGATGCCAAAAGCCAACACAAATTCCGGGATGGTGAGTTTCCTGTTTAGGCGTGCATCCCTGGACTTGACCACCACAGAAATATCCTCATACGCATAAGTTTTATGCTCCACCACATCCTGGGAGGCAATTAGTAGTGCAGCTAAGTTGACATCTTTACCTTCCAGGATGTCTTTCTTAAGGTGCTCAGGTATCATATGGGCAGGGTTAACCTCCTGCTCGTCAGAGGTGGTGGCTGGAGAAACTAGTGGCAACTCGACCAGTGGCGGAGGGGTCACAGTGGCTGACCCAGCCATGGTAAGGGCTGTGGTGACCGATTCCAGTTTCTCCAGCCTGGAGTTGACCTTGCCCATGGATGACATGAGGGATGTAAGCATGCCGTGTATATCTGTCGGGTTAGACTGGCTAGTCCCTTCCCCTGCATCAGAGTTATCAGTTGAGGTGTGCAACAGTTTGTATAGTTCCACTTTCCTGGCAGTAGCGGGGAAAGGAATGTGTCGCCTCCTGAGTTCGCTGGTAATGCGAGGGATTGTCCATGACCTGAACGATGCAGGACTAGCCATGTCTTCTTCCGGTGATGGGGTATTTGGTCTAACCGGAGTGCTCGGGATGGAGAAATCCTCTAACCCTTCTTGAGACATACTAGATGAGAAAATACATCGTTAGTGTGTTGAAAACCCCAGGGGATGTACTGGCGGGCTAACTATGCCGGCTAAGGCGAAAAATTAATCTTGTTCTTTGGTGACAGTTGCCAAGTGGCTATGAGAGGCTCTAACTATGCGTTGGCGCGAGGGGATATTGAGGCCACCCATCGTAGTGGCAGGAATACGTAGGCCTCTCGGTGATAATAAAAGAAAACAGGGAAGGGAGTGACAGGTGACGCCCTCTCTATAATGCGAGGCGGCTAACTCACGTGTGGCTCGAGGGGCGTTTGCCTCCGAAACGTTAAGGCGGGGTGTTGGCCTCGCGGACCGCTAAACTATAGGCAGTATGCCAAGAGGGGAGATACCTATTTGGGCCTATACCCCTAAATGCCAGTACTCTAAGTCCTATGTAGGGAGAACGTATGTGATACGTGAGCAGGCTTACGTACCTGATAGTATGTATACGTATATGAAACGTCAGGTAAAGAACAACCTGGATAAACCTAAATGGGTAAAAATAGAATTGATAGTATGAGAATTGGATCCTGTGATACTAATGTAGACTAGATATGCTGTCGTAGAATTTGACCGTATGTGTAGGAGTGGAACATTTTAAGCATGGTAGTCACCTGCCTGATATGTTATGGGGTAACACCGTAACGCAGGGATTTACCCTGGTAGTGGGTGCGTATAATGTGTCTACCTGGTGACCAAAATTATCAATATATATGGCCATGCTACTGTAGTATACCTGGTGCAGGGAGTTTTATGTGATTTATCCGGTATAGATTAAATAAACCTTGATATAAATTCAAAGATGTGGGTGAGGTAGAAAATATGAAACTTGACAATATGCAGAAGAAGTAGATGTATGAGTGGTTGAACCGAAAGTGTGATTCAACCCGACAATTTGTGATATTGTGACCGTGTTCTTGTATACTCGATATATCGTTGAGTACATGCAGAAAGGTCAGAAGTGTACGTGCCATGTAATCGTGTGTACATGGATGTGACAACGTAATATACAGAAATACCTTTAGAGAAAGTTTATCACGTTTATGTACTATATCTGCTATATAATTTAATGAGAAACATGAATTTTTATATAAAGTCCGGATAACATAACACATAATTAGATTGAAATAACATATCCTATGGATTGTACATAAACAGGTAAATAACCGACCTATATTATCTATATATACGTATACAGGCTGTGCTGAATTTCAAGCTATGAAAGGAATAGCGATGTGAATGACATGAGCAACCTGCCGTGAGCATATATCGCTGAATGACCAGAACTGTTTGATACAGAAAATATGTGAAAGTTACGTGTATGAGTAATGCAGAAACCGAAAGACAGTTAGTTCGAATGAGTACTTATGCTATGAGACAACGACTTGAAACGAAGTGGGTACTGGTGAATGAGTACCATTCGTAAAGAAACTAATGAAAAGACTATTAGCCGCCAAGTGTAGCTGGCCGTAAAGTGTTAGGCCGTAAAGTGTTAGGCCGTAAAGTAAGGCCTGGTTAACAGCGCGACGCCGTGGGAATGATCCAGGCGTCGAACTTACGATTTGGAAGTCACTAGGACGTAGTCTGCAACGAAGACCGGATTCATGAGGAGCTGGACGGGCGGAAAACCTGTAAGGAATCCGCGGGATTTTTGAAAAGCAAGATGGCGCCGCACGTGAACCGGCAGTGGATTCTCACGCTGACCTCGAAGGTATGGAGCCAGGTAAGGGGTGTCCCTTAAGTAGGGAAGGGGTGTGTCATACGCCCCTCCCACAAACACAGGCCAAAAGGCCTTACTACATATATATATAAATATATATATTTCATATTTATAAGAAACTGTGATCGATACACACCATAGTGTTATTATGTAATTGCATTGTGCATTCTTAAGTGCTAATTTTGCATACTTTAATGAAAGGAGATTTTTAAAAACAAGTGGCATTACTGATGTCACAAGCAGAGCTTATGTTTAAAGGGAAAGTACTCTAGATCAGGGGTAGGCAACCTTTTAGTAGTACAGTGCAAAAACAAAATCTTGAAGTCCCTTGGCATACCAGTCCTAATTTATTTTTAATTGAGGTGTATATGTTGTCGTATTCTACTTACTACCTATTTATGGGTGCTGCAGTTGTTTTGTAGCATTGTATTTGTGAGTTTGTGGGCTATTATGTTTTATATGTTCATGAGTAGTTTGTGGTATTATGTAGATACCTATGAATGTGGGCTATGCATGGGGCCTGCTTGTGTAATTGTGTGTGTGTGTGATATTTCACATTGTGTGATTAGTGGTGTGTGGGGCTGCTTGTGGGGTTGTGTGCATGTATGTGGATTGTCAGTGTTGTGTTGTGGGGACTGTGTGTGTGTTTGTGCCTTTGTGTGAGGAAGAGTTCACTTAGGTACACTTAGAGGGGCTAACGTTCACTAAGAATAAACATTTTCATATATAATATAGAAGTACAGATATAGAGTTTTTGTTAGGAATTGAAAAATAAAATGAGTTTTATATTTTCCAGTAGGGGCTGTTCCAGAACTCAAACGTAGCAGGGACACTGGTTTGCTTCGGGGAGATAGTGCCAAACTAATCTTATTGATTTTTTTTTGTCCGGGAATTGAGAAATGAATTTAGTTAACCATCCAAAAAATTTTTTTTTACTTTTTTAGGTTAAAGAGTTTTTTCATATTACATTTTTTATTTGTTTTTCATTGGTAAGCATTACAAAGAACAGTAATTCAAAGGTTTGAAATAGTTACATAAGAAAAATTGTGCAATAAAACAAAGTTTCACATTTGTAGCACATTAATTACATCGTAAGTACAGATAGACCATTAGCTGAGTTTTCGTTATACAGTACTCTTTGCATAGTCGTGTATTTTATCTACATTTGTGATAGCATTTCCAGCGTCATTTGCAACAATAGATTTGACAACATCTTAGTGGGTCTCTGGCATTGGGTGGTTCTGTGTATATGTGTCACTGTTTCTTGAGAAGTATCTAGTCCTCACAAGTATATGTGTTGTGGAGCGACATGGTATCTGTCTCGTTTTTCCATGTGAGCCACTATGTGTGTGACATGTATACGTGTGTTACTGCTTCTACTCTGTCTACAGCGGAGTCCCGGGGTTTGCTACTTCATTTATGTTAGTGTGTGTATGCGTCGCCAGTATTTTGTTATCGTTGGACACTGCCACCAGATTTGTGCCGGATGGGCTTCCGGTTGTTTGCATCTCCAACATTTGTCTCTAGCCCCATTGTGTATTTTTGCTGGGGTGTAGTGCCAGCGAGTGATTCGTTTGTAATTACTTTCTTGTGTGGTGATATTCGTGGACGTCTTATGGACCCTGAGAAAGATCTTTTGCCACTGGTCATGTGTTATGTCTAATTGTAGTGAGAAAAACAGCGCCAATGAGAGACCAATAAGATTCCTCATCGGAGTTGTATTGGTTGTAGGGCATTAGGGCATAACCCAGAGATTGAAGTAGCTTAAAACGAGACCGGAGTGGGTTAACCAATTTCAGACTCGATACCCCACAATAGATTGCTCTATCTATGTATAGCAAAAGAGTGCCATTCCTAGATCATAAATGAACTAGAAAAGTAGTGTGAAAATAATAAATGTCTTTATTAATTCCTCTAAGGGGAAATCAAGCAAAAATAATAATAATAATAATCATAATGAAACAAGTGAAAAAAAGTGGAAAACTAAATATGTACAATAATAAAAAGCAGCAGCCTACCTATTTACAAAGTGTATTGCCCTCACAAGCTGTGCATAACTCGTGGCTTTTGCTAAGAAGTATCTAACTGAGATACAATGTTGCAAACAGTTTAGAAATAACAACTCGTTCTGTGCACTAAAATGTAAGGGTTAGAAAGAATAACCATGTATCCCCTGGTGTACTTGATAGCAGAACTCCTTAAATAGAGTTAAATTGCTATGATCGCACATATAATGGATGCTTTCACCTGCTATCATTCCAAGGGTGGAAACCCACCCCCCCCAAAAAAAAAATAAACCCGCTAGGTTATATGGCTAGCAGGGATTTTTCAATTAGAGGTCTAATACGGGGTATTAGAGGGGTATTGGGGGAGGAGTGAGGCAGTATAGACCTAATTCGAAAAGAGGTCGAAGAAACTAGCCTTACAATGAATCCTAGACCCTCAATTAAGTACTTCCTCTAGTTCCAGATAATGGCTAGGGCGAGGCTACATATAATGGCTACATATAAATGGTGAACAATAAATCCGGCCGGACAAAGAGCAACAGGGAGAACGTCCTCTGAAATGCTTTAAACACCTAAACCCTTATTGAGCAGTCAGGATACTTTGATCAAAGTTTTGTGATATATATACGGTTCATGTGGCACACCGAGTGGTACCGAGTGTACCGCATGCTGAGTGCAATTCGGGTACAATGTGAGTGAAGTGCCGATCTATAAGAAAGGTTAGCTATACATAAATAGAGATTAATGTGCCTTCTCCGGTATTACAAACCCTCACACTGTCCCTATAAACAATTAACTCAAATAGCACAAATGGATCGGTGGCTGAGCTGAGCCTGGATAGTACTGACCCTGAACAAGTAAGCCCTAGTATAATAAAGACCTGAAAAAAAAACCCTACCCAAAGTAAAATAAACTTGGTAGTGCTGAACCTAGATAAAATTTATAATAGAAGTGGTTACGCTCAACGCGCGTTTCGGTGCCAGCATGCTCCTTTGTCAAGAGCTAATGTTAAGAGTGTCTTCTGTTTAAGGGGATGTGTTAGGCATAGTTTCTCGAAGGCCATTGGGTCTCTATCGCCATTCGGCAGAAGCTTCAAACTTCGGATAAAGTGGTTGAATTGTGTGTAGTAGAGGTGTTGTGTGCCCGTAGGGGATTGTGTAGTAAAGAGGGAGCGTATGTCTTTTAGTTTGTTCCCCTGAGCTACGTCCTGGAGCAGTAAGTATGGCCCATCGAGGCTAACTTGTCCTGTCCAGTTGGAGATTCTTGCTTGTAGAAGGGGTTGTGTGTGAGAGGGTATAGTGGTGAAGGGTATGGAGAGACGGTCTTGTTTAGAGTAATATTTGACCATACTCTGAGAGTAGCTGCGATCGTCGGGTGATGTTTGTGTTGTGTGAGTGTCCGATCTGACTTGTGCCATGGGATCGTCATAATGGGAGCCTCCATGAAGGAATATAATTTATATTTATATTTAACTTTTGTGAAGGATTACCCCCTCTTATCTGTCCTTTAGATAGTAATTATACACTTACAGCTTTTTTTCTTCTCCTCCATGAAGAAAGATTCTATTTTCACCCATTGATGGGTCGTGGTCTCATTCGCCCATTCATATACTCTTGCTAGGTGAATGGCTTTGTGGTATGTATCTATGTTTAGCTAGTAGGGGATGTGAGTATGACCACAGGAAGGATGTAATCAAAGCCCTAACCGTGTCAAAGAATTCCTTGGGCAGTGTTATAGGAAGCGTCTGCAGTACTTATAGGATGCGTGACAACACATTCATTTTTAAAATATTCAGCCAGCCGAACAATCCGTAACGTGGTTTGTGCCAGTTTTTCATATCTTTGGCTATGGCTGCTATTAGAAGAGGGGGGATGTTCAAGTCATATACTTGAGTAATCTTGTTTGGCAGATATACTCCTAGGTACTTAATGGAGGTAGGGGCCCAGGTGAAGTGAAATTGCTGTTGCAGTTGTGTGCCCATGTTTGGTGTCATGTTGAGCGGTAGCAACTCACATTTGGATAAGTTGTCTCGGAAGTTGGATATCTTTCCATAGACTTCCATTTCCTTTATGATGTGTGGGAGAGATTGGAGCGGGTGAAAAAAAGGTCACCAGCGATTGCTTAAATTTTGTATTACTCCCCTTTAATATTGACTCCCTGGATCAGCGGGTTGTCCCTAATTCCCTGTAGGAATGGCTCTAAGACCAATGTGAATAAGAGGGGGGAAAGGGGGCATCCCGGTCACGTTCCGTTGGCTATTTGCACTGGGTTAGATAGATGGCCGTTAATGTGTAGTTGGTCAGTGGGTGTCGAGTAAATCGTGCTCAGCCAGTTCAGCCATCGTGGCTCAAATCCCAAACGTCTCATCGTGGCTGTCATTAATGACCAGTCCACACTGTCGAACGCCTTTCTCGGCGTCTATGACCAACAAGGCACTCATTTTCACCCAGTGCATTAGATTTAGTAATTTTGTAGTGTTATTATTTGCTTCCCTGCCCGGCACAAAGCCGGATTGATCTGGGAGTAGCGCTTTTAGTCTAGTGGCCAAGATTTTTGTAAATATTTTAAAGTGTACATTAGTTAGTAAGATGGGCCTGTAACTGCCACAGTTCAGAGGGACCTTAGCCGGTTTTGGGATTAAGGCTATGGTTGCTTCCAAGTCTGTGTGGGTATTGATTGGGCTGAGGTTAAAGAATTAAAGGCGTTGAGGAATGGTTGTGCTAGGACCGGAGCCATGATTTTATAAAAGCTCTGGCTTTTACCTACTGGGGTGTGTCTGATTGCTCGGTGTAATTCGTCCAACGTAATTGGACTATCTAGGAAATTTATTAAGTTAGTCGGTAATGTGTTTTTGATTCTTGCCTGTAGGAAGTCTTGGATATCTGTCAGTGAGGGTGGTGTTTCCCTCAGGTTGTATAGGGCTGTGTAATATGTTTGGAATGCTTTAGTGATGTCTGGCATTAGAGAGGTCTTAGAGCCAACTGGGCGTTGAATTGCTGATATGAAGGCCTTTCCTGTTTTAAGGATTGGGTCAATAGGCGGCCGCTTTTCCCTCCCTGTTTGTAGTATGTATGTTTTGTGAGTTGTATTTTGCGTTTTGTATGAATTTGGAGTAGTGATTAGTGATGTACCGAACTGTCCACCGGCGAACAGTTCCCGGCGAACTTAGCGTGTTCGCGTTCGCCGCGGCGGGCGGACACATGCGCAGTTCGATCCGCCCCCTATTCGTCATCATTGGGCAAACTTTGACCCTGTGCCTCTCGGTCAGCAGACACATTCCAGCCAATCAGCAGCACTCCCTCCCTTCCACACCCTCCAACCTCCCTCCCAGCATGCATTTTCGATTCATTCGGAAGATGCATGCTTAGTGAGAGGAGGGAAAGTTTAGCTGCTGCTGATTAGATAGGGAAATTGATAGCTAGGCTAGGGTATTCAGTGTCCACTACAATCCTGAAGGACTCATCTGATCTCTGCTGTAAGGACAGCACCCCAAAAAGCCCTTTTTAGGGCTATAACATCAGGCTGCTTTTTTTTTTTTTTTTTCCTGTGTAATGTAATTGCAGGTGCCTGCCAGCCAGCTTCTGTGTGAGGTTCACATTGGATACTGTGCCTATTTGCCCAGTGCCACCACTCATATCTGTTTTAACAATTGGTTAAGCTTTACATTTAAAATATTTTTTTTTTTTTCACTGTAATAGAAGAGCAGTTGCCTGCCTGCCAGCTTCTGTGTGAGGTTGGATGCCTTGCCCATTTGCACAGTCAGTGCCACCACTCATATCTGTTTTAACAATTGGTTAAGCTTTAGATTTAAAATAAATATTTTTTTTTCACTGTAATAGAAGAGCAGTTGCCTGCCTGCCAGCTTCTGTGTCAGGTTGGATGCCTTGCCCATTTGCACAGTCAGTGCCACCACTCATATCTGTTTTAACAATTGGTTAAGCTTTAGATTTTAAATAAATAATTTTTTTCACTGTAATAGAAGAGCAGTTGCCTGCCTGCCAGCTTCTGTGTGAGGTTCACATTGGATACTGTGCCCACTAGCCCAGTGCCACCACTCATATCTGTTTTAACAATTGGTTAAGCTTTAGATTTAAAATAAATATTTTTTTTCACTGTAATAGAAGAGCAGTTGCCTGCCTGCCAGCTTCTGTGTCAGGTTGGATGCCTTGCCCATTTGCACAGTCAGTGCCACCACTCATATCTGTTTTAACAATAGCTTAAGCTTTAGATTTTAAAGACAACATTTTTTTTCACTGTAATAGAAGATCAGTTAGTTGTCTGCAAGCGTCTGGGTGTCAGGCCTACTTCAGCGTGTGCTCTGCAGACCCGTGCCAGCGTGCTTTGACAGTTGCCAATCATATCTGGTGTCTCTTTAGCGTGCTTTTACAAAGAAAAAAAGGTTTCCAGTGTTAGCTAATAGCAGACAGTCAGTGTCCTTCAAGCGGCTCTGTCAGGCCTTCCTTCAGCGTGTGCCCTGCACAACCCTGCCAGCGTGCTTTGACAGTTGCCACTCATATCTTGTGTCTCTATAGCGTGCTTTTACAACCAAAATTTTGTTTCCACTGTAATAGAAGAGCAGTTGCCTGCCTGCCAGCTTCTGTGTGAGGTTCACATTGGATACTGTGCCCACTAGCCCAGTGCCACCACTCATATCTGTTTTAACAATTGGTTAAGCTTTAGATTTAAAATAAATGTTTTTTTTTCACTGTAATAGAAGAGCAGTTAGTTGTCTGCAAGCGTCTGTGTTTCAGGCCTACTTCAGCGTGTGCTCTGCAGACCTGTGCCAGCATGCTTTGACAGTTGCCACTCATCTCTTGTGTCTCTATAGCGTGCTTTTACAACCAAAATTTTGTTTCCACTGTAATAGAAGAGCAGTTGCCTGCCAGCTTCTGTGTGAGGTTCACATTGGATACTGTGCCCACTAGCCCAGTGCCACCACTCATATCTGTTTTAACAATTGGTTAAGCTTTAGATTTAAAATAAATATTTTTTTTTCACTGTAATAGAAGAGCAGTTAGTTGTCTGCAAGCGTCTGTGTTTCAGGCCTACTTCAGCGTGTGCTCTGCAGACCTGTGCCAGCGTGCTTTGACAGTTGCCACTCATATCTTGTGTCTCTATAGCGTGCTTTTACAACCAAAATTTTGTTTCCACTGTAATAGAAGAGCAGTTGCCTGCCTGCCAGCTTCTGTGTGAGGTTCACATTGGATACTGTGCCCACTAGCCCAGTGCCACCACTCATATCTGTTTTAACAATTGGTTAAGCTTTAGATTTAAAATAAATATTTTTTTTTCACTGTAATAGAAGAGCAGTTAGTTGTCTGCAAGCGTCTGGGTGTCAGGCCTACTTCAGCGTGTGCTCTGCAGACCTGTGCCAGCGTGCTTTGACAGTTGCCAATCATATCTGGTGTCTCTTTAGCGTGCTTTTACAAAGAAAAAAGGTTTCCAGTGTAAGCTAATAGCAGACAGTCAGTGTCCTTCAAGCGGCTCTGTCAGGCCTTCCTTCAGCGTGTGCCCTGCACAACCCTGCCAGCGTGCTTTGACAGTTGCCAATCATATTTGGTGTCTCTATAGCGTGCTTTTAAAACCAAAATTTGTTTTTCACTGTTATAGATTGAATAGCAGTTACTTGTCTTCAAGCGGGTGTCTCAGGCCTACAGTGTGTGCTCTGCAGAACTGTTCCAGTGCACATTGCCAATCATATCTGGTGTCTCTATAGCGTGCTTTTAAAACCAAAATTTGTTTTTCACTGTTATAGATTGAATAGCAGTTACTTGTCTTCAAGCGGCTCTGTCAGTCCTTCCTTCAGCGTGTGCTCTGCAGAACTGTTCCAGTGCACATTGCCAATCATATCTGGTCTCACAGTAGCTTGCACGCATAGTACCACTAATCCCAAAAAAAATGACAGGCAGAGGCAGGCCACCCCGCAGGGGCCGTCGTGGTCGTGGTGCTGTGATTCCCTTTTGCCCTAGAATAATGCCCAGTTTTCAGAAGCCACGTACCCTGAACTTGAAAAGTTCTGAGGACTTAGTTGACTGGCTAACACAGGACACCCAATCTTGTACAGCCTCCGCTCGGAACCTTGACGCACCATCCTCCTCCAGCTTAGCTTCAGGCACCTCTCAAGATAGCACTCACCCGCCTGCCGCCACCACCAAAACTAGCACCACAGCCGCTTTACTTGGTATGTCAGAGGAGTTATTCACACACCCGTTTGAAGAAATGAGTGATGCGCAACCATTATTGCTAGAGGATGTAGATAACAGGGATATGTCTCAGGCAGGCAGCATTAAACACATGGAGGTACGGTGTGATGATGATGATGTTGTACCCGCTGCTGCTTCCTTTTCTGAGTTGCCAGATACAAGCGAAGCGGTTGATGATGACGATGCGTCCATGGATGTCACGTGGGTGCCCGCTCGGCAAGAAGAAGAACAGGGCGAAAGTTCAGATGGGGAGACAGAGAGGAGGAGGAGGAGACGAGTTGGAAGCAGGGGGGGGTCGTCGCAAGGAGCTAGTGGCACAGTCAGACAGCATGCATCGGCACCCGGGGTCAGCCCGACAGCACGCCAATCAACGCATGCTGTGTCCACCACCAGAATGCCGTCATTGCAGAGCTCAGCAGTGTGGCATTTTTTTTGTGTGTCTGCCTCGGACAACAGCGATGCCATTTGCAACCTGTGCCAAAGGAAACTGAGTCATGGGAGGTCCAACACCCACCTAGGTACAACTGCTTTGCGTAGGCACATGATCTCACATCACAAACGCCTATGGGATCAACACATGAGTACAAGCAGCACGCCTACTCTAAGCCACCATCCTCCTCCTGGTCCAGCATCTTCAGCCACGTCAACCACTGCTGTCCTTCTTGCCCCCTCTCAACCATCCGCCACTCCGTCTCCTGCCTTGAGCAGTTCCCGCTCATCTGCCCACAGTCATGTGTCTGTCAAGGACATGTTTGAGCGTAAGAAGCCAATGTCACCAAGTCACCCCCTTGCCCAGCGTCTGACAGCTGGCTTGTCCGAACTATTAGCCCGCCAGCTTTTACCATACAATCTGGTTGAGTCTGAGGCGTTCAAAAAATTTGTAGCTATTGGGACACCGCAGTGGAAGGTACCCGGCCGGAATTTCTTTTCACAAAAGGCAATCCCCAACTTGTACTCGATTGTGCAAAAGGAAGTCATGGCATGTCTGGCACACAGTGTTGGGGCAAGGGTCCATCTGAGCACTGATACCTGGTCTGCAAAGCATGGTCAGGGCAGGTATATCACCTACACTGCGCATTGGGTAAACCTGCTGACGGCTGACAAGCAAGGAATGCGTGGCATTGCAGAGGAGTTGGTGACACCGCCACGAATTGCAGGCAGTTCTGCTGCCACCTCCTCTACTCCTCCTACTCCATCCTCTTCCATAACCTCCTCGGCTGAGTCCTCTTGTGCCGCTGCTTCTTGCTCCACATCAACGGCACCCCCCCAGCTCCCCAGGTACTATTCCACATCCCGGATACGGCAGTGTCACGCCGTCTTGGGTTTGACTTGCTTGAAAGCAGAGAGTCACACCGGACAAGCACTCCTGTCCGCCCTGAACGCACAGGTGGAAAAGTGGCTGACTCCGCAGCAACTGGATATCGGCAAAGTGGTGTGTGACAACGGAAAAAATTTGATAGCGGCATTGAAGTTGGGCAAGTTGACACATGTGCCGTGCATGGCACATGTGTGTAATCTGATCGTACAACGCTTTGTGCATAAGTACACAGGCTTACAGGACGTCCTGAAGCAGGCCAGGAAGGTGTGTGGCCATTTCAGGCGTTCCTACACGGCCATGGCTCACTTTGCCGATATCCAGCGGCGAAACAACATGCCAGTGAGGCGCTTGATTTGCGACAGCCCTACACGTTGGAATTCAACACTCCTAATGTTCGACCGCCTGCTCGAACAAGAAAAAGCTGTTAATGAATATTTGTATGACCGGGGTGCTAGGACAGCCTCTGGGGAGCTGGGAATTTTTTTGCCACGTTACTGGACGCTCATGCGCAATGCCTGTAGGCTCATGCGTCCTTTTGAGGAGGTGACAAACCTAGTCAGTCGCAGTTGTGTGTGTGCGTGTGTATGGCTGTCTGCCTGAGTGTGTGTGTGTGACAGGGTGAAGATTTCTTGCACATGGGTGTGACAGGGTGAAGATTTCTTGCACAGGGCGCCCAAAGGCCTAAGGCTGGCCCTGCGCATGGGTCAGTGGCTCTGCACCAGACTTCCCTCCAATTGATCAAAGTTAAAGGATTTCAAGTGGACTGATTACAATTACAGGGCCTCTAAAGAGTCCTGTATTGTTATTTGTCGTCACTACCTTCCCGCGTCGGGAGTGGGTCATTTGCGCCCCTGCTGCCTTCCTTGCATGTGGTAGCTGTTTGTCAGGGATTTGTCAATCCATATCTGCCAAGTGACCCTATGACAGGGTGAAGATTTCTTGCACATGGGTGTGACAGGGTGAAGATTTCTTGCACAGGGCGCCCAAAGGCCTAAGGCTGGCCCTGCGCATGGGTCAGTGGCTCTGCACCAGACTTCCCTCCAATTGATCAAAGTTAAAGGATTTCAAGTGGACTGATTACAATTACAGGGCCTCTAAAGAGTCCTGTATTGTTATTTGTCGTCACTACCTTCCCGCGTCGGGAGTGGGTCATTTGCGCCCCTGCTGCCTTCCTTGCATGTGGTAGCTGTTTGTCAGGGATTTGTCAATCCATATCTGCCAAGTGACCCTATGACAGGGTGAAGATTTCTTGCACATGGGTGTGACAGGGTGAAGATTTCTTGCACAGGGCGCCCAAAGGCCTAAGGCTGGCCCTGCGCATGGGTCAGTGGCTCTGCACCAGACTTCCCTCCAATTGATCAAAGTTAAAGGATTTCAAGTGGACTGATTACAATTACAGGGCCTCTAAAGAGTCCTGTATTGTTATTTGTCGTCACTACCTTCCCGCGTCGGGAGTGGGTCATTTGCGCCCCTGCTGCCTTCCTTGCATGTGGTAGCTGTTTGTCAGGGATTTGTCAATCCATATCTGCCAAGTGACCCTATGTAGGGGTAACAGTCCCTATTCTGCTCTGTGTCAGTGTGTATCATGGTCTCTGTGGACAAGGAACAGTCTCTATTCTGCTCTGTGTCAGTGTGTATCAGGGGTTTTGAGGACAGGTGTCAATCCATATCTGCCAAGTGACCCTATGTATATCTGCTGTCAGTACACAGGAAAAGTTTAAATATTTCTTGTTCTACGTTCTCTGCAACTCCACGCACCGACTCATCCAATACGTGAAGATCTGGGGTTTCTCTGACTCTCCTCAGTAGTGTATCAAACAGAGTCTGCACTGTGGTAACACGGACATCTTCAGGACATAACTCAACTATTTGCAGATAGGCAGTCTGCAGCTTCTCTTTTTCACCTGTTCTCTTCTTTCTCTTATGCGTATTCTTGTCTATATGCAGGTGGTCTCTTGCCTTTCTTTTAACCAATTCGTTCCTTCCATATGGTTTCAAAAGATCTCTGGCATCATTACTTTCAACGCAAATAACGTCATCATAGTTAGTCTCCTCATTATTCACCGGGAAGAGAGTGTTTGCACTGACTACCCACAGCATGCTCTTGCCATTGCCTACTCCACCTTCAACGACAGGGTGCAAGTCCCAAGGAGAAGGATCATTCACTTTATTATCTGTCTTTATTTCACAAGTAGTGCCTGGAACATCCTCATGGGTCACAAGATGTAAATCTGGACTAATGTCAACCCCAGGGTCTGGAAAATCATCAATTTGAAATTGGCAGAAACCTATGGTGCATAAACATCATATCTATGCGTGTATACAAGGAGTGCAGAATTATTAGGCAAGTTGTATTTTTGAGGATTAATTTTATTATTGAACAACGACCATGTTCTCAATGAACCCAAAAAACTCATTAATATCAAAGCTGAATATTTGTGGAAGTAGTTTTTAGTTTGTTTTTAGTTTTAGCTATTTTAGGGGGATATCTGTGTGTGCAGGTGACTATTACTGTGCATAATTATTAGGCAACTTAACAAAAAACAAATATATACCCATTTCAATTATTTATTTTTACCAGTGAAATCAATATAACATCTCAACATTCACAAATATACATTTCTGACATTCAAAAACAAAACAAAAACAAATCAGTGACCAATATAGCCACCATTCTTTGCAAGGACACTCAAAAGCCTGCCATCCATGGATTCTGTCAGTGTTTTGATCTGTTCACCATCAACATTGCGTGCAGAAGCAACCACAGCCTCCCAGACACTGTTCAGAGAGGTGTACTGTTTTCCCTCCTTGTAAATCTCACATTTGATGATGGACCACAGGTTCTCAATGGGGTTCAGATCAGGTGAACAAGGAGTCCATGTCATTAGATTTTCTTCTTTTATACCCTTTCTTGCCAGCCACGCTGTGGAGTACTTGGACGCGTGTGATGGAGCATTGTCCTGCATGAAAATCATGTTTTTCTTGAAGGATGCAGACTTCTTCCTGTACCACTGCTTGAAGAAGGTGTCTTCCAGAAACTGGCAGTAGGACTGGGAGTTGAGCTTGACTCCATCCTCAACCCGAAAAGGCCCCACAAGCTCATCTTTGATGATACCAGCCCAAACCAGTACTCCACCTCCACCTTGCTGGCGTCTGAGTCGGACTGGAGCTCTCTGCCCTTTACCAATCCAGCCACGGGCCCATCCATCTGGCCCATCAAGACTCACTCTCATTTCATCAGTCCATAAAACCTTAGAAAAATCAGTCTTGAGATATTTCTTGGCCCAGTCTTGACGTTTCAGCTTGTGTGTCTTGTTCAGTGGTGGTCGTCTTTCAGCCTTTCTTACCTTGGCCATGTCTCTGAGTATTGCACACCTTGTGCTTTTGGGCACTCCAGTGATGTTGCAGCTCTGAAATATGGCCAAACTGGTGGCAAGTGGCATCTTGGCAGCTGCACGCTTGACTTTTCTCAGTTCATGGGCAGTTATTTTGCGCCTTGGTTTTTCCACACGCTTCTTGCGACCCTGTTGACTATTTTGAATGAAACGCTAGATTGTTCGATGATCACGCTTCAGAAGCTTTGCAATTTTAAGAGTGCTGCATCCCTCTGCAAGATATCTCACTATTTTTGACTTTTCTGAGCCTGTCAAGTCCTTCTTTTGACCCATTTTGCCAAAGGAAAGGAAGTTGCCTAATAATTATGCACACCTGATATAGGGTGTTGATGTCATTAGACCACACCCCTTCTCATTACAGAGATGCACATCACCTAATATGCTTAATTGGTAGTAGGCTTTCGAGCCTATACAGCTTGGAGTAAGACAACATGCATAAAGAGGATGATGTGGTCAAAATACTCATTTGCCTAATAATTCTGCACTCCCTGTATGTACCTGTGGGCGGGGAAAAGAATGAGTAGTCCCGTCTAGTGGGGTGTATGGTCCTCCAGCAGTCATACAGGCGTGCTTCGTGTAGTATGGTGCGTAGTCTTGCGCGTGCTGAGGCAAGGTAGTCACTGGATGAGGATGAAGTACTGTATCTAAGTCCCCATCTAGGGTAAAGTTCATGTCAACCCCCCATGATAAGTATACCCTCTTGAAACGTGGGCAGGTTTGTTAAGATTCTTTTCCAGGCCTGACATTGTTTCTTATTCGGAAGGTACAGGTTCGCGAACGTAACCTTGTGTTACCTATGGTCCCTGAAACGAATATGTAACAACCGGCCTCATCAGTTTGTTGCTTATTGAATGTGAAAGGGACGAGGGGGGGCGTGGCTAACTGCCGGACAAGATGGATGCATAATACTCAGCTCCGGCAAACGGGCTGACAATCCGACTCAATCCTACTACACAGAACGTGATTAACCCCTTAAGACCGCAGGACGTACTATGCCGTCCTTATTTTGGTGGCTCTAAAAGCCGCAGGACGGCATAGTACGTCCTGCGATCTTATGTACTTACCCGTTCGCCGGCGATCCCACGCCGGCGATCGCGGTATGGGGGACTTACCTGGGAGCCCAGGGAGTCCCCCTGCGTCCTCTTCAGCCGCCCAGGGCCATGTGATCGCGAGGTCCTTGCGAGGACCCCGCGATCACATGGACGGCATAGCCGTCCAAGGCATTGCCAGCAGGGGGAGTGCCTGTAATGACAGGTACTCCCCCTGCTGTCTGAAAAAAAAATAAAAAATGTTAAAACAGTGTAAAAATAAATTATATATACTTAGATCATATATATATTTATTATATATATGATCTAAGTATATATATACACACATATACACACATACACATAAATATGCATACACTAATTATATATATATATTAATATCAAAATACACGTACAATGATATTGATTAAATATATATATAATTTTCATTATATATATATTTATATATAATAAAAATAAATAAATATATAAATACGTTAAAAAAATAAATAAAAAATAATAAAAAAATAATAAAAAAAAATAGATAAAAAATATATAAACATGCGTAATTTCGTTCTAACTGTATTTTAAAATTAATATATATATATATTGATATCAAAATACATGTAGAACGAAATAATATATATATCTATATACATAAGTATATACGTATATATCACTATGTATATACCTATATATAAATAAAAATAATAAAAAAAATTATATACATATATATACACACATATATATATAATAATTCTACGCATATATTTATGTAATAATTTTACATAATTAGGTCATTTTATTAATTACAATTTGCAGGACCTGCCTGCCAACCCAGGCCAAAAGTTCAGGGAATTACATTGTCTAGCACTATATTTAACTCTGTAACTTTCCAAGACACCATGAAACCTGTACATGGGGGGTACTGTTTTACTCGGAAGACTTCGCTGAACACAAATATTAGTGTTTCAAAACAGTAAAATATATTACAACGACGATATCGTCAGTGACAGTGACATTTTTTGCATTTTTCACACACAAATGGCACTTACACTGACGATATAATTGTTGTGATACGTTTTACTGTTTTGAAACACTAATATTTGTGTTCAGCGAAGTCTCCTGAGTATAACAGTACCCCTCATGTACAGGTTTTATGGTGTTTTCAAAAGTTACAGAGTCAAATATAAGGTTTGCGTTTCAGTTTTTTCACATTAAAATTCGCCAGGTTGCCTTTGAGACCGTATGGTAGCCCAGGAATGAAAATTATCCCCATGATGGCATACCATTTGCAATAGTAGACAACCCAGGGTATTGCAAATAGGGTATGTTCAGTTTTTTTAGTAGCCACTTAGTCACAAACACTGGCCAAAATTTGCGTTCAAATTAGTTTTTTGCATTTTCAAATATTAACACTAACTTTGGCCAGTGTTTGTGACCAAGTGGCTACTAAAAAAGACTGGACATACTCAATTTGCAATACCTTAGGTTGTCTACTTTTGCAAATGGTATGCCATCATGGGGGTAATTCTTATTTCTGGGCTACCATATGGTCTCAAAGGCAACCATATTTCAATGTAAAAAAACTGAAATATGTAACACGCTATATTTGACCCTGTAACTTCCCAAAACACCATAAAACCTGTACATAGGGGGTACTGTTTTACACGCGAGACATCGCTGAATACAAATATGTGTATTGTATTGCAGTAAAAGCAAACAGTATTATGACATTCACAGTTAGAATGTCACGTAGAACTAAAAAAATTTAAAAAATTCTTATTTTCTCCCATTTTTTAAATATTTTTTTCATATTAAATTATGTTCCATACCTAAATATTTGATGTTAAACGAAAGCCCCGTTTCCCCTGAATAAAATGATATATAATAATGGGGGGTGCATTTAATATGAAAGAGGTGAATTATGGTTGGACAGACATATAGCGCAAATGCCAGGTTTTGTTTACGTTTTTTTGGATCACAACTTGTACATTTGGCTGCGGTCTTAAGGGGTTAAAACCTCAACACAGAAAATGTCGCAACACAAAAGCAAGAAGAATTCGGCTAAAGCTAAAAAATTGAATTTCTTCCAACAAAAACCTAATCTGTCACACTCGGGCCTACAACCTAACAACCAAGATGGCAACGAGGGTACCGACGATGAAAGCGCATCACAATGTCTGCCTGGACCAGGGGATGCCCTGACAAAAAGCTACCTAACCCAGGCACTGGAGACCCTCTCCCGAAAGCTTATTGGCTCTTGGCAGCACTCCATGGACTCTCTCCGCAAGGATGTCCAAGAAATAGGCAGAAGGACGTCGCACATGAAATCGAAAATGGATGAAGTAGCAGCTGTACACAATAATCTCGCAACACACGTGGAGCACTTAGAAGAAAAATTGCTACTCACAGAAATGAAACTGGCGGACATGGAGGACAGTTCTCGGCGAAACAACCTGCGGCTGCGGGGTGTGCCTGAGACAGTACTCCCAGCGGATCTGCAAGTGTATGTAGGCCTGCTCAGTGCTTATGCGCCCGAAATTCCGTCCGACAGGCTGTTACTCGACAGGGTTCATCGAGTGCCACGACCGCGGAACCTCTCAGATTCCTCACCCAGGGATGTTCTGCTACGCGCCCATTACTATCACATTAAGGAGCACGTCCTCCGCGCCAGCAGAAGTAAACCCAAGCCTCCAGACGACTATGCCATGGTACAAATCTTCCCAGACATATCAGCGACTACTCTGCGCAAGAGGAAGGAATTCACCCCCATCACCGCGGCACTTCGCAACAATGGCATGAGGTACAGGTGGGGATACCCCACAAAGCTATTAGTGACCAGAGAAGGCACCCTCAAGGCTATGCTGACCCCTGAAGATGGCGTTACCAAGTTAAAGTCGTGGGGCATCAATCCACAACTAGAACTTACACAAGCTCCATCCCTGGGCAGACTATGCCTGGACTGGCAGACAGTGTCTGGCACTCGTTAATCCAGGCTGACCGCTGTATGAGGGACACGCAAGTATTGTGCACCACACACATATCACCCACAGGCATACTGTAACTGGAAGGGCCCAGCGGAACTCTTGCCCCCTGCCCATAGCTGGCACCACCTGAGTGTTATGCCGCCTACCCACAATGAGATACTCTCCTTCCTGGCACTGAACATACTCGCATGTCATAATATAGACTTCCATATGATGGCCTGCTAATAATTGTGAACTCTCACATTACCACATTGACAGAAATGGCATAAATGTTCAGGGTGATACATAGCAGTCGGGGGCCCGACACGCCCGGGTGCCGACTGCTCAGGGGGGAGGGCGGGGGGGACGCGCGGGGTACCTCGCAGTCTGAGACAATGGCCAAATGTGTGTCTATATAATTTATGTTTTTCAACCGTGCGCTATTTTACCTTGCTGTTGTTATATTATAATAGTTACTGCCGACAAACCCCCGAGACAGCACAACATCACTAACCAACCCTGGGTGGGAAGAGGTGGCTCCTTGAAGCACGGATGGGGCTTGAGGACAGGGAGTACAATGGAGAAGCCTGCAATATAGCTTGGCCACAGGAGCCCTTTCAGATGCCGATAAGAGCCCCCAACAGCACGTTACCAACTTGCGAATAGTTTGTACTGTACTCATTACAGTGTCCACTCATGCAGCAAGCCCATCCAGGTTGCTTCCTGGCTCTCACATATTCCACAAAAAAAATTCTGTCCAAACCCTAAAGGCAAAACAAGCCCACACGCCACACCGCAGGAGACAAATGTTTCCGTACCCCACGGTGCGCAACCACCGCACCAACTCCCTGCTACAGGGAATATGTACATACCCCGTTCCTACCATCCCTCCCTTTACCACATCCAAGTTGTCCCCTTCCCGTTCGAGGTATATTAGTCTCTCAAATTTTAGACCAACAGGAGTACTCCAAATAAATAACCCAATAACACAACCTGAAGATACAAACTATTAACGCGTGCGGCTTGAATACTCCGCACAAGCGGCGTGTCTTAATAGACACAGCTAGGAAAGAAAAAATAGCTGTCCTCTGTGTTCAAGAAACCCATTTTACACACACTAAAATTCCTAGGTTTGCGCAACAGGACTACCCCACGCAATACCACTCCACACATTCCTCTAAATCCAAAGGCGCCTCCATACTCATCCACAAGTCACTATCGTTCGAATTACTTCAAGTCAAAAAAGACTCCCAAGGTAGATTTGTCATCATTCACTGCACGATAAATGACATTAATTACACAATCGCCTCAGTATACAGCCCAAATACTAATCAAAGACATGTTCTGCACAAGGTTCTCTCCAAAATACCTGGCCCGCAATTGCATAATTTAATTTTATGTGGAGACCTAAACCATATATTCGACCAAGTTTTAGACACAACAGTCCAACATGACACCAGGAGGCATGCTGCCCTAAAACCCCAATGCAAAGCTATGCCGAAATTGCTGCTCGAATACAATATCTATGACTCTTGGCGCACAACGCACCCAAACATTTGTGAATATACGCATCACTCACGAGTCCACAAAACAAGCTCACGTATTGATCACATCCTCATAGCTGCACACCTCCTCACATCCATGACAGACTGCATGATAGAAGACTTGACATGGTCAGATCATGCGCCCGTACTCCTAACACTACAGGACAAGTTCCCCTTTAGGGGAACCTCCCCATGGAAACTGAATGATAGCATCTTATTTGATAACTCTTTCAAAGATACACTAGAAAAAGAAATACAGCTATACTTCAACACAAACTACTCACCCCAAATAGAACCTGCTCAAAAAACTCCGAGACCAAACAAATGCCCAACTCCTTTCCCCGACTACTTGCCACTATATCTTCCCCTTGCTATTCTGGTAGGCCCCGCACCCTTAAATTATTTCTTCGGCCTCTATTTATCAGGATAAAACTTACAAGGAAAGGTTAAAGGAACTTAACATGTATAGCTTAAAGGAAAAACGAGACGAGCGGGATATGATAGAAACATTTAAATACATAAAGGGAATCAACACAGTAGAGGAGGAGACTATATTTAAAATAAGAAAAACTACCACAATAAGAGGACAGTCTTAAATTAGAGGGGCAAAGGTTTCAAAATAAAATCAGGAAGTATTACTTTACTGAGAGGTTAATGTATGCATGGAATAGCCTTCCAGCTGAAGTGGTAGAGGTTAACACAGTAAAGGAGTTTAAGCATGCGTAAGATAGGCATAAGGCTATCCTAGCTATAAGATAAGGCCAGGGACTAATGAAAGTATTTAGAAAATTAGGCAGACTAGATAGGTCGATTTGTTCTTATCTACCTATCATTCTATGTTTCTATGATCGAGTGGCCCATGGTAGCGGTGGGGTTATGGTATGGGCAGGTGTATGTTATGGACAACGAACACAGGTGCATTTTATTGATGGCATTTTGAATGCACAGAGATACCGTGATGAGATCCTGAGACCCATTGTTGTGCCATTCATCCACAACCATCACCTCATGTTGCAGCATGATAATGCACAGCTTCATGTTGCTAGGATCTGTACACAATTCATGTAAGCTGAAAACATCCCCGTTCTTGCATGGCCAGCATACTCACTGGACATGTAACTCATTGAGCATATTTTGCTCTGGATCTGCGTATACGACAGCGTGTTCCAGGTCCTGCCAATATCCAGCAACTTTGCACAGTCATTGAAGAGGAGTGGATCAACATTCCATAGGCCACAATCGCCTGATCACCTCTATGCAAAAGAGATGTGTTGTACTGCGTGAGGCAAATGGTGGTCAAACCAGATACTGACTGGTTTTCGGTCCCCCCCCCCCCCCCCCCCCCCCACCATATGCTTTGTGACTTACAAACATTTTAGAGTGGCCTTTTATTGTGGCCAGCCTAAGACACACCGTTGCAATAATCATGTTGTCTAACCAGCATCTTGATATGCCACACCTGTGAGGTGGATGGATTATCTCGGCAAAGGAGAAGTGCTCACTAACACAGATTTAGACAGGTTTGTGAACAATATTTGAGAGAAATCGGCCTTTTGTGAACATAGAAAAAGTCTTAGATCTTTGTGTTGTGTTTATAATTGTGTTCAGTGTATAAAGAACATTATTATTGTGCTTCCTCCTCTACATACACATAGTAAGGCATTGCTGGGACAGTCTGACATTGTTGGTGTCCTTTCCACGCAAAAAATGGATCCTCAAATTCTGTCCCGCAGGTCAATCTGCTGGTTATATTTTAGAATGCTGGAGGGACATGGCACTAGGACCAAGCACATAGCGATTCAGCTGTGCATGTGCAAGGTTTGTCTTGTGGGGGCAGGCTGTCAGCTAGTATGCCACCCACTTTATGCATGTTCCTGTCCATTTTTTGAGAAGTACCAGCCCTTTCATGTGTGGTTCTGTCCATCTGTCAACCTGCCCACCTCTGTGGGCATGTATGAGTAAGCATCAGACATTAAGAATAGGCCAATTATATTCTTCCTTAAGGGACAGAGATTGAAACTTTGATAAGTAGTAAGCCTAATCTACCACAAAATGCACAACTAATAAGAAAAACATAATGGTACTACAGTGGTACTATTCTTCACCAGGGGTGTAGTAAGGTGATGAGCTGCCTGCCCGGGGTCAAGTTTTTTTCATTTGTGCCCCCGACAAAAATGTTACACAAAGCCCACCCACCCATTTCTAAAGCAAACACTCTAAGCGGGATATACACACTGACAAACATCCATCTATCTCTGATTTACTTTTACCCACCCTCATCCCTATCATGCCTCCAGTTCTTTGACCTGTGGAGGAGTGAACAGACCATCTGTTCTTCCCCTCAGGCCCGGTAAGTGACATATGAGGCATAAGAGCCAGAGAAAGGGTCTCAGATGCATCTGTAATCTAACCAAGACCAGGAAGAACTGTCCAAGGTACATGGTCTAGAATGACATATGCAATGATCAGCCACAACATTAAAACCACCTACCTGATATCGTGTAGTCCACCTCATGCTGTCAAAGCAGCTCTGATCTGTCAAGACATGGACTCCACAAGACCTCTAAATCTGTCCTGTGGTATGTTGCACCAAGACATTAGCAGCAGATGTTTCAAATCCTACAAGTTGCAGGATCCTTGGATCGAGGCTTCCACGGATCGGATTTGTTGTTTCAGCACAGATGCTCAGTGGGATTGCAGTATGGCAGGGTGCATTATTCTGCTGAAAGAGGCCACTGCCATCAGAGAACACCATTGCCATGAAAGGGTGTATGTGGTTTACAATAATCTCTTGGTAGGTGGTACGTGTCAAAATAACATCTACATGAATGCCAGGACCCAAGCTTTCCCAGCAAAACATTGCAAAGAGCATAACTTTGCCCTCACTGGTCTGCCTTCTTCCCATAGTGCATCCTGTAGCCATTCCTTCCCCAGGTAAAATACACACAATCATCCGGCCATCCACCAGTTCTAAAAGAAAAAATGATTAATCAGACCAGGCAACCTTCTTCCATTGCTCCATGGTCTTTTGACAGTGGTCATCATGGGCACTGTGACCGGTGTGTGGACCAGATGGGCTAGTCTTCACTCCCCACATGCATCAATGAGCCTTAAACACCCATGACCCTAACGCCGGTTTAACGGTTTTCCTTTCTTGCACCACTTATGGTAGGTACGAACTACTGCATATTAGGAACACCCCACAAAACTTGCCGTTTTGGGGATGCTCAAACATGAACATTTAATTTGCCATCTTATCTATTGGCTCTGGGTACCAAAGAATATTATTATGTAACTATTTTTCCTGTCACCCCTTTATGCCCAGCAACCACAACACTACTTCAATATGGGCAGTGGGTGGAGATTACAGGATTAGAAAGTTTTATAACAATCAAGATTATTTCACTCATTATTAGGGTTAAATGACTGTGAACGTCAAACAAGAAAATCATTTACTGAATTTCCATCTGACAACACATTAACGTTAGATTGTGTGACAAACTTAAAAGCACTAAAGCCCTGCTACCAATCCATTGGAAATTGGCAATGAAATAGTCTTTCCAAGCACCTGCAAACTCCCATGACAGCAAAATTAAGGATTCTTCGCCGACAGCCACTATTTCCATCAAAGCAGACAAATGATAGAAAATATATATATACATATATATATATGCCTCAAGAACCCAGAAGCTACATCCTAGAACATGCAGATTAACATACTGAAATTCTTTGTAGCATACTCTAGCTCAATGAAGTGGTCTGGGTGCCAGGTCCCTCAGGTTTTAACCCTTCAGATGCAAACATAGCAGTTTCAGAGAAACTGCTATGTTTACATTTGGGGTTAAGCCAGCCTCTAGTGGCTCCAGACAGCCACCAGAGGCGCATCTGCGACGCTGGAGGCACATTTCGCCTCCATCGCGCAGAGCGTCCATAGCACTCGCCGCGCATTCGGCTCCGTTGACGTCGGCGGGGGAGGAGAGGTCACCAGCGCCGAGGGAGCCCAGCGCTGGATTAAGGTAAGTGGCTGAAGGGGTTTTAACCCCTTCAGCCCAGCGGGAGGGGGACCCTGAGGGTGGGGGCACCCTCAGGATCACTATAGTGTCTGCTTTGTTTTCCTGACACTATAGTGATCCTTTAAAGGGTTACTCCAAGCACCATAAGCAGGGATTTTAAGTGGTCATAGTGTCTGGAGTGTTCACCTCCGGCAGCATAATTGGTGTGTCATCAGCCAGCCTGGAACTAGAACTTTGGGCTGGCTAATGTCAGTTCTGGGCAACTTTCAATGCACTTAATTCAGTAATTGGCTAAGAGTGGTTAGCTGACACTGTAAGCTAACGAATAGCGATCGCCACGACTTCTGGTTGCCGTGGGGCTCTGCACTGGAAGCATGTTACCAGACCACCAGGGAGCATTGGAGACCAGCAGGGGCCCAGGGAAGGGGCAAACAATTGCCTTATTACTGGGTAACAGTGCCAAGATAACCCTGGAAAAAATGGACCTTTAATGTTCACTGTTACTAGAATCTTTATGAATAATCTATTTTATTGCACTGGTATTTCACCAAAATGACAATGCAAGCAAAAAGTATCCTAGGATAATTACGGACTTCTTAGATTTGTGTCCAAACATGGAAAAGGGCAGAGCTTTCAGTTGTGTTTGCCAGCTGCTATTTCCCTTCAGCCTTCACTTATGGCATCTTCTGGAAGAATTATCAAAAAATGCCGGGGTAGGCATGAGAAGATTAAAGGAGAAGAGCACAATCATGGTGCATGTACACAAGTATGAAATGCATTCACATGACAGGGTTTGAGGGCTGGAAGATGGCAGAATGAGAAAAAAAAAAGAGTTTTAGATCAGGATATCACTTTTTGCGTTCTCCCCAGGCATCAACATGCAAGCTGGCATGTTGCCTGGGATGTCCTTGCAGTCCCTATATGTAATGGTAGGTAATTGCTGATGTCAAAACTGCAATTAGTGGGAAAGGTTTTTTGGATTTTTTTTTAAACTCTTCTGCATAATGCATACAGTAATTTAGGTAACTAGCCGTCTCATATAATAATAACAACAAATTATTTAACCAGAAAAGATACATTCAGATTACTCTGGTTTCCAAGTACGTCCTGGGGGTGTTACTTTTGCCCAACATTCAAGGGAGGGGATGTTACTATATGCCTTAATGCATAAAACACTAGGTCCTACTTGGCTTGTAATAGAGTTTCACTCCACAAAAAAAACATGAAAATATAATTTACTATTATTTTCTTTTTTTTTTCCAAAGTATTCAGATATATAATAACAGTTTGTTCAATATAACAAAAGATCTCATCATTGTTAAGTAGAAGGTCATTTAGTTTCAATTGAGGAGGAATAAGTGGCAGGGATGGTAGAGACATTTCTAAGAACAAGGGTCCATGGTCTGACCATGTGATCGCTGCATACCTGGAGGATTTGATTAGATGGAGGAATCTGTGTTGTAAAAACATGTCTATGCGTGCGTGTGTCTATGCGTGTGTAAGTACCTGTGGGTGGAGAGAAGTAAGAATAATCCCTGCTATTGAGATGCAGTGTTCTCCAACAATCATAGTTGCGTATTGTGTAAACTATTGTGTAGCCTTTTCCGTGCTGTTCTAAGGTAGTCACTGGAGGGGGATGTCGTGTCTAAGTCACCTTCCAATGTAATATTCATGTCCCCCCCAAAAATATGTATAACCTCTTGGAATGTGGCTAGTTTGTTAAATATTAAATAAATATTTGCGAGTGTGACCTGTGTGTTTCCTATTGTCCCATTTACAAATATATAACGGCCAGCTTTGTCGACCTGTTGCTTGCTGAACTTGAAGGGGACTTGGCACCCTATCAATATCCCCAACCCCTGGCTTTTGCCCCTGTATAGTGGCTGAAATAGCCGTTTGGGTATCTGCGATTTTGCAGTGTCGGAGCAGAGTCCTGGCAAAAGTGTGTAGAATAAAGGATACATGATAGTTTATTTCCAGTGAGTGATACTATTCTATCTCTGTACATGAGACAGAACAAGGTTAGTTGGTAGCGTGGCATATAAGGCACTCGATTCAAAGTAATCCACAATGAGTGTGTGTAATTTGTGGGAGACTTAGAGGACAATCATGTCCTGATGAGTATGGGGGGAGGGTTTATGAGATCAGCCGCCAAGTAGGTTAATACTCTGTGTGTTGGCTCATCTTAAGCTGCAGCTAACCACAGATTAATAAACTTAAGTAAACTATAAACCATAAGAAACAATAGTTACGAGTTGACATATATATATTCATATATTACGAGTTGACATATATATATTCATATATTACGAGTTGACATATATATATTCTTATATATATATATATACATATATATGACCTGCATAATGTTGTGCGGGTTAGTTCCAACTTTTGTTAAGGTTACTAGAGTTCGAACAGTCTTACATCTTGCCTGCATTTGGAGTGTGAGCAATATGTATGGAAAGAAATTTGGATTCCTCGGAAGTCCAAAACATTTAATCCGTTATTGTGGTGAGGTCTTAGTATTGAGTCCTCTATGGAAAGGTGACTCCACGTTTTCAGATCCCGCTTTTGCAGGCTTGTTGGACACAGAGTCTTGTGGTCAATATGTAAAAGTGTTCCGGAACTAGTGGTCTGTGAAGAGAGCCGCTTACAGTTCTTTACTTGTGTGGAAGTAAATGTTTTACAATCAATGGGCATTCCCTCCTGGTGCTTGCTGTTGTCTTCTGTGTGATGAGGTGAGGCCCGGATCCGTTCTCCGTTTTTTGGATGGTGTGTTCCACCTTTGGTGTTGCAGTAGGCTAGGTGTGTCCTGGGTCGAATGAGGCAGGTACCAATCCATCACCTGAGCATCAGGTAGCTCCATTTCCCTTAAGAAGGGCTTCACATCCAGGTGTGAGGAAATTGAGTGGGTGGCACCCTTATGATTTATTATGAGGGCAAAGGGAAAGCCCCATCGATATTTTATATTACAATTTTGTCGGTGTTCAGTAACAGGTTTAAGAGCCCTTCTGGCCTGTAGTGTGAGCCATGAAAGGGCTGGGTACACGTGTACCAGGTTACCATGGAACAGGAGGGATGGCGAGGTGTCTCTCAGGGCTCGCAGTATGTTGTCCTTTATTGAAAAGTAGTGGACTCGGCATATGACATCCCTTGGCATATCTATGGCTGATCCTCTCGGCCGCAATGACCTATGGGCTCTGTCCAGTATGATTGGATTGTCAACCACCTCCCCAGTATGAGGTTGAATAGCTCTGAAAGGGTTGCCACTACGTCTTGCCCCTAAGTTTCTGGTAGGCCGCTCACCCGGATATTGTTTTTTCGGTCTATGTTGTCTAAGTCAACCATCTGGCGTTGGATTGAGGACATATACTGGGAGTGGGTGTCAAACGTAGAGGAGGGGTGCTGGATTTGAGACTGTAATATATCCCAGTCTTCTTCTAAGTGAATGACTTTGTGACTTACTTGTTGGATGTCAGAGCCCATTGCTTTCAGTTTTGCTTGAAAGGTGGCTTCCAGCCTCCCCGGCATGTTTGCTAATTCCGCTTTCGATGGCAGGTTTCTTATCAGCTCCCTGATATCAGAGTTTTGGGACATCTCCTGTGATTTATAAGAGCCTTCAGATGGTGCTGTGCTAGGTGAAGAGGAGTCCATTTGGATTTCCGTCAGCACCATTTTGTTTCCTGCGGCCTCTGACTCGCGGTCTGTGGTATCTCGAAAATATCGGGTTAGAGAGCCTGATTTTGCAGAGGGTGTTCTCCCTGATGAACTGTGAGAGGTATTCTGTCTCTTTGGGTTCCCCATACTTGAGTAAAGTCTCCAATTAGAGTGGAATTTCCATCGAGTCTTGATGAGCTGAACTAGGGCATGTCCATTCAGCTCCGCAGTAGGCCACACCCCTTTACTACTAACTTATTTTCATGTCCATAAACTACAGCATGTTTTACCACTTCAACATTTGGACATTTTTTTTCAGTATGGGAAGAGCCATTTGGGAATTGTATTTTGAAATGTAAAACTTCATTAAAGGTTACAGACAAAAACTATGTGCAGAGAACAAGTGATATCAGAAAACAATGAGGATTGGTAAATTGCAAAGTAGGAAGAGGAAGAAAAAAAACAATCTTAAAACTCTGGTATACCAAATTGGACCATGGAAATAAAGCATAACTCCAAATTATTTTATTATAAAAACAAATTGTTGAGCAGATTTAATCACTATCAAGACGTATTGACAATTCTTAAAATTATATATATGGTGATGCATAGATGGCTTTGAAGACAGTGCCACTTTAATGAAAAATCTTAGCAATTCTGATAGCAGGCAGAATTCTAATAACTGCTATAGTGTATCAAAGTTTTTCAGATTTGATCATGTGAGTGTTGGATTGCTGAATGTTCCATTGCATTTATTGATTTGCCGATATTTTGTGCAGTTTATCCAATATGAAGTGTCATTTGACATTTAAAGCAACTTCAGTTTATAAATGTAATTGCACTTTGCTATATCAAACACAGCCAACCTTGCTACATGTGCAATATATGATTGGGCTGCAATATCACTGAGACCTTTTATGAGTAGTACAGGTTTGGATATAATTGGTAATAGAAACAAGGCTATGATCTCTGTATTTATATAACTACAGCAATGTCAGGCAAGTATAAATAGATCAAAGAACCTACAAAACAAAACACAAATCTATTAAGATGCACAAAACATAACCACAGGAGTGCAATTGCGTGTCTTGTGTTTTAATTATAATCATACAGGAACATAATGATACCTGTCTTTACACTGGAATATCTTGTTAGGATTACAGCTCGACACAATTAATTAATTGTATTAGATAATTTAGCTAAATTCTTCCTTTTTTTCTATACAAGTATACAGCAATAGCCTATTTGTTACACACACACACACACACACACACCTCTAAGCTTTCTAAGGTATTTATTCACTAAATAGAGAGATTTTCAACTTAGCTGTGTGTTATGACTTTGATATACTGACCACTACTATTACAAACTTGCTATATAAGGGAAGACAAATATGCCTATATGTTTAAAAATGAATTCACATATTCGAGAATATCAATGGTGAGATCATTATGTCCAATAAGTATTTTACCAAGTGATATCTATTTCTATACATACAGTGGGTGGAATGTTGTGGTTCAGGATTAGATACAATGATATTGAGGTCGATGAAGTAAAAGGAGGGAGCCAATTGGAAATGGCTCAGTCCTGACGCCTGTGGGATAGTTAGAAGGGATCCCACTCCCTTCCAAAGTGCAGGGGCTTTTCTGTGTCTTTAAAAAAGGAATGTCCACGCCAATGTGAAATTGGGGACTAAGTCATTTTATTGGTAAGTTAAAAGTGGATATACAGCGCAGCAAAGTGCAAATGAAATAAAAGCAAAACAAAAACAAAATTGATAAAATCACTAAAATAGTGCTGTAGTAAATAAGTCCACTGTGGGGTAAAAGAAATTACTTGCAAAACGCGTTTCGCCCAAGTCCTGGGCTTCCTCAGTTGCTACAGGTGTCTTTCAGATATTCTGTTTATATACCCACTTCGGAGGGTGTTCATTTCCGGGTTCGCGCCGGTATCTCCACTTCCGGTCGCGTGTCGATGACGTACTTCCGGTCCGCGGTCCTGTTGTTGGAACGCATATGCGTTCCAAATTGTCAATAACTTTATTGTTCTTTAGCAAAGTCCCATATACATGTCAAATCCGATGTCCACTTAGTAAAGTGGAAAAAAGAGCAAAAAGTGATAACAGATCTTCATATTAAGACCATCCAAATGGCTAGAAATATATAAATTGAGTTAGTATTGGGAAAATATGATAATGAGGGAAACAGTAAACCTGTTGAGAAGGTGCTTTATAAGTATCATCTTTCATAAGTGGAACGTGCAGCATTTAAAAGTGCATAAAATTAAATAAAATTAAATACTGTGGTAAGGGATTTGTGGTTGGAGCATCAATTGGAGTATATAATTTCTAAACAGAATTTAAGGCATAAGTAATTTATAAAACAGAATAAAAAAAAATAAAAAAAATAAAAATAGAAATAAAAATTGATATAGAAAGTTATAAACAGAATTAGAAACTTAGTATAAAATAACTTTTCCATACATGTTATAAGAAATGGCATATTTCGAAATTTGCATTGAGGCCGTTGGGTATGAGGGTGTTGAAATTAAAAATGAATTTCATCTCTTCTTTGCCTAATTTGTTAATATAATTGCCTCCCCTCCAATCCTTTTTAACTAATTTAATTGCACAAAAGAATAGTCCTGTAGGGTCCTGGTTATGTCGAGTCTTAAAATGTTGGGAGACAGAGTGCGTTTCCAGACCTTTTTTTATGTTGCGGACATGTTCTGCAATCCGTACATTTAGGGGTCGTATGGTTCTTCCTATATATAGGAGATTGCATGGGCATTTAAGTACATAGACAATTCCCTTCGAATGGCATGTGAGGTGGTCTTTAATTTTATACGGGCGACCTATTATTGCACTTATGTCTATGAAGTGTCTTTTACTGTTTTTGGTGCCTCTACATGGTAGGCACTCTCCACACCCATAAAATCCTATCAGGTCATTAATAAAGTGCTTAGGTGCTGTGGTTTCTAAATTGCTTCTAACCAGCGCATTTCTTAAGTTGCTGGTGCCTCTAAAAATCATTTTTGGTTTGGGGGGTAAAATATCCTTAAGTATGGGGTCGTCCTTCAGGATGTGCCAATGTTTATTGATGGCTTTCTGTACTTTTCTAGCATTTCCATTATATTTACTAATGAAAGGGACTCCTTCGTAATTGCGTGTCTTTATTTTGGGTTTGTATTTTAAAAGTTGGTTTCTTTCCAGGAGTCTTACTTCTTCCATGTCTTTCTTTAGGGTGTCCTCATTATACCCTTTCTCTATGAACTGTTGT
Source organism: Pelobates fuscus (assembly GCF_036172605.1). NCBI lineage: Eukaryota > Metazoa > Chordata > Amphibia > Anura > Pelobatidae > Pelobates > Pelobates fuscus. The sequence continues at coordinate 172,153,193 of NC_086322.1, forward strand.
TTTATGTACTCGGCCTGTTTGGTATACTCCATTTCCTCTCTACAGTTCCTCCGGATTCTTTTGAACTGTCCTTTGGGGGCATTGGTTAGCCAGGGCTTATGGTGGCAACTATCTCTGTTGATGTAACTATTAGAGTCCACCGGTTTCAAGTAGTTCCTGGTAAAAATACGTGATTCTTTGATGTAAATATTCAAATCTAGAAAATTAATGTTGTTGTTACTCACATCACTAGATAGTTTAACGCCCCAATCGTTGGTATTAAGGAATTCTAAAAACTTGGTTAATTCACAACTACTGCCTGTCCAGATAAAAAATATGTCATCTATGTACCTGCGGTAGGACACCAAGTTCGCCCTCCATTCATGGCCACTAGAAATAAAAGATTCTTCCCAGTATGCCATGAACAAGTTTGCGTAGCTGGGGGCGAACTTGGTGCCCATCGCTGTACCGCAGGTTTGTAAGTAAAAACAATCTTGAAACCAGAAAAAATTGTTGGTTAAAATTAATAAAATCCCTTCTAAAATGAACTCTATTTGTTCCTTTTAAAAGATGACTTCTCTAAAAAGTATTTGGCTGCTTCTATTCCTTTATTATGGGGGATGGCACTATACAATGAGCTGACGTCACACGTGACTAGGAAATTCCCTTCTTGCCACTCCGTCTGTTCTAATATTTGCAGCATGTTAATGGTGTCCTTCAGGTAATATGGCGTTTTCACTACTAAGGGTTGCAACATGATATCGATATATTCAGATACCCGTGTGGATACTGAGTCGATACCCGATATGATCGGCCTGCCTGGTGGATTGTGCTGGTCTTTATGCACCTTTGGTAGGTGATAGAATACCGGAACTTTGGGATAATTTATCGACAAGTAATCAGCTTCTTTTTCGTTGATAATCTCCAATTCTTTTCCTTTGAGGATGTATTTCTCGAACTTTTTTTGTATTTCACTCATAGGGTTTGATGGTAGCTGTCGATACGTCAGTGGGTCCAACAGAATTCTGTCCGCTTCTTTGATGTAATGCTCTTTGTTAAAGATGACAATCCCTCCCCCCTTGTCCGCCGGTTTTATTACGATGTCCTTATTTTTGCTCATCTCTTTGATAGTTTTTTGTTCTTTCCGGGATATGTTTTGTTGATAAGGGGTAATTTTCTTAATCTTATTAATATCTTTCATGACCATGATCTCAAAGGCCTTCATTTGGTCCGAGATCATATGTCTCGGAAAAAATTTGGACTTATTTTTGAGGTCAGAGTGTATGAAGGTGTCGTCTTGTATAGTGGTTGGCACTTCCCTTTTATCGTAGAAGAACTTCTTCAAGGATAACTTCCTAATAAAATGGTTAAGATCAATAAAAAAGTCAAAAGAATTAAAATCTGCTGTGGGTGCAAACTTCAAGCCTTTTTTTAAAACCAGTGTTTGTTCCACTGTAAGATCCTTCTGTGTCAAATTAAAAATGCCTTTTATATCCGTTTCCTGTTTCTTTTCTCCCTGTAATGTTCTTGCTCTTCTTCTTCTTCTTCTATGCTCCTTTGTCTCTTCACAGGGGATTCTTGAGGGAGAGTCTTCTGGGACCACTGCAGTCTGTTGTTGGTTGGGTCCTTCCGAAAAAACAGGGAGGACGAAGATGCTGTTCTCATTGTTGTTGCGTCCTGCCTTAATTGTGTGTGTGATTCAACAGTGTTTGTTATTCCTGAGTCCCTGTTCCTCCTATTTTCTATTTGTTTCTTTACTGCTCCATTTTCAGTAGATTTCCTTGGTGTTCCATTTTTGACCACTGAACTATAACTTCTTCTATCTTCATTCGAAGTGTGCCTTCTTGGTCCTTGGATATTTTGTTCCCGGTATGTGTGGCGACGTTGTCCTTGTGTGTCAGGTTCCCACCGAGTGCTTTGATATTTTGGTTGGGATCTCTCTCTATGGTTTCCTGATCTCTTCGATGGGGATCTTCCTCTGTAATTGCCTAGTCTTTTGTGATTGTCATACCCCGAATATCCTCTCTTTCTGTCGTTCCTATTCTTGTAAGGGCTTACTTCCCTTGGTTTTCCATTTCCATTTTGTTTTCTTACGTTTCCTGTTTTATAATCGTTAACATCCCTGAGATATTTTCTTTTTTTGGTTTCTATCACCATATTTTCCACTTTATCTACTTTCGTTCTGATATCCTTAATTATATTATTGAAGACTTCGGGGCTGGTGTTCTCAATGAGGCTCTCTTTCCACTTGATAATATCCTCATTGAGTTTGGGCAGGTTTTCCTCCCTTCTGGCTACAATGTAGCCCATAAGGCTGAAGGAGAAACCGTCCAACATTTGGTTCCAACCTGTCATAAAGTGAGGGTCGTCTCTATCTGAGGTAGGTTCTTTCGTAAATCTGAGCCCTCTCGGGGTTATTCTTTCGTTAACGTATTTGTTTAATGTTGCAATCTCCCATTTGGTTTTCATCTCCTTTATTAACGTTTTTTCTAGATTATATTTACTCTTATCAACATTATTATAATCTTGATCAGTAAAAGACACTTCATAGACATAAGTGCAATAATAGGTCGCCCGTATAAAATTAAAGACCACCTCACATGCCATTCGAAGGGAATTGTCTATGTACTTAAATGCCCATGCAATCTCCTATATATAGGAAGAACCATACGACCCCTAAATGTACGGATTGCAGAACATGTCCGCAACATAAAAAAAAGGTCTGGAAACGCACTCTGTCTCCCAACATTTTAAGACTCGACATAACCAGGACCCTACAGGACTATTCTTTTGTGCAATTAAATTAGTTAAAAAGGATTGGAGGGGAGGCAATTATATTAACAAATTAGGCAAAGAAGAGATGAAATTCATTTTTAATTTCAACACCCTCATACCCAACGGCCTCAATGCAGATTTCGAAATATGCCATTTCTTATAACATGTATGGAAAAGTTATTTTATACTAAGTTTCTAATTCTGTTTATAACTTTCTATATCAATTTTTATTTCTATTTTTATTTATTTTATTTTTTTTTATTCTGTTTTATAAATTACTTATGCCTTAAATTCTGTTTAGAAATTATATACTCCAATTGATGCTCCAACCACAAATCCCTTACCACAGTATTTAATTTTATTTAATTTTATGCACTTTTAAATGCTGCACGTTCCACTTATGAAAGATGATACTTATAAAGCACCTTCTCAACAGGTTTACTGTTTCCCTCATTATCATATTTTCCCAATACTAACTCAATTTATATATTTCTAGCCATTTGGATGGTCTTAATATGAAGATCTGTTATCACTTTTTGCTCTTTTTTCCACTTTACTAAGTGGACATCGGATTTGACATGTATATGGGACTTTGCTAAAGAACAATAAAGTTATTGACAATTTGGAACGCATATGCGTTCCAACAACAGGACCGCGGACCGGAAGTACGTCATCGACACGCGACCGGAAGTGGAGATACCGGCGCGAACCCGGAAATGAACACCCTCCGAAGTGGGTATATAAACAGAATATCTGAAAGACACCTGTAGCAACTGAGGAAGCCCAGGACTTGGGCGAAACGCGTTTTGCAAGTAATTTCTTTTACCCCACAGTGGACTTATTTACTACAGCACTATTTTAGTGATTTTATCAATTTTGTTTTTGTTTTGCTTTTATTTCATTTGCACTTTGCTGCGCTGTATATCCACTTTTAACTTACCAATAAAATGACTTAGTCCCCAATTTCACATTGGCGTGGACATTCCTTTTTTAAAGACACAGAAAAGCCCCTGCACTTTGGAAGGGAGTGGGATCCCTTCTAACTATCCCACAGGCGTCAGGACTGAGCCATTTCCAATTGGCTCCCTCCTTTTACTTCATCGACCTCAATATCATTGTATCTAATCCTGAACCACAACATTCCACCCACTGTATGTATATGATTTGCTGTGATTTTTAGTGTGGATAGAGAGGTTACCACACGGGTGTTTTGAGTGTTGTTGGTACATATTTGGGTAACACGCTGTGACTCTGTACTTTTATTTGTATATCTATTTCTATGCTTATAGTTCTGCTGAGATTCTCTGGGTGTTCAGCATACATCACTGGCATTATTTATTCGTAATAATCGCTCCTAAACAATTTCACTTAGACATCAGCATAGAAAAGAGATGACATGCATAAGGATAACAAAAATTTCCCTAATGAATGTGTTGAAATTGCTAAATCAGCAGTAAAATTCTAGGTTTGCGGAGGCAAAATAGAACCGTCTATCAGTGGTTTTATTATAATATTTCTAGGTGAATCCATTTGGAAGAAATATGAGGAGCTGAAAGAACTTTGGAAATTTGATTGGAAATGCTACAATGTAGCTTTTGCCTTTAATTTGCCACTATGGAAGTCCTGAGTGTGGGGAAAGTCTTACAGCTAGATTTCCTTGTTCACTTACCTCCCAATAATGAGTGGTATGGAATTGAGACAGGTGGGCAGGCATTCACAGGCATCCCCAGTGATGCAGGCGATGCACATAGTAGGCAGGCCTATCCCACTGAAGGGGTGTATCAGGCTGGAGTCAAGCACACCGAGCTGGCCAGCGACCTACAGGACCATGCAGAGATTGCTGCTGCACAGAGGCAAGGCATCTAATGATGCATTCGCACTGTGCTCCCTGGGGAGTGTTCTTTGGTGTCCCTTGATGCTGGACACCAGGGAACATAATCTGGATGGTGGGACAGGACTTGAAATAGGTACTTGCAAAAAGAGAAAAAAAGAACCGCACTCCAATCACATGAAGATCTGGGTGCTAAACTGGATCAAGGGCCAGCACCAGCCCCAGGGGGTAGATATCAGTAGTAGAAAGAGGATCCAGGCACTCCAAGTATCTTCAAATGTGTTTATTAGGACAAGTGAGACAACAAAATGTTTTGACTCCTGAAAGAGTCTTGTAAGCTTGACAAAGACCCTTTCAGGGGTTGAAACGTTGCGGTGTCTTAATAGCAGCCCATTCCTGCCTTGTCCACCAGTCTCTGCGTCTCTTTGGCATCCTTCACCCGGTCTGGCATCAATTTTGACTCCAGAGGCTGTGTCTCCATTGCAAGTTATGATGCAGCACCCATGCATCAAAATAAGCACATTTTGGGTCCATGGTAATGACACCAGTGACTTCATTTTACCAATTCCTATAAAAGCCAGGGTTTGATTAGCAGCCAGTGCCCTGTTGTGGCATCTATAGTACCCAATAGATCGTTCCTGGTTCATTGTGATTTATTGTTATTTTGACATGTTTCCTAGACTATTCTGCTCTCTGTTATATTCTGACCCAGCTCGGTGTCTTGATTATGTTTACATCTCCTGTCTTTAACTTTGGGTATAACCTGTCTAATATGCTTCCTATCGAGTTTGTGTGTGTCTATATATGTATGTTAGGTGCTGGTTCAAGTTCTGCATTTTGGGCTATCCCCCACTGTGAGAATGGATAGCAGAGACCAGGTAAATATCATTAAAGCTAGACAATTTGCATATTTCACTTATTACACTTGCCCTTATTATCTCCATAAATTATCACTGGTACTCTCATTTATATGTAGTGTAACCCAATATACAGAGTATGAACCCATCCTATCAAAAGCAGAGATAGGGATACAAATATATAACCCGCCCTTATGTTGGCCAGGCTTAATTTATACTTAGGAGAGGATTGAGTCAAGGTTTCCAGAAATACCAGATGGAATACCAAATAAGCAAACAAATTAAGATTCCCCATGCAACCAATACAAAACCAACACAGGGCAAAGCGCTACAAAATTTTGCAAAGCCTTTCTAAACACTTCCTGGAAAAGGGGCCTAGATATTCTAGGTTAATTTATTGTGCTAACCTATTTATGACAATTGTTAGTGGGGATATAGCCATATAACTACATATGAGGATATACATATATGTGTCTATCACAATATTAATGTGAACAAAAGTGACTTATGTTGTTTGATATAATTGTTGAGTGAATTTGGTCTTAAAACATTTTTATTAATATGTCTATTTTATCTATGAGAAAAAAGGACATTGACACAAAACATATTGCGAATATGATGGAAGTATGTATGCACAGTGGAACGCAGGACTTCACGCTTCCACCAGGAAACGGAAAAGATGTTACGCGGTCCACAAAGAGATAGAGAATACGCCACAAGACTGAGGCTTGGACCGCAACGCCTCTCGTATAGACATAAAAAAAAAAAACATGACAGGGATTGAAGTAGGGATCGACTGATTATTGGTTTTGCCGATGTTATCGGCCAATATTCCAGGTTTTTGTAAATATCAGTATCAGCCTATAATCTTACCGATAATGCCGATAATGAGATGGTCCTGCACACGATCACATCAGGGCACTGTGCTACAACATGAATCGCAAGACGTTTACCAAGTCTTGCAATTCACGTGGACCTGGATGTGAAAGCATTCTCACCGTTTACAATGCTCCATGCGGCAAATGCTCTGTGCGGCAAAACCAGGCGCGCGGCAAAAACCAGGTGCGAGAATCGCAAGACTTTAAGATAGCTTGTTGAGAAGGCCCCTTAAGGTGCTCCCCGACATTGGATTGTGCCCAGCATTTATGAGAGGTGGGGGATTATGCCCTTTTACCATCTGCCTGTCTGCAGTCTCTGCATCTGTTAGGGAGTGCTCACTGGAGGGTCGAGAAGACACAGCAGGTGAAGCCATGACAGGGAGCTGCAAAAGGTAGTAATGACACAAGCTAGAAGTTGTTAAGCATGCTAATAACGCAATATGCCCTTAGGGTACATGATTTTACCACACAGTAGATGATAAAAGATCACAAGATATAAAAAGGTTATGACTCACTTTAAAAGCCTTCAACCTATTTGAGTCCAAACAATAAAAGCCCTCAAAAAACAAACTAGACCACCAGACACAGATAGTATTAATTGTTTATTTTTTCAAAATGGTAAAATTCATACCCACCCTTCTCAGTTTCAGACCAGTTCACTAATGACAGAAACAAATCCTAATTGTGCAGCAGCAAGAGAGAAAACCTGACTCGGGAGCCTACACTGCATAAATCACACTTATCAGACTCCCTCTCTTCTCCCCCTGTCTGATATTTCAAGATGAAGAGATCTTCCAACTGCACATGTGAAAATCTGTCAGGCATACTCAGTGCACTAATCCAGCATTCCTAGTGAGGCGACAGTTGTCTCAAAGTAACTCATGCCCCTTTAAAAGAACACTAGAGCTATAAATACAAACATTTACAGTATTAATGTCACCCTGCCATGTGAGGGTTGGTAGTGTGGGTTTTAATTGACTTTCAGCCCTTACTGTGACGGTCATTAAAGGGAATCTCCTTTGGTCAATGATCTCAGCCAATCAAATCTTTCCCATAGCTGGCTAGTGTGCATGGACAGCAAAATGCCATACTGTGCCAATCAGATGGTCCCTGTGAGACCATCTCATAGAAATAGCAAAGTTTTACTCTGTGATAGCCATTAAAGGCATTTAAATCCTGCACAAGGACATGGCATCCAGACCACTTCCTGTGTGCCAATAGAGTCCATTTAAACAATTTTCTGTTTATTCACTAAACTATGAATCGTAGTGAACTGACAAGTGAACACCAACATAAAATTTGAATATTGGCAATTCTAGCCTCTGTTCTGCAGTTTTGTTGTCAATGCACTACAATATTAGGTTTAGTAAATATTTTGTGTATAGATTAGGCCAATATTAAAAAGTAAGGAAACCATATTGTTTATTAAGGTATAAGAATGACTGTTAATAAAATGGAAAGAATACATAAGTGTGAGTGTGAGTTATGTCTGTTTAGCTGCTACATATGAAAGTATGGAAAAGGTGGGGAGGGTGACCAGCACAGAATGAATAACCACAACCAAAATCATGTTTATTTTTTAATTTTTTTTTTACAAATTAAATTTTAATTGTAATTTATCAAATTGACAAACACTAAACAGGTATTACATATTTGAGTACAACTTCATCTTTCAATTCACAACACACCACATTACTATATTTAGATATTATATCATATTTTCATGTGTTTCTTTACTCTAATAGATATTATTTAAAAAATAATATCTGGATTTAATATGCCCTTGAGTTGAGCTCCTCGTCTAAAAGTTTTTAAATCATCAAACAGTATGTAGTACAGTATACATAAATAAAACATACAACATAAAAACATAAAAAAACAAAAACATACAAAAACAACGCAGGTCAACTATCTAAAACAGGGGAAGTGGGCAGTAACCAAATTGCTTCTTTAATGGATTAGAAAAGAATTATTAGTATTTTGCCATATATAAGTAGCCAAGCCAGGGTAAATAATTTATTAAGATGTGGCGAGCTTATTCTTTATAATAATCAAACCATTTTGTCCATATGTTATTATAAGAACCGATATTGCTGTCCTTAAAATAAACAGCCTTTTCCATTTGACCTTGATATTGGATCTGGATTTTAATCTCCGTTATAGAGGGAGGTATATTCTGTTTCCACTTTCTAGCAATGCATTGTTTAACTGCCATAAACACGTGTATAGTCAAGTATTGAGATGGTTTATCCAAATTTGGCAAGTCTAAATGAAATAAGAATCTTTGTGGGGATAAAGCAATATTCACTTTTAAATCCTCAAGAAGTTTAGATACATCTAATTTAAGAGTATCCAAACCAGTACAATCCCACCAAATATGTTTGAGTGAATCCCGTTCAGTATTACAACGCCAACAAACATCAGAGGAGTTTGATTGAAATTTACATGTTTTTGTAGGGACCATTTACCATCTATGGAAAAGTTTAAGAAAAGTTTCTTGTATATTTGTGCAATGGATCGTTTTTCTTAAAGCATCAAATGAGTTTAACCATTTTTGGTGGGAATAGGAATTGTCTAACTCAGTTTCCTATTTGGAGATAATAGTATGTTTAACTTCCTGATTTAATGCTTCCACAGATCTTCTAACTTCTGAGGGTTTAATTTTAGCCTCTCCAAAGAGGATCTTATCCAAGGGTGAGTCCCTAATTATAAATGTCTTGTGGAGAAAATCTTATATTCGTATGCAAGTAAAGTATTCTTTCTTCATTAATCCTAGTTTATCCTGAAGATGCAAGAAACTACTAATCCCAGAGGTACTATATAGGTCCTGATTTTTTTTTTCTTTTTCTAACTTGCCATTAAACTAGATTAAGGTCTTGAATAAAAAACGTCAAAATTTCTAAATGGGCATTTGCAGAGATTTGGTTTTGGGAGAAAAGGTATTTCTTTATCGGTTTGATAGATTAGTAAATAGGAGAGGTAATTAAATTGTCCATATGCAGGTTTTTAAAGAGGTTTTTATTCATCCAAAAGAGGTCAAACAGGTCGAAGGTACCGCACATTCTCTTTTCCTATACATACCATGCAAAATCATGTTTTAAGAAATGGTTTCTGGTTAGAATAACCCTTTATTGTAACATTCGGGTAGGTTTAAACAGAAATAGGTTGAATAAAAAATGTAGGCCTCCCAATCCTACTGATTACAGCAGGACAGTCCTGATTTTTGGGTTCTGTCCCTCCGTTCCCTGGTGTCCTGCTTTTAGACTGTCTCCATCAAGCATAGCGCAGGTGCATTATTAGACATGATCACATTATGGTCAGGGCGTTAGGACCACGGACGGATTAACATAGGGGCTGATGGAGCTGCAGCTCCAGGCCCATGGAATAGGGCCATTGAAAAAAAAAAATATATATATATTTTTTTATTTTATTTTTACACACACTACTCTTAGGTTTGCCACCTGACTGGTAATTTAAGGCACAGTCAGTATTTGAGGCTGCCTGGCCGTGATGGTATTGCAGTAATACAAATACAATACAAATGCAAATATTTTCAGTATAAACGGAGATTACTCTGCAATACCAGCACCGGCCAGTAGCGGTCACTGTGTATGGAGAGAGGCATGGATGGGAAGTTGCAGCATCTCCCTGCCTCTCTCTACTCACTGATCCGTGGGGGAGCAGCTACACAGCACAGACAGTCCAGACAGCAGTTCCAAGCCTGCAGAGACAGACTACAGCTCAGGTATGTGAAGGATGGGGAGAAAGGCAGCAGGGAGACATGGGGACACTGAGACACTAGGGGACACTGGGAGACAGGGAAACAGACACTTGGGGACACTGGGAAACATGGGGACGCTGTGAGACATAGGTAGACACATTGGGACATGGAGACACTAGGGACACAGTGTCTCCATGTCTCCCAGTCAGTGTCCCTAGTGTCTCAGTGTCTGTGTCCCCATGTCTCTCAGTATCCCCATGTCTCCCAGTGTCCCCAAATGTCTGTGTCCCCATGTCTCCCAGCCAGTGTCCCTAGTGTCTCAGTGTCCCCATGTCTCCCAGTGTCTGTGTCCTCATGTCTGTGTCCTCATGTCTGTGTCCCTAGTGTCCCCATGTCTCCCAGTGTCCCCAAATGTCTGTGTCCCCATGTCTATGTCCACATTAGTGCCCCCATGTCTCCCAGTGTCCCCAAGTGTCTGTGTCCCCATGCCTCCCAGCCAGTGTCCCTAGTGTCACAGTCTCAGTGTCTCCCAGTGTCTGTGTTCCCATGTCTCTCAGTGTCCCTAGTGTCTTAGTTTCCCCAAATGTCTGTGTCCCCATGTCTCCCAGTCTCTGTGTCCCTAGTGTCTGTGACCCCATGTCTCCCAGTGTCCCCATGTCTGTATCCACCAGTGCCCCCATGTGTCTCAGTGCCCCCATGTGTCTCCCAGTGACAAGGGACACACTGAGACATGGGGACTGGGCAACATGGGGACATTGACACTGTGATACATAGGGACACTGATGCCATGCTGGCCTTCCAATTCTTTGGACAGACATGCCCCCTTTTTGGGCATGTTCGCCCCTTTTGGGAGGAGTTCTGGTCACATGATTCACGTCAGTGGCTCACCCTTTTACCCTGCCCACTGACTTCCTGCTTCACTAGACACTGCTGTTAGGGGGTATGGATTTACTTAAAAGATGAAAGCATAAATTAGATAAAGAGATTAGCATAGAGTATGTGTTTTTTTGTATAGCTGCATCCTTTGATTTTCCCTCCAACACCATCTCCATCAGATACATGATGCTTGAGAGGTATGACAGTGTTAGTGTTTTTGGTCGATAAGATCCTGTAATGAGGCCAATCATAATTGTCAGCACCAGGCCCACTGGGCTCTTAATCTGGCCCTGATTAGGACCCTGCAGATAGCACTGCAATTTTGTTCTCTACGTGGTCTGCCCTCACTGGGCTGGTCTGCTTAACGATTGGCAGGCAGCCTGGTGTGCATTCACGCAAGTCTGGCCTTTCGATTTTACAGGTGGTCCTGCCCCCTTTCTGAGTGGGTCAGTGAAGCAAATCTCCTCACGAAAGGTGGAAAGTATGAAAATTGTATTTATACCTTTAAAGGCTGATTTACTTCCAAAATATCTTAGTGTTAGACCAATACCATTTGCATTAATGAAACATGTAGGGGATGTGTGTCAAAAAAATGTTTTAATTATTTCAGATGTAGAGCGTAGTGATCAGGTATCTATAGCAGTACCAGAACAAAAATGGTATCTACACTCCACTTGTGGTGAATTGAAATCTGAATTACATAATTTAGGGATAAAAAGCTGATCTCAAAACTTGTCTAACTCAGGTGCAGTCACATCCAGACCATCTAGTAAATTTTGACATTTGAATTTCAGGCAGAACTGTTACCTTAATACTATTTAAAATATAATGCCATTCTCATCAAGTACTAAAAGTAAACATATATATTGTTTAAATGAAGTATATATGAAATAATACAAACAAACAAATGTAAAACGTATCCCTACCTTTAGGGCAGGCATAGGCAACCTTCGGCACCCCAGGTGTTTTGGACTACACCTCCCATGATGCTTTGCCAGCATTACGGGTGTAAGAGCATTATGTGGGATGTAGTCCCACCTGGAGTGCCGAAGGTTGCCTATCCCTACCTTTAGGGTATGGCAGCCATATACATGCATCTTTGGTCACACAGTGTTTATATGTAACAGTTAGTTGGTCTTATAATGTCACTGCATTGAGACTAATTATGGTCAAACAATCCTGTCATATACTAAAGGTAGGGGTGAGTGTTTCTCTCTCTCTCTCTCTCTTTTTATATATATATATATACACACGTCATTTAAAAAAAAATCTATTTCCTTTCAGAGCTTGATGAAAGGATTATTATATTATAAAACAGTGTTGCTGTGACAGTTGTCTATTAAATTTGCTACAATCCAGAGTTTACTGAATAAAACCCCATTGTAAGGGGATATAATAATGGTCTTTACTCTCAACTTGATATTGATAAATACCCTTTTGCTGAGATCAGATAATATATTTGTATTATTAGCCAATGAAATGCATTTTACAATGCTAGATTAAAAGCAGGCATACTTACGATGTGAAGTACACCCAGATCACAGTAAATATCTAATCAATATGCCTAAGGGGCTATTTCACTATAATTGAATGGTTCTCGGAATTGCACCGGCACCTGCTATTTGACAACACAAAACGAATGCAATTTTTGGCAGGAATTGCACTCACACAATGCTTACTAACTAAAATGATAACAGGAAAAATGAATCGGGGTATCAAGTAAATTTCCTTGTTCAGAGTTGGATCTCTATGTCCTTAGTATTGGCAAAGATGTTATCTATTATTTAAGAAGTCCCTCAAAACACATCTGATCAGAAATGCTTATGGACTCCCAGAGTAACTTATCTATACTTATCCAAATCGGTCTCTCGTTTTCCTAAAAGAGCCACACTCCACTCTCACCTCCAGCTCTGCTACTTTTCCACCTTGTTGGTGGCTGTCACCCTTGCTGCCCTGTTGTGTATGTGTACCCCACCTCCTCTACACTGTAAGCTCATTTGAGCAGGGTTCTCATCTTCCTATTGTTCCTGTGTTATTGTGTAATTGTCCCATTTATTGTAAATTTCCCCCTTTCGTAATATTGTAAAGCGCTGCAGAATTAGTAAGCGCTATATAAATACCAATAATAATAATAATAATAATAATGATAATAATCTATATGACCAGGGAATAGTTAAAGTATTAGCACTTGTCTTAAAGGAACACTATAGCATAACAAATGCTAACTTTTTTCCCTAAAGTTGTAGTGCCCTATTTGCAGCTTTGTTTTAGGTCCCCGTTTTTATTTAAAAAAAAAAAAAAAAGAAAGGAAGCATTTGAAACTTATGTACATGAGAGGTGAGCACATCCAAACGCTTTACACAGGAAGGCATTTACCTCATTGCTTTCCTATGAGCTTCTACATCACATGTCCATGTATTACTTGGTCAGTGCAGGCAGTGGAAGTGCCTCTAATGGCTGTCTAGTGGCTCTTAGTGGAAGACAGCCACTAAAGAGGGTTTTAACCCTACAATGTAAACGTGGCAGTTTAGAAAAACAAAAAACAAACAAACAAAAAAAACTCATCAACTTGGCAATCTTGATCTATACTTTGCAACTCAGTCATAAAAAAAAAAAAAGTATTTTCTCCTCATGTAGGCCCGGTGGCCAATAATCTGTGGCACAGTAGACATGTCCTGTGTGGAGTATACATAGTTTCTTTGTTAATATTTTTATAATTAAAGTGGAAAGTAATTTTTTTAGCACAATTCTTGCAATACTTTATTAGTCTGTCCACAAGAAAATATTGCAAAGAAAATAACCTCATCCCGCTATGCTAAATTCAGTGAACTGGGAATTTAAAATTGCTCATATAAATTATACATTGGTTCAATGCATGCAATCAAGTGATAACTTTAGGGGGGGAAAAAACTGAAAAACATGTCATACAGTCTGTTACTATAGAACTTATGTTTCCACCCCTTTTAAAAATCAATTAACATTCCATGGATATTGTTTTTCTTTTCTATTTTACAAGGAAACAATTAGAAGAAAGAAAAGCCAAGTCACTTCTTTTTGGGCTGTTAAAGCGCTTATTTTCACAAGTTGGATGGTCTCTGGGGGCACCTACTGGAGTCATATAAAACTACACCCAGTTAACACAAAGAATCAACTAAATAAAATATTTCTAACTGTTTGTGGGCTTTCTCAAAAAATTAAATGCATCTTTAATTTCTACCAATTGTAGAGAAAATATGGATAGAATAAAGATAGAAAAGGGGTTTTTGCTATTCTTAAAGTATATACTTATATGTCCTGAACTTGAATTATTACATGTTGTAAAAATATGTTCATATAGTTAACACCTGCAAACTAAAAGATTGCAAAGGGTACACTTATAATGCATTGACTTCCACTTACAAATCATTGCGTGACCCGAATAATTATGTTTAGGTAACAGTCTAAAATAATCTTTAGATTATAAATCAACTTTAAAACGTCATATATTTTAAAGGGACACTATAGTCAGTAGAATCATTAGAGCTTAATGTAGTGGTTCTGGTGTCTACAGCCTGTCCCTGAAGATTGAGCACTATAAATGCTGCCTGTTCAAAGAAAAGGCAGTGTTTACATTGCTCGCTAGCAACACATCTAGTGGTAGTCACTCAGACATTGTATGCAGCACTTGCGTTCAGCGTCTCCATGCTTTGCAAAGAGACACTAAACACTCCCCATAGCAAAGCATAAATTCAATAATTTCCTATGGGAAAGCATTATATTGGCTAAGATCATCAAGATTTATAATCTCAGCCATGGAGGCAGGGCCAGCTGCAGCGAGACCAGCACGGCAATGATAAAATGGTAAGAAAACTACCTTTTACCCCACTCTGAGGGGTCCGGGGACCTAAATATTAACTCCAGCACTAGAGTGTTAGGAATACATGTTTTATATTCCTAAAATGATAGTGTTAATTTGAAGAGGAACTGCCACTTCCCAGTACTTTTAATATTGTGTTATCCCCTAAATTTAAAAAATATGTATTTGTGAGGTGTGAAATATATCATTTAATGTAAAAACCCACACGTCTTTACCCTGCGACTGGGCACAGCCATCTTATCTCTGTCAATCAGGTTATAAATTCTGTCCTTTGCACCTGGCAGTCAGCCTACAGAAAGCATACAGAGAAGAGGAGACTTGATGCATTGTTTCTATTACTCCACTTCAATATCACTGTTTACCCCGACTTTGCCTCTTTTCAATGGGATTATGATGCAATGGTCTAAATCATTAATATAAATTTAAAGAAAACAGCATTTAATGAAATAAAGGTTAACACAAGTTATAGGAGATGTTTGATGTATTATTCAACAGTGACTTCAAGAAAAGTCACAGTTCCTCTTTAATACACGAATGTATGTAAGTAATATACTTGTAAAAAAGACAGTATTTTGCATGTCCCATCCCGAGAAAACAAAACAATTTATTATAGCACTATAATCCATCGGTCAATTTTTCCAAAATTCCTGCAGTTGGGTCTCAGTCATGGGCAGTCTAATGATGTCAGCAGGTTCTAAACTAAGTACATCTTAGAGCTGACTGTTTTCATAGTTATTAATATATTTTCTTCCAGTTGTGTTCCTCAAACTACATCATTATGAATCTATTTCTCAGCATTCAATTCAATCCCCTATAAATATTTATTTCATAACATTTTTTCCAGCCCTCTGTGTTTGACAGAAAACTGAAGGAAGTCGTCAATGTGGTTATATTAAAATCTCTTATAGTGAAATAATGCTGTCACTAACCAAGGTTCCACAAGACAATTTTTCAGCAAGAATGGTTTTCTTAAAGGAACACTCCAAGCACTGTATCCTCTACTGTAGATTTTCAGGTGCTAGGGGTGCCATGGCATCCCCAATTGTAAGTAGCCAAACTTTAATGGTTTGACTTCTAATCTAGGGTTTGCTGGGTGCTGCTCCCCACTTCTAATACTAATGCCGGATAGACAGAAGTTCCTAAGCAGATATTTACATTAGCTTTTCTGTGGTTTTGAGTGATCAGTTGACTCTCTGTCATTATATTTGCCACTAGTTTAGCCATGAACAAATATCTCCACAAGGTGACCTCACCATTTCATCTATTTTTACTATAAATTCATTCCATGTAGGTTGTTAGATTTTACCACCAGCACACTTGGTTCAACTTAAAGGATTACTATAGCAAACCTGTATTCCAAACACTACAGTACCTTAGTTGTGGTTTAATCTTTGGATGGAACATTGGCTTGAGTAGCAGATGACTTTTGGGGACCAATGTCCTCAGAGGACCAATGAAAACACATATGCATGCACGGCATGGTCCATAGGTAAGCATTTCATTCAATACTTTCCTAGGAGCTGCAACCTTGTGACAGTTTGACTGCCTGGATGACAACCACTAGAGGGGTTTAACCTTCTAAACATTGGGGTTTCTACAAAACTGCAATGTTTTACATTGCATGTTAAAAATGACAGGACCAGTGCACTCAGACCACTTCATGGAGATTAAATAGTATGGGTTACTTTAGTGCACCTTAAACAATGTATTGATTAGCTGAAATAGTGTTGGTGGTGGTGTGTACATGGAATGCTGCCTGCCATGAGTTGAAAATTATGAAAAAACACTTGTGCTTTTTGCGTGATCTTACAAATCTCTCGAAATATCAATAATTATATCCTATCAAGCCATCTAGATTTCAAATGTAATTAACAAGCACTTAAAAACAAGAAACTTCAGGTATTTATAATATATACTAAATAATACAGACAAGAAGGTGTAGTGGTGTAATGATATCAACCAATATTGCTACATGGTGGGAAATACACTGCATGCTCCACACTATGATCAAAATATAATGTTGAATGTATTGATCTAATCTTTATAGGTTAGTGACAAGCGTGACAGATCTTGAAAGAGAATTTTACTGAAAACTTTACTGAAATAATTGTCCAACTTGCATCTTAACCCCTTAAGGACACATGACATGTGTGACATGTCATGATCCCCTTTTATTCCAGAAGTTTGGTCCTTAAGGGGTTAAAGAATATGGTGGATGTGCACTGAACATTTTATCTTACATAGTTTGATATGGAATACACTTACTGGGCTAATTTGTATCATATGAAGAAGAAAGCTTACGTTTTATGAAAAGTTGAGAATTAAGAAATAAGTCATGGAAATCTGCAATGGATGCTTAACTATTTTGCTAAGTTACATTTCAGAGCTTTTGGTTTAGTCCTTTGTCCCGAACAACCCTTAATAAATCTAGGCACATTGCAGAAATTAAATAAGTTATCAAAGCTTTTCGGAGAAAAAAAGAAAACCAGCTAGGTATAATAAACGAGGACCTAGAGTAGACAGTACACTGGCAATGTTTAGCTATGTACGTATTTTTCGCTCCATAAGACGCACTTTTTTCCCCCTCAAAAGTGAGGGGAAATGTCTGTGCGTCTTATGGAGCGAATATGAAGCTTTACTTACCTGTCTTGCAGCGTTGGCCGGCAGCACAGGGCGCACCGCGGTAGTGGAACTTGAATTTCATGTTCCGGTTTCCTGCGGGACTGAAAGGAAGTGTGCACAAGCTGAGTGCGCACTTCCTTTCAGTCCCGCCGGAAACCGGAACATGAAATTCAAGTTCCACTACCGCGGTGCGCCCTGTGCTGCCGGCCAACGCTACAAGACAGGTAAGTAATTATGGGACAAGGGGAGGGGGACAGTAAGGGGAGGGGGACAGTAAGGGGGGGGGATGAAGTCTATGGGGAGGGGGGGGATGAAGTCTATGGGGAGGGGGGGGATGAAGTCTATGGGGGGGGATGAAGTCTATTGGGGGGGGGATGAAGTCTATGGGGGGGGGATGAAGTCTATGGGGAGGGGGGGATGAAGTCTATGGGGAGGGGGGGGATGAAGTCTATGGGGAGGGGGGGGATGAAGTCTATGGGGAGGGGGGGGATGAAGTCTATGGGGAGGGGCGGGGGATGAAGTCTATGGGGAGGGGGGGGATGAAGTCTATGGGGAGGGGGGGATGAAGTCTATGGGGAGGGGGGGATGAAGTCTATGGGGAGGGGGGGATGAAGTCTATGGGGAGGGGGGGGATGAAGTCTATGGGGAGGGGGGGATGAAGTCTATGGGGAGGGGGGGGGATGAAGTCTATGGGGAGGGGGAATGAAGTCTATGGGGAGGGGGGATGAAGTCTATGGGGAGGGGGGATGAAGTCTATGGGGAGGGGGGGATGAAGTCTATGGGGAGGGGGGATGAAGTCTATGGGGAGGGGGGGGATGAAGTCTATGGGGAGGGGGGGATGAAGTCTATGGGAAGGGGGGGGATGAAGTCTATGGGAAGGGGGGGGGATGAAGTCTATGGGAAGGGGGGGGATGAAGACTATGGGGAGGGGGTGGGTGAAGACTATGGGGAGGGGGTGGGTGAAGACTATGGGGAGGGGGTGGGTGAAGACTATGGGGAGGGGGTGGGTGAAGTCTATGGGGAGGGGGTGGGTGAAGTCTATGGGGAGGGGTGGATGAAGTCTATGGGGAGGGGGTGGGTGAAGTCTATGGGGAGGGGGTGGGTGAAGACTATGGGGAGGGGGTGGGTGAAGACTATGGGGAGGGGGTGGGTGAAGACTATGGGGAGGGGGTGGGTGAAGACTATGGGGAGGGGGTGGGTGAAGACTATGGGGAGGGGGGGGATGAAGTCTATGGGGAGGGGGGGGATGAAGTCTATGGGGAGGGGGGGATGAAGTCTATGGGGAGGGGGGGGATGAAGTCTATGGGAAGGGGGGGTGGATGAAGTCTATGGGAAGGGGGGGATGAAGTCTATGGGAAGGGGGGGATGAAGACTATGGGGAGGGGGTGGGTGAAGACTATGGGGAGGGGGTGGGTGAAGTCTATGGGGAGGGGGTGGGTGAAGTCTATGGGGAGGGGGTGGGTGAAGTCTATGGGGAGGGGGTGGGTGAAGTCTATGGGGAGGGGTGGATGAAGTCTATGGGGAGGGGGTGGATGAAGTCTATGGGGAGGGGGTGGGTGAAGACTATGGGGAGGGGGTGGGTGAAGACTATGGGGAGGGGGTGGGTGAAGACTATGGGGAGGGGGTGGGTGAAGACTATGGGGAGGGGGTGGGTGAAGACTATGGGGAGGGGGTGAGTGAAGACTATGGGAGAGAGGAGAAGACTATGGGAGGGGGGGACACTATGGGACAGGGGAGAAAAAAAATATTCTGTACAAACTGTCCCATAGTAAGAAACACTATGGGACAGTTTGTTCAGAATATTTTTTTTCTGGGTTTCTTCCTCTAAAAACTAGGTGCGTCTTATGGTGAGGTGCGTCTTATGGAGCGAAAAATACGGTAAGTAAAACGAGTTGTGCCTGTTTTTAACAGGAAGAATTTTTGCAGTTAAAGTAAGCCACAACATACAAAACAAAAAATAAATATTTGCAGATAACACTGTATTTTGACTGGTCTCTGCAAAATCCAGAATCAGAATACACACAGAAGTGCACTGAACATTTTATCTTACATAGTTTGATATGGAATACACTTACTGGGCTAATTTGTATCATATGAAGAAGAAAGCTTACGTTTTATGAAAAGTTGAGAATTAAGAAATAAGTCATGGAAATCTGCAATGGATGCTTAACTATTTTGCTAAGTTACATTTCAGAGCTTTTGGTTTAGTCCTTTGTCCCGAACAACCCTTAATAAATCTAGGCACATTGCAGAAATTAAATAAGTTATCAAAGCTTTTCGGAGAAAAAAAGAAAAACAGCTAGGCATAATAAACGAGGACCTAGAGTAGACAGTACACTGGCAATGTTTAGCTATGTAAGTAAAACGAGTTGTGCCTGTTTTTAACAGGAAGAATTTTTGCAGTTAAAGTAAGCCACAACATACAAAACAAAAAAAAAAATATTTGCAGATAACACTGTATTTTGACTGGTCTCTGCAAAATCCAGAATCAGAATACACACAGAAGTAGTAATTGATGACCACTGGGACAAAAAACACACATCTATAAATAAGCAATAACAATGTGAAAAAAAAAAACACTAGATATTTTTCTATAGAGTACATTTATGTAAATCTATTCAATAATCCATACAACCACTTTAACTAAAATCAAACATGCATGGCATCTTTATAACATGCAAATGCAACTATAATACTATACAAAGAATTATTCAAACTAATCAGCTATAACATGATACAATGTTTGTTCATGGGCAATCAAGTGGAAGGAAACCACATATGCGTATGTTATAGTATATGATTTGTTTAAACTTAATTTAAAATAAAACGGAATTTTAGTTATTTTACATTCTACTGCACGCCTTCACTGGATTTTGGTTGTAAACTGAACTCCTGGGCCCAACATCTCTAAAATTAGTCAATTTGAACTATTACCAATATACTAGCTCACTGTTTAGCATTTTTTTAAATTGGTAATTTTGTTATGTTTAGCAAATATACTTTTACACTACATTTAAAAGTAGTATAGCATTACGTAAAACACAAATATATTACACATTATATGGCCTCTATTTGTTTTATAAACTTTTCCAATGGTTTCATATTTTTGAATGCATTTTTAATAATTTATTATGATTTTTTTTAATTTTGTAATATTTAGATTTTTTTGTTATACTGATATATTATTTCTATATATGTGATATCTTTTTTGACATTTTAATATTTTTTAAAAATGTAATTTTAAAACTGTATCCAAAAATATTAAATCATTTGAAAAGCTTATCCAACAATGTTAAATCGAAGCCTATGTTGTATGTTGCCCTCCGCTAGATATAAGTGGTCTCACTTTTTGACAGAAATGGAATTTTGTCAGAGATAAGGTAGATAATCTAATGCGACAATGTGATTCTATATCAGTGGCTCACAACCATTTTTGGAGAAAGCCACACTTCAAAGAAATGACAATTCCAATGTTCATTAACTTTTTTACCTTCACTGGCAGCCTATAAATATCATATTTACGAGAGAGATATGTACATATCTAGCCATATTTACTTATTCGTTTTATATGAATGCCAAGAGAGAATCCAAATTCCAAATCCAAACAGAGAATCCAAACAGTATTATGCAACTGATTATTGTGGAAACGATCCACATGTTAACCCTCCAAAGTGAATAATGCCTTGATTATATATAGTTATTGATATGCACATATACATAAAAGCTCCTGACAACCTGGAAGCCCTGTAGCGTGTAGACTGTATGAACAACACAAAATCACATTGCTGTGACTAGCCTCAACATATGTATCATGTATTAGTATACTGTGTAAGCTGCACATGCTCTGAACTATCACACTAGGTTTTTTGAGTACTTTCATTTGACGGGGCTATTCACTAAAATGTTAAATGTTGGGAATGCTAAGTGAAATTATTTTCTTAGGCCAGATTAGTTTAACTGAAAACATTGATGACTTGGAATTTTTTTTAACATGTTAACTTCACAAGTTAGGAAATAACACTGTATGTGTTTGCAAATTGTGTCCCTCAAACCATTAAATGGACACTGTAGGCACCCACAACACTTCAGTTTATTGAAGTGGTCTGGGTGCTATGTCCCTTTTGCACCCAGTGCTGCAATGGTAAACATTCCACTTCCAGAGAACTGCAATGTTTACATTGCAGCTCTAAGTCTGCCCACAGTGGCTGTCTACCAGACAGCCACTGGGGGCACTTCCGGAATCCTAACGGACTTTGGGTCCATTATTGGATGCTGGACGTCCTCACTCTCTGCTAGAGGACCTCCAGCGTCAGATTTTTCCCGCATAGGAAAGCATTAATTCAATGCTTTCCTATGGGGAGGACTAATGCGTTTGCAGCTTGTCGCAGGAGGCGGAGCTTCGACCCAGAGCTGAAGGACATCGGTGCTGGGATCAGGTAAGTACATTTTTTGTACCTTTATTTACCGAGGAGTGGCACGATGGAGAGGGGAAGGAAGAGGGATCGGTAGTGCCAGGAAAACAGCTTTGTAAGGGATACTGTAGGAATACAAATAAGGTCTACAGTATCCCTTTAACTAATTAGATGTACAATATGACGTAAAGTGTAGGGGAAGTTATGCAGAAGTCTTGTAGAAGTGTTTTACATCACTCAAGTGTGCTATGATTCTTAGTGCAAAGGTAAACCAAAACAATATATTTTAAATTCTTGGAAGAATACACAAATTGCAGGAAATTCCATTTAACAAGTTCAACAAAACAACTATACAATACAGTCACACAAAAACATATTGCTATATCTGTACTCTGTTTTTCAATTTACAAAAAGGCACTAATGTCTGAGATTTTTTAATACTTAAAACTGTGGTGCTAATTTTTCAATGTATTGTTTTTTTGTTTTGTTTTTTTATTTACATTATATTTAAGCAACACAAGCCATATGCAGGCATAAAAAATAATTAGTTGTATTGTATAATGTTGCACATGTTTGTGAACGGCGCATACATGTTCACGGCGTTCCTGGAAAGATGCCTAGGTAGTCTGCTGCAAATTTGTTGATGTGAGTACCCAGCAGTGCATAATCTCACCCCCATAATTAGAACAGAGATGTCACCAACTCAAAGAAGATAGCTTGCCTTTCAAATCCTACCCTAGATAAATACACAGGGAATTACTAGTAAAATATAAGATCACATTGTGAGCAAAAGTCATTGAGACTGATGTGCCTGCTAAAATCAGTTGTGCCATATATGTGACAGAGTAATCAGTCATTATACATTGCTTTAATTGATATATTCCCTTTAATTAGATAAACCTTCAGCTCAAATTATATACAAATGTTTTTAATTTTATATAACTGTGTCAAAACCATGGAACGTTTCTTTATTGCAACCATATGTATAAACAATTTATCATTTGTCATAGTTAAGCAAAGTTTTATCTAATGCAAAAAGCTAGCTATATGCTGGTCTATCCCAATTTTTCTGAATTATGCAACAATATTTTAATATTAAAGAACAGCAGTAATGTATAATATGTATATGTTAAATATCACTTAGAAGCCACTTCCCTTTATAGATAACAAGCATCCTGACTTCGAAAAACACAACTTGGTGTTTTGTAAAAACATGTCTTGTTGGACAAATCTTGCATTGCATGAAATCCAAACTTTTAAACTGGACTGAATTAATAAAAACAACTTGCAGAAAAACTTTTCTTTCTTCTGTGTTTTATAACAGAAGTATGTCATGTAATTTAAGGTTTGATGAGGTTTTGCAAGTAAAATTCTGTTTCCTCTGCACTTGCTAATAGTCATGAGAAATCTGTAGTTTGCACCTTCACATTAAAAATGCATTTCATTTTTTTTTTTTTAAATTATTCACCCCGCCTTTTATCCAGATCATGTCTTTGAAAGGAGGATAAGGATAATAAATGGAATAATTCATGATTTCCCATTAAATATGAAAGTTTCTTTTACAGAGTTTAGAAAGTGAAGTTGTACATAATGTGCAGGACTTCATTAGAACTTTTTAAACCTTTTTATATGAAGAAATATTAAATCTCTAAGCTAACTGTGTGTGCAGGGTAATGTCTCAATTCTGTTTTTTTTTTTTAAATTTGACCAGAGCGTGTGATTACAATAAACTGGCAAATAACACCTCACATCATTCATAAGACAATAAAATATGTGCCGTAGAGGAAGATGTACAATTATAAAAATGCACGTGGCTTATTTACAGAAATTGGACAATCTAAAGAAACCTTATGATTACATATAAAATATATATTTCTTAAAAATGCATTATAAATAGCACATTTAATGAAAACATGTTTCATAATGAATACAAATAAAAAAAAACAGATACTGTCTATCTATGCATCTTTGAAAAGCATCTGCAAAACAATAGCCCGGCTCACAATTCATGCTTGTGAAAACAGCAACGTTAGTGCGTTGATATAAAAACAGCAGCTCCAAAATATATAGAATCAAAATCAAAAATACAATAAATATTGTTTGGCAAACCTAAGCAGTGCTGAGACTCTAGTAACCCCATCATGCCCTTGAAATGCACGCATACTGCAATGTTTTTATTGTTTGACCCCTTTATTAATGATACCTGAACATTGAGATTAACTTTGAAAATATAGATTAAAATACACTTTAAATTATTCAGGACTATTTTGCAAAAATGAAGCAATTAAATTGTGGTGTTAGTATGAACTTACATAGCAGTCTCTTCTTTGGACAGCTCCTTGATATTCATAATTCGCTGGGAACCTTGGACATCTTTGTCCCTGATCAGGTAAATCCAAAATAAAATCATGAGGAAATGCATGTGAAAAGCCACAATCAGGTTTTCAATTATAAAGAAAAAATAGTGCTTAAAAATGCATTATTTTCAGAAGGTATGAAAAACGATACATGTATGAGTTCAGTGTTTGACACTGTTATTCTTCTGTAACAGCTGCAGAAATAGGCAAAATGTACTCTTCCTGCACAAACTGCCACACATTATTAACTTCACCATCTAAAAGCATTAACAAAATGGCAAAATCATTATTACAAATTATTTTATTTGTACTATTTATAGAGTCTAATTATGTAACTAACAAACACCAGACCCCAATGCTGGAAGGCTTTATTTTACACTTTACACATGCTAGATAAATTAGACACCTGCATTACACTTTGAGGGATATTACCTAAACATCGTACTGTAATAAATTGAAAACTGAAATGTAAAATTCAATCTAATACAGCCAACTATAGCCAAATCGGAGAATTTTTCTGAATCAGCCCTTTTAGCCTAAACAGCTTTAGTTCTGTTATATTACATCTCCATCAAATGTATGTATTAGAATTAGTATACTCCCATTTGTATAAATAAATGGTGTTCTGATATTTAGCATCACATGAGTTGGAGGGGGCATGGGGAAGAAATTAAAAACAGACACATCTGCAGGACTGCTTCTATAAAGCACTGTTACCCTTGATGGTTGCAAACAATGCCCCCCAAGAAGGAAGAACTTTCGGAGCATGGGGTAAAATGCAGGAATGGATATATAATACGGAAAAGCAGGGTTTGTAACTATTACTGTAAAGCAGTTAACAGAGGTATAGAAATGATCTTTATTGGGTATCTACATTTTGTTTTCGTGATTATTCAACTTTAATGAGAACAATGAAACCATAGCAAAATAGCATTGTAATAAAACCACAAGCCAGACAGTGAAGTGTTACCTAAAATGTGCACATCTGTAAGTATCCAATATATACATACCATTTGTTTTATAGCTTTAATGTGGCAATTAAGACAGAAGAGAAAATGGGGGCGTTACACTGGCAACTTGATCACACTTCAGTAAATTTATTTTACACAAATGTATGTACACAAAAAAACAAAATAGGAATAATAAGGGAAAGCTCCAAGAAATGTAAGCAGAACGCAGTATAATTATATACTATTCTTTTAGTCAAATAGTGAGTACATCTAACTAAGCAATACCTAGCCTTTGCCACTACAACACATGTCCGTACGTTGCATAAGTGAGGCTCTGGCCCATTGCATGGAGCACCACGGGCATGACAGCAATCGAGCAGTTGTCGACGATAAATCTCAGATAGAGTAGAGTGTTAACCACAGATTGTCGTTACTAGGGACAGCTAATATGGGCCACAGCATTGTAACATTAAGACAGGCAGTAGACATACCTCCCAGGTGTACCTACGTATGAGGGACAGACTATTTTGGGCCCAAATCCCTCTGTCCCTCTTTTATTATTATTTGTATTTGTATGGCGCCAACTAATTGTGCAGCGCTTATATCCTAATGTCCCTTTTTTCTAGGTGCTCCATATTGTTGGTGTTTCTGAGTGTATAACAAAAAGAGCTCCACACTAATAATATTCACAGTATTGTATATTTACACTAAAATAAATGAGACTAGAAATCAGTCTTTTTAAATTAAATTGTTCTTGTTCGAAATTACATTTTATTTGCATAAATTGTTATTAGTAAGTTACCTAACATTTCTCAGAACAGCCCCACTCCTGCTCACACCAATATCAACAGCCATAAAATTAAAGTAAAGTGCCCAACTGAAATGTTGGGAGGTATGTGTGGGTGCTGTGAAGTCTTATCCCAGCACTTCCTATTTATCTCATGTGCAGTTTCCAGGGAGAGAGCAGGATGAAAAGCTACAAAAACTGGTGCACAGCTCTCCTGCACAACTACACCCATATCTTAGAAACATAGAAACATAGAATGTGACGGCAGATAAGAACCATTCGGCCCATCTAGTCTGCCCAGTTTTCTAAATACTTTCATTAGTCCCTGGCCTTATCTTATAGTTAGGATAGCCTTATGCCTATCCCACGCATGCTTAAACTCCTTTACTGTGTTAACCTCTACCACTTCAGCTGGAAGGCTATTCCATGCATCCACTACCCTCTCAGTAAAGTAATACTTCCTGATATTATTTTTAAACCTTTGTCCCTCTAATTTAAGACTATGTCCTCTTGTTGTGGTAGTTTTTCTTCTTTTAAATATAGTCTCCTCCTTTACTGTGTTGATTCCCTTTATGTATTTAAATGTTTCTATCATATCCCCCCTGTCTCGTCTTTCCTCCAAGCTATACATGTTAAGATCCTTTAACCTTTCCTGGTAAGTTTTATCCTGCAATCCATGAACCAGTTTAGTAGCCCTTCTTTGAACTCTCTCTAAGGTATCAATATCCTTCTGAAGATAGGGTCTCCAGTACTGTGTACAGTACTCCAAGTGAGGTCTCACCAGTGTTCTGTACAATGGCATGAGCACTTCCCTCTTTCTACTGCTAATACCTCTCCCTATACAACCAAGCATTCTGCTAGCATTTCCTGCTGCTCTATTACATTGTCTGCCTACCTTTAAGTCATCAGAAATAATCACCCCTAAATCCCTTTCCTCAGATGTTGAGGTTAGGACTCTATCAAATATTTTGTACTCTACCCTTGGGTTTTTACGTCCAAGATGCATTATCTTGCACTTATCCACATTAAATGTCAGTTGCCACAACTCTGACCATTTTTCTAGTTTACCTAAATCATTTTCCATTTGGCTTATCCCTCCTGGAACATCCACCCTGTTACATATCTTAGTATCATCCGCAAAAAGACACACCTTACCATCAAGACCTTCTGCAATATCACTAATAAAAATATTAAAGAGAATGGGTCCAAGTACAGATCCCTGAGGTACCCCACTGGTGACAAGCCCAAGCTTCGAATATACTCCATTGACTACAACCCTCTGTTGCCTGTCACTCAGCCACTGCCTTACCCATTCAACAATATTCGAATCCAAACTCAAAGATTGTAGTTTATTGATAAGCCTTCTATGTGCAACAGTGTCAAAAGCCTTACTGAAATCTAGGTAAGCAATGTCTACTGCACCACCCTGATCTATAATTTTAGTTACCCAATCAAAAAAATCAATAAGATTAGTTTGGCATGATCTCCCTGAAGTAAACCCATGTTGTCTCTGGTCTTGAAATCCATGTGTTTTTAGATGTTCAACAATCCTATCCTTTAACATGGTTTCCATCACTTTCCCCACTACTGAAGTAAGGCTTACTGGCCTATAGTTGCCCGACTCCTCCCTATTACCTTTCTTGTGAATGGGCACAACATTCGCTAACTTCCAATCTTCTGGGACTACTCCTGTTATCAATGATTGGTTAAATAAATCTGTTAATGGTTTTGCTAGTACACCATTAAGCTCTTTTAATAGCTTTGGGTGTATTCCATCAGGTCCCATTGACTTATTTGTCTTTACTTTTGACAGTTGAAATAGAACCTCTTCCTCTGTAAACTCACGTGTAATAAATGACTCATTTATCCTTTTTCTTAACTGAGGTCCCTTTCCTTCATTTTCATCTGTAAATACCGAACAAAAATATTCATTGAGGCAGTCAGCTAGACCTTTATCCTCATCTACATACCTTCCTTCTTTTGTTTTTAATCTAACTAATCCTTGTTTTACTTTTCTTTTCTCATTTATGTATCTAAAAAAAGTTTTGTCCCCCTTTTTTGCTGACTGTGCTATTTTCTCTTCTGTGTGGGATTTGGAAGCTCTTATAACTTGCTTAGCCTCTTTCTGCCTAATCTTATAGGTCATTCTGTCTTCCTCACTCTGGGTTTTTTTATAATTACTAAATGCTAACTTTTTGTTTTTTACTATTTTGGCCACATCTGCGGAGTACCACAGTGGTTTCTTGAATTTTTTGCTTTTACTGACAAGCCTAATGCAATTTTCTGTTGCCTTCAGTAGTGCAACTTTTAAATAATCCCATTTCTTTTGGACTCCATATAAATTGCTCCAGTCTGATAATGACTCCTTTACACATATTCTAATTTTAGAAAAGTCTGTTTTTCTAAAGTCTAAAACTTTTGTTTTTGTGTGGTGTGACTCAGTCACTGTTCTTATATTAAACCACACTGACTGATGATCACTGGATCCTAAACTTTCACCTACAGTAATATCTGATACCAAATCTCCATTTGTTAACACTAAATCTAGTATGGCCTCTTTACGAGTTGGCTCCTCAACGACTTGTTTTAGAGACAATCCCAGTAAGGAGTTTAGAATATGTGTGCTCCTGGCACAAGTAGCTATTTTTGTTTTCCAATTCACATCAGGAAGATTAAAGTCACCCATGATGATAACTTCCCCCTTCATTGTCATTTTAGCTATTTCTTCAACTAGTAGATTATCTAACTCTTCAATTTGTCCTGGGGGCCTATAAATCACACCTACACGAGTTACTGTGTGATTACCAAATTCTAACGTAACCCAAACGGACTCTATGTTCGCCTCACTAACCTTTATTAGGCTAGATTTTATGCTATCCTTTACATACAGGGCCACCCCTCCCCCTTTCTTGCCTTCCCTGTCTTTTCTATATAAAGAGTACCCTGGTATTGCTATGTCCCAGTCATTTTTCTCATTATACCATGTCTCGGTAACAGCGACTAAATCTACACTATCAGTTGCCATTATTGCCACAAGTTCATGGATCTTATTCCCTAAACTGCGAGCATTTGTAGACATGACTCTAAGCTTATCATTTTTTAACACACTTGCTACAGGCACCTTCTGTCCTTGTTTTGGGGGACAATTGGATTGATGTTTTATCACCCTTTTGCCCCCCCCTCCTAGTTTAAAAACATCCTAGCAAAACCTCTGAACTGCTCACTGAGAACATTTGTTCCCTTTTGAGAAAGATGCAAACCATCTTTTTTGTACAGTTTATTTCCATTCCAAACAGAGCTACCATGAGCAATAAAGCCAAATCCTTGCTCCCGACACCATTCACCAAGCCACAAGTTAAAGTCCCTAATACGCATCCGCCTGTCGTTCTGAGTGTTATGCACAGGCAGAACTTCAGAGAATGACAGTGTGGAAGCAACCTGCCGTATATCATTGGCAAAAACACTAAAAACTTCCTTAACCTCTGAAACCTCATTGCAAGCCAAGTCATTTGTCCCTAAATGGACAAGTACATCCAATTCCCCTTCCTGCTTTGCTTGCTTAACAATATTACAGATACGTCTCCTGTCTCTGTGAGCAGTAGCTCCGGGAAGACACCTCACAAGACCACCATTGTCCATCTCCACACCTCTTATGATGGAATCCCCCAACAACAACTGCTTTCTATTAGGCCTCACCATAGTCTTCAAGCCTCTCTGCACAACACCACTAGCCTCAGTGCCTCTCTGCACAACACCACTAGCCTCAGTGCCTATCTGCACAACACCACTAGCCTCAGTGCCTCTCTGCACAACACCACTAGCCTCAGTGCCTCTCTGCACAACACCACTAGCCTCAGTGCCTCTCTGCACAACACCACTAGCCTCAGTGCCTCTCTGCACAACACCACTAGCCTCAGTGCCTCTCTGCACAACACCACTAGCCTCAGTGCCTCTCTGCACAACACCACTAGCCTCAGTGCCTCTCTGCACAACACCACTAGCCTCAGTGCCTCTCTGCACAACACCACTAGCCTCAGTGCCTCTCTGCACAACACCACTAGCCTCAGTGCCTCTCTGCACAACACCACTAGCCTCAGTGCCTCTCTGCACAACACCACTAGCCTCAGTGCCTCCCTGCACAACACCACTAGCCTCAGTGCCTCTCTGCACAACACCACTAGCCTCAGTGCCTCTCTGCACAACACCACTAGCCTCAGTGCCTATCTCCAGGACACCACTACACTCTGAAAGTGCAGAAAATTAATTATGTAGAACAACAGACTGTGCAATATGCCTTTTATCCACAACTCCAAGTCTACCAGATCCTACAGTAATCCATCTGCCATTCCTAGTATGTCTCTGCGGCAATGGCTTTGCAGCAGTTCCAGCCTGAATTTGTTTACCAGATAATTTACAAATCTCAGACTTCAAAAATACAATCTCCTGCCGCAAGATAGAGAACTGTCTACAGATTAGACAACAACCAAACCTCCAAAAAGTGGAACGTGAAACAAATGCAAAGCAACTATTACACTGAACTAAGTCTGCCATTCCAATGAGGCGATTAATTTAAATCAAACAAATTTTACCTTTTTTTTTTATTTATCCTCCTGAATACCTCAGATTACCTCCAGTTTATCTCCAGAATATCTCCAACCACACACACACTTAGAAGCAACACTCACATTAAGCAACCAAGCTCTATTAGCCAAGCTAATGACAACTACCCTTATATACTCCTAAAATCACCTACCACTAGGAATGTTTAACACCCGGGTAGGCCTCTGCTTATTAGCAAACAATAGCTCATTTAAATAGCAATCAATAGCAAGTAGCTACCTAATCCAATCAAATGCCTTATAATTACCAACAGGAAATCAAACCTTGTGCAGTCAGTAACCTTTTCCTACAGATGAATCTTACCTGTAACAGTAAAAAAGAACTCTTAGCACAACTCTTAGACAGTTGAAGCTTCTGTAAAACTCTCCAGAATATCTCCAACCACACACACACTTAGAAGCAACACTTAGATGAAGCAACCAAGCTCTATATCTTCCACTTGTTCCTAATTAGTTGGGACAGTCCCTAATTGGGGCCCAAATCACACTGCCTTTTACTTCTATCCTATTTAAAGGAAATCTAAAATTTTAGGCCAAAATAGCCAAACAATTGAATTCAAACGTTACTGACTAACACTGTCAGAGAAGGAAATTCTATGTAGAATACTTACTTGTACTTTTTCGGAGGTGAATGAGTGTTAGTTCTCTGTTGTACAAGGCTTGTAAATCCTTGGTCTTGGTTTGACATAGCTGGTAAAATGCTCATCTTTTTCTAAAATAAAACGCATGAAAAATAAAATTAAAACCAGCATTGTATAGGAAAGCAATGTTTATATTTATTGCAATGATATGGCAATAACAACTGCCATGCTTAGCACCATAACACACGGGAAAAAAAGTATAGTATTTATTATACTCAAAATATGAATTAAAAAAAAAACAAAAAACGTAATTATGACTTAAAGCAACTTGTTTGCACTAATTATTTAAAGGGATAGTTTGGGCACCATAACAACTTCATTAAATCTCCCATGCCGACTTTGATTAATGCTGGGCTATTCTAGCTGCCCAAAATCAATCACCGTGTAATCGACATGCTAGGTTTTCAGCAAGACAGAAATCTCAAAACAGCCAGTAGATGACAGTCACAGACCACTACTGTTTTAGCTTAGAAATTCCTTTGCAAATATCAGTATTGATATTAGCAGAGGGAAACTCTTACGATAAGGATTAAATTAGAGGAATACTCCGGAGACATATACACTCTATACTAAGGAGATATAGCTGAGCACAATTTAGTGATTTGAACTGAACATGTTAAAAAAAAAAAAAGTGAAAATAAAATATCAAAAGCTTTGAAAGACATTGGTGCAAAACTGACTTCGCAATAAGGCTCAAAATCATTCAATCCCCATTGAATATCAGATTTATTGTCAAATTTTCAGCTGTTCAAAATTTACAAATCAAACAAAAGCAATTGAAATAGCTTAACACATGCTTCAATCGGTTTCCCCAAATTCAAATGAAAATGCAAGTTATAACGACTTCTCCAGTCTTAAAATTATTGAACCCCTTCATGGCAAGCATCTTTAGTACCTAGGAGAGCGCCCTTTTGCTGTTATGACCTGTTGCAAATGAGATACATAGCCAGACACCAGCTTCTGGCAGTGTTCTAAAGGAATCTTAGTCCATTGCTCATGAGCAAAGGTCTCCAGTTCAGTAATATTGTTGAGTTTGCATGTTGCAGCCGCCTTCTTTTAATCCC
Organism: Pelobates fuscus; assembly: GCF_036172605.1. Lineage (NCBI taxonomy): Eukaryota > Metazoa > Chordata > Amphibia > Anura > Pelobatidae > Pelobates > Pelobates fuscus. The sequence goes on from NC_086322.1 coordinate 172,185,418, forward strand.
ACCAGAGATTTTCTATGGCTTTCAAGTCAGGTGACTATGATATGCACTGTATAAGTTTCCAGGACTTCTTCTGCAACCAAGCTGTGGTGGAATTTGAGGTATGCTTGGGATCGTTGTCTTGTTGGAAGGTCAAATGACGCCCAAGCTTCCACTTCCTCACAGACAGCGTGACATTTTCTCCTAGGACTTCTAGATACTTCAATTAATCCATTTTGCCGTCCACATGCTGCAGGTTTCCAGTGCCAGAGGATGCAAAGCAGCCCCAGGGCATCACCAAGCCACCACCATACTAACTTTAGGCAGACTGTTCTTTTCTGTTCTTTTCAGCGTCTGCTTCATTCCTCTTCCTCCAGACATACCGCTAATCGATTGGGCCGAAAATTACAGTTTTAATTCGACGCTCCACCAAACAGAATCCCCAAACTTCTGTGGTTTATTATTATGATTTTGAGCAAATTGGAGAGAAGCGTGCTTTTGGGTCAGTCATGGAGTTCTGAGATGGAAACTTACTGCACCTAATGTGCTCACTGAAACCTCTGTGCATGTTGCCACCAAGCCTTGCTGCATATTTGTGCTGTTGTGAGGAATTCTGTTCAGGGAGTTAAATAATATTAAGAAAGGCATTAGTTGCATTTTCAGTTGAATTTGGGGAAAACACTTGAAGCACTTGTTGTGTTGGGCTATTTCAATTGCTTTTGTTTGATTTGTTCAATACAAGCAACTGAAAGTCTGTACATTTTGTCAATTAACCTGTTTTTTAATGGGGGCTGAATAATTTTGAATACTTTAACAAATGGTATGCATTAATGGGGTAATTTGAACTGTCAAGCTGCTATAATGCCCCAAAAATGAAACATATGCCCATCAAATCCATGAATTAAAATTCTAACTATAAAAACTGACATAGTCAGGTTTCTTGTATGGAGCTGTAACTTCACAAGATAGTGGCAAACATACATTGTTGTACTCATATGTAGCTAAACACATATAGGGTTTTGTACAGGGATAGCACACATCAGGTTTACGAACTACGTACTTAAAGGGACATTTTAGGCACTCAGACCACTTCAGCTCATTGAAGTGGACTGGGTGCAGTGACTCTGCAATTGTAGTTATTACAGTTTTTGATAAACTGCAATGATTACTTTGCAGAGTTAACTCCACCTCTAGTGACTGTCTACCAGGCTTACACTAGAAGCGCTTCCGGGTTGTTAGGCCATTTATGATCGCCTGACGGTAAACGTGCACGAGGATATCCATCATCAGCTAAACCCCGTAGGAAAGCATTGATTAAATACTTTCCTATGGGGTAGTCCTAATGTAAATCAGGACAAAAGGAATTTGTTGATTTTTTTTTCTTCATCAAATTAAAGTATTTTTTGTCCTTTAAAACAGTATATAATATGTGTCTGTGAACTAAATTAGAAAGATGGAAACTGTGGTTGAACACACACAGCACAAAATGCCAAAATTATTTTTGCCCTTAATGGCACTGCCCAAATGAAAAAAAAAAATCACTGTTTAGTACGTATACCCTCAGTGAAAACATACATGTAATTAATTATGCATTTTTGCATTGATAGTAATCTTGTCTGAGACCTTTGTAAGCCTTCTCATTTTTAACCCAGCTGTAACGGAATGCAGTATATTAGTCCACGATATCCGTTGGTATCCTCAGGAAATCCACAGTCAGAGCAGAAAGCACGGCAATATTCCCAATCCTCCCAATAACCGGACGAAACACAGTTTGGGAGTCAACTAACTTGCTTTATTCACAGACTTCCATATTTATGCAGTTCCCCTTGCAAGGGGTTTCCTCACAGATGTTACAGGGGATTTCTCCCATCAGGCATTGTAATTATCCCAACAGGCATTGCTGCACGAGAGGGATACTCCCACTAAAATGGACGATTAAGTGGATTATCCCCTCGTGGAGCAAAACCGACAATTTACACAGAAATACATATTTTCTACATTTTTACTCTCTTTTAGCCGAATGACCGTTCGGTAGATAGCTGGGATCGGCGGGCACATTTAGTGAGAATACCGCTCTGATCCCAGCTAAATTACCCGAACGCCGCACAAAATACATTAAAACATTGAGTTCGGTTTAAAAGTACCGAACATCTATGGGGAACATAATGTGCCGAACGCGGAACTCCCGAACGCTCTGGAAGTCCAGCGGTGTTCGGATCATTGAGTAGCCGTTTTCAGTTCCAGGCTCTCGACGACCGAACACCGCTGCAGGGACAAAGGATCCAAGATGGCCGACCGCCGCATGGTCGGTAGCCGAACGACGGCCACCTAGGAGAGCCCTTAATTACCGATTGCAACATTGTTGCAATCGGTTAATTGTTGCCACACGACTGGTGAGTGGGTGGTCTACCTGGGGAGCCCACATTCGTATGGCGAACGGCCTGTATAGCCGGGTTTCGTCAAACGAAAGGGATTTGTATGCTGGCATCGTGCGGCTGCCAGCATGCGAACGGCCATGATACGGTACATATACAATTTAAAATATACAATATACATTCAGCCTACGGACAACCTTTAATAATACAGTCCAGAAGTGGCTAGGTTTGCCACACCAGCCTAGACTTTCTGTTGCTGTCCAATTGAAACTCTAGGAACTTTGCAAGGCAGCTGCTCTGAGATATTGTCTGTCTCTTGAATTTAACCTAGCCCGGATTTTATTAAAGGACACGCGAAGGCTCTTATTAGGCTTATCTCTTTCTTTTATTCCTCAACAGCAAAGAAAAAAAGCTAAGGTGTTTATTTGTAGGAAAAAAGAAACATGTATAACTACCCTCACAGGGTTAACATTACATCATTATCTCTAACCAATAGGAACAGTCCTTGACTAATATCCTTTCATGTAACCTCCTCCTTTTCCTCTTTCTTTGCTGCTGCCTCAGCTAAGTACACCTTTATTTTTTCCTTTAAAAAAATTTATTGTGATTTTTCTGTGTATGTTTAAATTTTACTGTATTTTACTGTATTTTAACTGCCGTCCGTTTTAGTTTTGTTTTTTATTCTCCCTGAGGGTCTCTCCTCCTCAGGGAGCCCTTTCCCCGCGTTTTCCCGCCGGTACCCCGCTCCCCCCCCCCGGCGGGTGTGCCGGTCCCGCGGGCCCCCACTGGGTAGTTTATTACCCTCTCTGCTCACTCACCGCGGGGAAGCCTCTGGGAAGGGTCCGGTCTTCCTTCAGAGGACTTTCCCCGCCGCTGCACTTTCACGAACGGGGCAGCGCGCGCGCGCATGCGCGGTCGCGGCCGCACAGGACGGTGGCCATTTAAAGGGGCGGCACCTCAGCTTGCACAGCCCATTAAGAAGGCGCAAGCTGATTGGTTGCCTAACCTGCTTGTCAGCTTACCAGTGTCCCCAGAGGCCATTCCTGAGGGAACACTCGGTAAGCTGACAGTGCAAGTTTGCTGTGTCTCTGTTTTTTCCTGTTGCCTTGTCTCCGGCCCTGTTAACCTGCGTCAACTGCTACTGCAGAAGGTTAACCCCTCGTTAACTAGCGTGCCACTCACCCTTAGATACCCAAGATGCAGAACTCTAATGATTTTTCTGCCCCTGGCCCCAGTGATAAGGGGGACGCCAAAACCCACCGCAGGCCCATAGGGTCTGAACCCTTAACCCTACAAGGGGACACGGTGAACCCCCTGGAGCACCTGGACTCAGAGGAGTTTCACTCGCTCTTAGATGCCACCATGTCAAAATCTGTCACCCAGGCTATTTATAACGCAATGGGGGTTATGTCTGACAACATATCGCACTCCATTTCGAACGCCATTAAGGCATCCAACCCGAATATTGCTCACGCCAGGGCTGCAGATGAGCCCCCTGTACGCAGAGAGGGCCGTAAAGCCACCTGCAAAACCCACAACGTGGGAAAATATGCCTCCAAAACTGAAATGACGGACAGGGTACGTCCTGTCACACCTGAGGTTGTGGGGCCCCCACGAAAACGAGCCACCCGCCGGGCAAAAGCGGCGCGGACCTGGAAATGGGCAAAAGCCCAAACAGAATCTTCCGACATAAAGCAAGTTGAAGTGTTTTAGGAGTCTAAAGTGTCCTTTGAAGGGATACTGTAATGCCAGGAATACAAAGCTGTATTGCGGGCACTATCGCTCCCCCTACCTTCCCCCTCCCTCGCTCCCCCCTCTTCCTGGTAAATAAAGGGTTAAAAATCCTTTATTTACTCACCTTTTCCCAGCGATGGGTCAACGCTCTGTCCCCTCCACTGTCCTGCGATGAGCAGAGCTTAATGCGGCAAATGCCGTGCACGCATTAGACCTCCCCATAGGAAAGCATTGAATCAAATGCTTAAGGGCCTCATGCAGCATGCAATACACACTACATGCACTACACACACTGCATACAATACACACATTACATGCACCACACACACACTGCATACAATACACACATTACATGCACCACACACACTGCATCCAGTATGCACACACACACACACACACACACACACATTACATGCATTAAACACAATGTATGCACTACACGCACTGCATCCACTATAAACATACACACACTGTATACTCTACACACACTGCATACAAGATGCCCACTACATGCACTACACACACACACACACTGCATCCACTACACAAACACAGACTGCATCCACTACACAAACACAGACTGCATCCACTACACACACACACAATTTGTTCACTACACAAACTGTGTACAATACACACAGACACTTCATCCACTGCATACAATACGCAATCACACACTCTGCATCCACTGTACACACACATAATGCTTTAACTACACACACTGCATACCATACACACACACTGAATCCACTTCACAAACACACTTTGTATCCACTATAGTAACTACACACACTGCATAACATAATGAATGTGGGTGTGGTTTAGGTTTTGGTAAAGAGGGGGGAGAGAAGGGCGGGCAGCATTTCACTCTTGGACCCAGGCAGCATAATGTCTTGGGCCGGCCCTGATTTAACTACAAAACAAGCAAACTGAAGATGTGTCATTACGTGGCTAATTAGTGCTGGAAACATGATTATAATTACTCGTGTTATGTTTAAGTAAGAATATAAGGACCTTCATACTATGTATACATATAAACGGAAACAGCTTTAGCAGTAAATAATGGAAATTATGGGATTATAAAAGATTGTTGACATAAACATAATAGCTTTCACTTTAGGTTTAATGAAATTACATTGTCTTGTATCCCTCTCACATAAAGGTAAACTGCCATCTGTCTCTAGTTTAATGCCAGTCAGAAACCAGGCACTCTAAAATAAGTGTCCCCAATTGAATAAAACTATCTCCCTCCCAAATATTTTTACATATGCATGTGTACCTCTTAATCCCTTAAGGACACACCATCAGAAGCTGGTCATACATTTAAGGACACAAGGAAGTTTGGCATTTTTTGCTGCCTTTGTTAAACTGCAATTTGCATTTTTGTTATTTCTTGCACCAACACATATTATATATCATTTTTTAAAGGACAAAATGGGCTTTAATTTGATGTGACATATACATATACAAAATTCTCATTTATTATAAAAAAAAAAAAAAAAAACACTTTTCCCCCCCACAATTTTTGCACATGTGTCCAGCTTGGAAAAAGTAATTCAAACATGTTTTATTTATGTGTCTTGATTTACAGAATTTCTAATATGTCTAGGATTTCAGTTTATTTTGAAAGTTACAGATCACAAAATACAAGGAGTAAAATAAAATTTCAATGTGAAGCAATTTTAGAAGTTTTAATGTTTGTCTTTAAGGTTAATAGACATCCCAGAAAAGAAAATTGCCACACAAAAGTATATATTTATATAAAGTAGATATCATACTTTTTACTATTTACTTAAGGTTATTTTACCACTCTTTTACGTAGCCATTTCACCACCAATCTCTGCTAAATATTGTAGTAAAAATTTGTTATATATATATATATATATATATATATAATAAATGTTTTTTTTAAATGTGTATTTCGTAAAGCTGGTATGTGCTATTCCTGTTCAAAACCCCATATTGTGTTCAGCTACATCTGTTGAGTACAACAATGCCCCCATTGTATGTCTTTGCCATTATTCTGTTAAGCTACAAAAGCCATACAAAAGACTAGGCTATTTCAGTTTCTATAGTTAGAATTTTCATAGATGAATTTGATGGGCCTATGTCTGAATATGAGACACTAGAGCAGTTTTAATGTTCAAATAACCCAACAAAGGCCTTCCATTTGAGAAAGCATATACTCCAGGGTATCTTAAATGGCGTACATTGTGCCTTAACTTGCCGACATTCTTTCACCATTTACTGTCAAAGTTTGTGGTGGAAAAAAAACTGAATTTTGTACATTTGATATGTGCCAGTGTCATAAAAGCAGGGCCGGTGCAAGGATTTTTGGGTACATAGGCGAAGATTAATTTTTCCGCCCCCCTCTAAAATTAACATCTTCACCTATGTGCCTCCTAACCAGCCCCTCCCTCTTCCCCGTCCCTTAGTGTTCCTCTCCTCTCCCCCCTCTTTTCCCTGTCCCTTGGTGTTTCTCTCCCCTCCCCTCTCTGTCCCTTGGTGCACCCCCCACCCTCTTAGCGGTCACACTCCCCTTCCTGGTGTGCCTCCTACCTGTCTTGTAGCGTTGCGGAGCAGATCCTCTACAGGAGCTTCAGTTTTCTGTACCCGGCTGGACTGACAGGAAGTGCTCTCTCAGTGAGCACTTCCTGTCAGTCTGGCCGGGTACAGGAAACAGAAGCTCCTGTACTGCGCTCCGCTTCCGCCACGCTACACTCAGTGGTGTATACACACTAACAGCCACACACACTCAATGACAAACACACAGACGTCACTGACAGACACAGACTCACTGATCTGACACACACTCATTCATTGACAGACACACATTCAATTAGAAACATACTCTCACTGATTTGACAGACACTCACAAACACACACTGACAAAACACACTCATACACTGACAGACACACACATTAATACAATCATTCACAGACACACACACACTCACTCACTCACAAATGCCTAAACATACACACTTACAGACACACACTCACAGACAAACACTCACAGACAAACACATACACACACTCACACATACACACACATACATAGACACACACACAGACACACACTCACCCACACACAGACACACACTCACAGACAAACACATACACAGACACACACACACATACACACACAGACACATACTCACAGACAAACACATACACAGACACACACTCACAGACAAACACACACTCACACATACACTTTCAGAAACACACAAATTATTAATAATATCCACCCAGCCTCCCTACCTGGAGAGCTGGCATGGATCTGTCCCTGGGGTCCAGTGGGGCTTCAGTGCGGCGGGCGGCAGTGTTCTAATGAGAGGCGGCAAGGGAGCTCTAACCTGTCTGCTCTGCTCCCTCGCGTGCCGTCTACTGATGCCGGGAGCCAGAATATGACGTCATATTCCGGCTCCCGCAGAATCAGCAAACAGCGCGCAAGGGAGCAGAGCAGACAGGTTAGAGCTCCCTCGCCACCTCTCATTAGAACACTGCAGCCCGCCGGGGGTCCAGAAGGTGACCTGGCAGGAGGGAGCACTTCCCTCCTGCCGGTCACTGAAATCTTGCGCCCCCAGAGCCGGTGCGCCCTAAGGCGGCCGCCTGTGCCGCCTTATGGACGCGCCAGCCCTGCATAAAAGCCCCAGAATTATGCTCGGTTACATCTTCTGAGTAAAACAATATGCCCAATATGTGACCTAGACACTATTTTGTAAAGTTACAGCTGTAACTGTACAGCTGTAAAACAGACGTGACAATTTCATGTTTTTGAGTGGAATTTTTTACTGGTATTTTTGATGGATCCGTGTTCCATTTTAGAGCATTTTTAGCAGGTTGCTTATTTAAGCTACCCCATAAGTCATACTATTTCTAAAATAAATACATCAGGATATTTCAAAAGGCATATTTTGAACCTTAGTGGAATCATTTTTTCGCTAGCTTGTACCAAGTGTAGTGGTATTGAGCATATTTTGCAAAATGTATGTGTGCTACGCCTGTATTATCCTTCATATGTTGCTCAGTTATGTTATCTGAATACAGCAATAACCCCGTATATACATTTGCCAGGTATATCAGGGTGTTGAAGGGGCACATTCATTTCAGGGTTTTTTCAAACTTTGAATTTTCACACTGGGTCCAGGTCTAATTTTGGAGCATTTTAGCAGGTTGCTAATTTAAATTACCCCACACGGCATACCATTTCTTTAAAAAAAAAAAAAAAAAAAGGTATTTTAAAAGGCATATTTTGAAAGTGGAATAATGTTTTCAGTGTTTTTTTTTCTTTTTTTAATCTTCTTTTTTTGTTTTTTACCTTTTAACACTTTTTTTTAATGTTAACCCCTAACTAGCCTAACGGTAAATCTGCCAATTTCCCCAGTTACTTTCACCCACAATAGCTAACCAATTTTTTATTTTTTTTAAATATAATAACTAATTAAATAAGTTTAAACCCCAAGGGTTAAAAATAAAAAAGTTAAGGGCTTATAAAAAATCAGATCAGAGTAAAATACTGTGATCTGTATTTTGTTCATTGCAGTGATCAAAGGGCAGGTAAGGGGTTAAATATTACTGGAAAGGGGTGAGGAGGTGGGATTTGTTTTACTAACTTTTTTTTATACTGACAAATGGACCAGCACTTACATTTTTTGGGAGGGAGGGGAATGGAAGATTTCTGTGTCTACAGGCACCTGACATGTAAGTCTGGCCCCGTCTACCTGATTTTTTTCCTTTGAACATATTTTGACTTGTCTCTCCAGCCCTCTGGAGGTAACCATTCTTCTGCTCACTAACAGAAAAAAAAAGATCCCACAGAAAATACTCAATACTAGCATCTTCCTCAAAAGCCTCCACTAGACAAAGATGGTTGCTGTGTCCCTAGTGTGTGTCTAAAACTAGCAAAAGTGCTCATGATAATGAGAGATAAATATAAGTTATAAACACCCATCCATCAAACACTTCTCACTTCCACTACACACTGACACCCCGGGGGCCATACATACATAGGCACCTTGTCCCGTTATCTCTGTCCTCTTCTTATACACTTAGCAGGTGAGTGGTCTGCCAAACACAAACACAGAGCCAGGTATAAGACAAACACACAGCCAGGTGTAACACAAACACACAGCCAGGTTTAACACAAACACAGAGCCAGGTATAAGACAAACACACAGCCAGGTGTAACACAAACACACAGCCAGGTGTAACACAAACACAGAGCCAGGTATAAGACAAATACACAGCCAGGTGTAACACAAGCACACAGCCAGGTTTAACACAAACACAGAGCCAGGTATAAGACAAACACACAGCCAGGTGTAACACAAACACACAGCCAGGTTTAACACAAACACAGAGCCAGGTTTAACACAAACACAGAGCCAGGTTTAACACAAACACAGAGCCAGGTGTAACACAAACACACAGCCAGGTATAAGACAAACACACAGCCAGGTTTAACACAAACACAGAGCCAGGTTTAACACAAACACAGAGCCAGGTGTAACACAAACACACAGCCAGGTATAAGACAAACACACAGCCAGGTTTAACACAAACACAGAGCCAGGTTTAATACAAACACACAGCCAGGTATAAGACGAACACAGAGCCAGGTATAAAAGAAACCTCTGGACTCATGTAAGTGATTTTGTATTGTTACAGCTTTACATGACATCACTATTACAATAATACAAATAAATGTGTACATTTTATTTTGTAGTGTGTGTGTGAGAATGTTTATACATATAATTTACTTGCACAGAGTTAGATCCCTCTTGATGGGTGCTCAGTCTCTCCAGTAAATGATGAATATAGGATTTAACCAGGATTTAGTTTACTCTTATCCTATTGCCATACATGTATTACTATCACTGTGTTACATGGGATGATAAGTTAATATTGCCAAATACAATCGGTATTTATGTCAGTAATATTCTCCCAGTCAGTGAGTGATAACTGTTTATATACAAGGCCCGGACACCTACCGAGTGTAAGCAGTGTCTGCCGGTAGGTAGTGGTGTCTGCCGGTAGGTAGTGTCTGCCGGTAGGTAGTGTCTATCTCCCTGTGTCAGGCTCTCGCTCCGCTCTCCCCAGTCACACGTTGTCACAGTATCAGGACGCGGCTAAGTCTCCATGACAACGCACTAAGTATAACGCCTCCAAGGCGACTGCTTATCCAATCAGACCCCGCTATGGAGTGACGTCATCACTGCTGTACCCATTTCCCATCATGCAGCAGCTCCGGTGAAGCTGCAGTGACTGGTGCCGGGACGGCAGTGTGCACAGACCTTACCTGGCCATCACTGTGTGACAGTGTGCACTGCGCTGTAACCCTGGCGTCAGACAAGATTCTGACCAAAGGGGTCAGCAATATTAATAACCCTGATATAATATGTACCGGACACTAGTGACCGGGGATACCGAATGGCCAGCTGCAAATATAGCAGAGACCGATATTAATCCTGTTAGTCTAAAATAAATAAATCTGTTTACATTTCACTTCTTTTAACTGCTTACTGAATAAACACCCAATATGGTAATGTGCCGGAACATTTTAATAACAGTTACTCCAACCAGTGATTTGAAGTGGTTATGGTGGCAGGAGTATGTATGTGCAGTTAATGTGTGAAACGCTGCACATATTGAATAATCTGCACTCATGTGCCAGTGGCTAGTTGCACTCCTGGTACACGACATGTGACTTAAAGGGACACTATAGTCACCAGAACAACTACAGCTTATTAATTTGTTCTGGTGAGTAGAATCATTACCTTCAGGCATGGGCGTAGGAACCCCCACAAATCTGGGGGGATAGCATTCTTACTCGCCGGGTATATTCTTTTTCAGTAAACTGGAAGTTGTTTATCCCATTGTACAGCGCTACTGAATTTGATGGTGCTATGTAAATAATAAAATAATAATAATAATGCTAAATTTTAAGTGTGTGTGTGAAATAATATAATGTGAAGCATATCAGTGTATCGCATAGCTCCACAGCAATACAACTGACAGTAATGTGTGAGGTGCAAGTACATCACAGTACACCTCAGCAATAAAATGCATGGGGAAGTGCAGTGTGTGAGTTTATCACAAACTCTACAGCAAAATAACTCACAGGAACGTGCAGTTTGTGAGTTTATTACAGATCACCTCATCAATACAATGCACATGAATGTACAGTGTTTGAATATATATCAGCCAACCCAATGCATGGCAAAACACTGCACTGCACGGTGCACCAATTAGCATCTCCTCACAGAGATGTGTTGAATCAATGCATTTCTATGAGGAGTGTTCAGCGTGAATGCTAGTGCTGCACGTTGTGCAATACTGGACTAGAAAGCACCTCTAGTGGCCGCCTGATAAGGTATTCCTCGGCAGTAATGTAAATACTGCTTTTTTCTAAAAAGGCAGTGCACTTACATTAAAAAGCCTGCAGAGACATGGTATAAACACCAAAACTACTACGTTTAGCCGTTGTGGTTCTGGTAACTATAGTGTCACTTGAATAAAGAGGGGGAAAAAGAATCATCACGTATGTATGAAATAAAAATGTCTATCATTATTCTAAAATACATATATATATATATATATATATATATATATATATATATATATATATATTTTAAACAATGTGCAGATAGTACTGTACTAATGATATCCCTGGTTAGATGTGAGCATTCCATACCTGGTTAGATGTGAGCATTCCATGTGCTCAGTAGGGCATCCCTGGACAGATGTGAGCATTCCATGTGCTCAGTATGGCATCCCTGGTAAGATGTGAGCATTCCATGTGCTCAGTATGGCATCCCTGGCTAGATGTGAGCATTCCATGTCCTCAGTATGGCATCCCTGGCTAGATGTGAGCATTCCATGTCCTCAGTATGGCATCCCTGGCTAGATGTGAGCATTCCATGTGCTCAGTATGATATCCCTGGCCGGATGTGAGCATTCCATGTGCTCAGTATGGTATCCCTGGCTAGATGTGAGCATTCCATGTGCTCAGTATGATATCCCTGTCTAGATGTGAGCATTCCATGTGATCAGTATGATATCCCTGGTTAACCCCTCTATCCACCCGTCCCTAATCATCTCCCCTCCAACCACCTAGCCTCCTAACCCCCATAAAACAAGTAATATATCTTCATGTACTTACAGTACTGAAGACACCAGCAGTGCTCTGGGCTCAGGGTTCAGGGCTGAAAGCGTGAGGCACTGCTCTGCAGTTGTAGGAGACCGTGGCTCACCCTAGCGTTGCCGTGACTCCACGTGACATCATGGAACGCGCGTACGCAGAGGGCAAGGGAGGTCGGGAGGAGGAGCAAACAAAGTCCTTTAATATGCGGCGATGCCGAATAGTGGAGGATTGAATCAGATCAGGATTTGAGAGGTACAATTTTTAGCATATTATTGTGGGCAGCGGGACTCAAGAGGCAGCTGCCTGGGGCCCCCCAGGAGCACCTGGGCCCGGGCAGCTGACCCTTTTGCCCCGTGTTAATGGCTGCCCTGACTTAGGGTGACCACATTTCCTAACTGCCATTTAGGGACACTTACTACTCCCTCTACCCCTTCCATTCATATTACTACCCTATCGCTTCCGTTCATATTACTACCCCTCCGATACCAGTTCCGTTCATATTACTACCCCCATACCCATTCCGTCCATATTACTACCCCCCCATACCCCTACCGCTCATATTACTACCCCCATATCCCTTTCGTTCATATTACTAACCCCCATACCCCTTCCGTTCATATTACTACCCCCCCATACCCCTTCCATTCATATTACTACCCCCATACCGCTTCCGTTCATATTACTACCCCCTATACCCCTTCCGTTCATATTACTAACCCCCCATACCGCTTCCGTTCATATTACTACCCCCCTTTATCCCTTCAGTTCATATTACTACCCCCTATACCTGTTCCGTTCATATTACTACCCCCATACCCCTTCCGTTAATACTACTACCCCCCTATACCTGTTCCATTCATATTACTACCCCTTCCTATTCATATTACTACCCCCCCCCCACAGCCCCACCCACTCTAGTCATATTAGTAGGCCCCTTACCCCCTTCATTCATATTAGTACCCCCCTCCATTCATATTAATACCCCCTCTCACCCCCCTTCATTCATATTTGTACCCCCTCCATTCATATTTGTACCCCCTCCTACCAACCTCAATTCATATTTGTACCCCCTCCTACCCCCCTCCATTCATATTTGTACCCCCTCCTACTCCCTTCCATTCATATTAGTACCCCCTTCTGCCCCTATTAGTACCCTTCCACCCCCCTCCATTCCTATTGGTAACACCATTCCCCTCCCCCTCCCCAAATTATATCTCCCCTCTAACCCTTCCATACTAAATACCTGGCAATGGCAGGGCAGGCAGCTGCTTTTTTTTTTCAGAGTCGGCGTCTGAGCTTATAATGACGCCGGCTCCCCCCTCCCTGCAGTTTTACCGCACAGAGCAGGGGAGGGGGACCTCTTTAAGCGGCGCACGGTGTCAGACTGAGCGCCGGGTAGTCACGTGACACCCGGCGTTCCTATGAAGAGCGGGAGAGGGAGGTGCTCCCCCTCCCAATGTACACTGCGTGTGGTTCCATTATGGAGCCGCACGCAGCCTGTCAGGGGGATGGCAAACATCACTTGTCAGTCTGACAAGTGATTTTTGTGCTCCCCTTCGGACGGCGGATCTGGGGGGGATTTCTGCATTATCTGTCCCCCCGGATGATTTCCTGGGGGGGATGCATTGTCCCCCCCCCCCCCCCCCCCAGTTCCTACGCCGGTGCCTTCAGGCTTTTTGCAGTACACACTATTTTTTACTCCTCAGATGGCTTCTAGAGGTGCTTCCTGTCATTCTGTGTTTCCTCCCTCTGCATGGAGACACTGAACTTTCCTCATAGAGATGCATTGATTCAATTAATCTCTATGAGGTGATGCTGATTGGACAGGGCTGTGTTTGGCTTGTCTTGGCTCTACCCATGATCGGCCTTCTTGACAGTCTCAGACAATCTTATTTGAAATCACTGTGATTGGCTCAGACCACTTCTGATGATGTCAGCAAAACAGGCAGATCAGGGGCAGAGCCAGCAGTGGCAGACTTGATACAAGTAAGATTTCATTAAATTTAGTGGGGCTAGATGGTGGTTGTAACACTATAGGGTGGGAATACATGTTTGTGTTCCTGACCCTATAGTGTTCCTTTAAGGAGCCCAGCACTCAGGGGCGGGGGGGCATTTTACCACCCTAAATCCCGGGCCGTCCGCATCCAGCCAAAAAAGGAAAAATCAGAATTGCCTCTGGCTGGGGATTTGGATTTTTCAACTTACCTCTCTACCTGCAGCCTGCAGCAGTGGAGTCGGCCGGTCTCTCCTGATAATGTCAAGAGGAGGGGGCGTGACTTTCGCTGCTCTTCTCCCAGAATCCCTGGGGAATTCTAGCGTAAGGTAAGACTCAGGGAGGGGGGAATACACTTTATTTATTTATTTTTATCCCCTTCCTCAGTCCTGTCCCTTTTTTCAGCCCCGTCCCCCTTTCTCAGTCCCTGTCCCCCTTGCTCAGCCCCTGTCCATTTGATCAGCCCCTGTTCCCCTTCCCCTGTTCCTTTTCTCATCCCCTGTCCCCCTTCGTCAGCCCCTGTCCCCTTGCTCAGCCCTGTCCCCTTGCTCAGCTCCTGTCCACCCTCAGCTCCTGTCCCTTCCTCTCAGCTCCTGCCCCGATCATCTGTCCCCTTCCTCACCTTCCTCTCAGCTCCTGCACTTCCTCTCAGCTCCCGCTCCCCTCTCAGCTCCTGTCCCCCTTCTCTCAGCTCCTGTCCCCTCCTCTCAGCATCTGTCCCCCATCTCAGCTCATGTCCCCCTTCCTCAGCCCAATTTCCCCCTTCCTCAGCCCCATGCCCCCCACCACAGCCCCCATGCCATCCCCACTACAGCTCCTCTCGCCCAATTGCAACTCATATCACCCACACCACAGCCCCTTTCCCAAATTGTAGCCATTAACCTACTTCAGCCCCTATCCCCCCACTACATTTCTTAACCCCCAATTACAGCTCATACCCCCCACTACAGCTCTGTCCCCTTACTCAGCCCTGTCTACTGGCTTTAAAAGTGTGTGTTCATGTCTGTGTGTGTCAGTATGTCTGTGTGTGTGTGTGTGTGTGTGTGTGTGTTTCAGTA
Organism: Pelobates fuscus; assembly: GCF_036172605.1. Lineage (NCBI taxonomy): Eukaryota > Metazoa > Chordata > Amphibia > Anura > Pelobatidae > Pelobates > Pelobates fuscus. Next base: position 172,200,703 of record NC_086322.1, read on the forward strand.
TGTCTGTGTTTGTCAGTGTGTCTGTCTGTGTGTTATTGTGTGTCAGTCAGTAAGTGTGTGTTTGCTAGTGTGTGTCAAATCAGCAAGTGTGTGTGTGCCTGTCAGTGAGTGTGTCTGTTTAGGTGACTGCCCCCCCCCCCACCCCCCATCTCCCCTTTCAATCACATGGGAAAGGTGTTTTTATTCTCCTTTTGTTGCAATGGGCCACTTGACTGAATTTGCTTCCCAGGCCTAAGGCTGCCAGCCCTCCCCTGACAGCACTAAAATAATTTCTGTGCATAAAATACATTCAGGGTCAACATGCACAGTATGCTGCCGCCCTCCCCCTCTACCCCTATAAAATTGCTCTTTTTAAAAAAAAATTGCTCTATGAGAAGCCTGTGATTGGACCGTGCAAGGTTCTGGCTCACATGGAGTAACCCTTTAACAACATATGTTGGATACAGTTAGTGATGTGTGTGGCTGTGTGTTAGTAAGTGTAAATGATATGTGTTAAGAGTGATAGGAGGTTATAGAGAAGAATGTATGATTTTGTGTGATAGGAGATATGGGTGGGAATGATAGGAGATAGGGAGGTATTTGTGGGAGTGACATGAGAATAAGGAGAGAGAAAGGAATGGGTGGCAGTGATACGATAATCAGAACAAAGGGATGGGTGGGAGTGATTGGATGATAGGGAGAGAAGAAGGGATGGGGAGAAAGAGGGATAGGTATAGGATTGATACCTAGGTGATTTGAAAGGAATGGGTGAAAGTGGGGGTAGTGATGGGAGGATGGAGAGGGACAGGGAAGATGGGGAGTGATAGGATGGATGGAGAGAGGGATGGTAAGTTTGGAGTGGTTCAAGGATTGTATGAGAAAGATGGGAAAGGATAGAAAGTGAAGGATGGACAGGACACTAATGGAATGATGGGGAAGGGTGGAGGCTGGGTGGGGAGTGAGGTAGGGGTGGGAATGATGGGAGGGTGGTAGGGTGCAATAAGTTGATGGGGAAACAAATGGAGTGTGGGGGTGGATAGGTAATGTGGACGAATTATAGGGAGGGATGGGTGGGAATAATAGAGGGAAGGAATAAGTGTGAGAAGGGGGTAGGGAGACATAAGTTTGAAGTCATAGAAGGATGGGTAGAGAGGGATAACAGTGAGTGAGCAATGTGTTAGTATGATAAGGTGATTAAAATACATTATAGTGTCAGGAATACAAACATTTATTCCTGACACTATAGGTCTAAAATAACAGTTTAGGTCCCCGTTCCCCTGTGTAAAGTGTTAAAGGTGATTTTACTCACCTTTTTCCAGCGCTGTACAGGTTTCCTCATGACACACTCCGCCCCCTTGTCTGATGTAATCAAACTTGATGATCTTAGCCAATCCAATGTTTTCCCATAACAAGTCACCGCACTGAGCCAATCAGCATCTCCTAATAGAGATTAAGCTGTAATTGTTCTGGGGACTATAGTGTCCCTATTAGTAAGAGTGACGGAGATAGAGGGATGGATGTGAGATAAAGAGGAATGGGCAGAGACGTAGACATGAGTGTAGTGATAGGGGGAGAGAAGCAGAGAGGAATTGATGACACTGAGCTATTACCTAATTCCTCTCCATCAGAGACGTTTTATCTTACAAAGAGTTATATGTACAGTATCTCATAAAAGTGAGGACACCCCTCACATTTTTCTAAATATTTTATTATATCTTTTCATGTGACAACACTGAAGAAATGACACTCTGCTACAATATAAAGTAGTAAGTGTACAACCTGTATAACAGTGTAAATTTGCTGTCCCCTCAAAATAACTCAACACACAGCCATTAATGTCTAAACCGTTGGTAACAAAAGTGAGTACACCCCTAAGTGTAATATTTTGTGGGGCCACGATTATTTTCTAGCACTGCCTTAACCCTCATGGGTATGGAGTTCACAAGAGCTTCACAGGTTGCCACTGGAGTCCTCTTCTACTCCTCCATGACGACATCACAGAGCTCCCCCAGCTTCCTATTTGAGGATGCTCCACAGATGCTCAATAGGATTTAGGTCTCGAGACATGCCCAGACCTTCAGCTTCTTTAGCAAGACAGTGGTCGTCTTGGAGGTATGTTTAAGGGTCGTTATCATGTTGGAATACTGCCCTGCGGTCTAGTCTCCGAAGGGAGGGGATCATGCTTTGCTTCAGTATGTCACAGTACATGTTGGCATTCATGGTTCCCTCAATGAACTATAGCTCCCCAATGCCGGCAGCACTCCTGCAGGCCCAGACCATGACACTCCCACCACCATGCTTGACCGTAGGCAAAACACACTTGTCTTTGTACTCCTCACCTGGTTGCTGCCACACACGCTTGACACCATCTGAACCAAATTAGTTTATCTTGGTCTCATCGGACCACAGGACATGGTTTCAGTAATCTATGTCCTTAGTCTGCTTGTCTTCAGCAAACAGTTTGCAGGTGTTCTTGTTCATCATCTTTAGAAGAGGCTTCCTTCTGGGACGACAGCCATGCAGACCAATTTGATGCAGTGTGCAGCATATGGTCTGAGCACTGACAGGCTGACCCCTCCAACCTCTGCAGCAATGCTGGCAGCACTCATATGTCTATCTCCCAAAGACAACCTCTGGATATGATGCTGAGCACGTGCACTGAACTTCTTTGGTCGACCATGGCAAGGCCTGTTCTGAGTGGAACCTGTCCTGTGAAACCACTGTATGGTCTTTCCCACCGTGCTGCAGCTCAGTTTCAGGGTCTTGGCAATCTTCTTATAGCCTGGGTCATTTTTATGTAGAGCAACAATTCTTTTTTTCAGATCCTCAGAGAGTTTTTTGCCATGAGGTGCCATGTTGAACTTCCAGTGACCAGTATGAGAGAGTGTGAGAGCGATAACAACAAATTTAACACACCTGCTCCCCATTCACATCTGAGACCTTGTAACACTAACAAGTCACATGACACCGGGGAGGGAAAATGGCTAATTGGGCCCTATTCGGACATTTTAGGGGTGATGTTTAATGGCTGTGTGTTAAGTTATTTTGAGGGGACAGCAACTTTACACTGTTGTACAGGCTGTACACTTACTACTTTACATTGTAGCAGATTGTCATTTCTTCAGTGTTGTCACATGAAAAGATATAATAAAATATTTACAAAAATGTGAAGGGTGTACTCACTTTTGTTAGATACTGTATATCTACTGTATGTCTTTGCACACCAACATTAAGGAGCTCCTAGAAAAGAGGAACATTATGATCGGAAAGAGGGAACAAGGGATTGTCCCTCCTAAACCGGGACATTTCGGAGCTATTCCAAAAGTTGTTGGACTAGTAAAGAAAAATCTGTTGAAATTCAAATTATTTTAGCAAGACATGTTTGAGTGCAATTTGTGTTGCTGAAATAAAAATAAAGAATAGCAATTGTGAATGTTTGTGGAATGAAGGATGGAAAAGATAATAAAACCTTGCACATAATAATCTTCCATGCAGAAGAAAACAACAATTTTAAAATATTTAGATTGATTTTTTTGACACCTAATTGACTGCCTGTTGATGTAGTGCAATATTCAGTTATTGTATTTGGTAGACTATTTTTATATCTAGCTAATAAGGATATATCCTAATATTGTGAGTGGGATTATCTTTGTATATTTGATTAGCTGCATGGAATATTATCTATTTACTTCCTATACTAATAATTTATGTTTGTCAAGTATTAACGCCTGTCACTTTAATTGTGCAGTATTCTCTGGTTCTGCTATTAAATGTAAAGAGGTATAATATATTTTAGATTGTATGCTGTTTTATGCGGACTGCATATTAATTATCCTCTTGGTATTCAAACATTTCCATTCGTTATAACAACCTAAAGTGTTGAGATTCATTAGATTACCTGGTTTTAACTTGTCTATTTTATTTTACCTGCTGTAGATTCATCTTCTTATCTGTCCAGATGGAATCTAGTTCAGTCTTCACTCCGGGAACCATAACAACTGGTGGCAGCCTACCTTTAGGAGTTAAACCGGTCACAAACAAGAAGCCTTGGACTGCCAATCTGTAGCTCCCCATTCCTCCGAATGGTTAGAGAAATTATTTTTACAAATGGGAGCTACTGATCAGCTTAGAAGATCAGCTGGCTATAAGTCAATCAGTGGTGTCCCTGTCTACAGCAGTTTGATGGTTTCTGTTTGAAAATCTCAGAGAAGAGTAAGGATAGGGCAATATCTAAAATAGCTAAATGATACTGGAGAGAAGACTTTGGGGTTAAACTGTTTGATAAATCTAAAGGTAAGCAAACGGCAGGGTCCTCCTGGCACATCACATCTTTAGTCCAATAATATTGTTATGGTGACTGGAGTGTCCTTTAAGTTCATAATGGCTGAATAGTAGTAAGCACAGAATAAAAAAGGAATAGAGTATGACACTGCCTAACACATTTGTACTTTTATAGTCTATGACTATATTGTGACAGACTCTGGGTTTGCTGAAGGCTCTTTCTTCAGAAGGTTTTACATTGGCAGTGGACGGCTGGCAATGGAGGGCAATATCCTCCTGGCCACTATTATAGAGATGATTGTGGGTTGCTGCCATACAGATGCAGATTATTAAACTCAGACACATACACATACACTCCAAAAGATACACACAGACTGTAGATCTGTGTATGTGTGTTTGTGCCAGTGGATGTCTGCATATTTTTCAAACACACAGATCCACAAACACTGACACATTCACAGATACACGGACAGTGATACACATGCACAAATACACACAGAAATCCCTAAACACTAACACTCATGCATAGATACACACAGATCCACAAACACTGACACATGCACACAGATACACGGACAGTGATACACATGCACAAATACACACAGAAATCCCTAAACACTAACACTCATGCATAGATACACACACACAGATCCAAAAACACTGGCACTCGTGTAGCTACACTCACCCCCACTTCAAGTCCAACTCTTTCTCCTGCAGTATGCACTTTAAAAGTTCTACCAGTGGGCCTGCCTTTTATCCCTGCCTTCTTCTGTTTTGTGGCAGAAATTACCGGCGTTGCTAGTGCAGCCAGGAAGGGCCTCATGACACTTGGCGTCGGTGGACCCCTATACAGCTGCACCACTTGTAGTATTGTGCCTAAATATATTTAAATTCTTGCAGCAGCATAAAACAATTAATATAAAGTCAAGAAAGGGAGATACATTTTCTGGCTTGGTTATTTGATTGCAGAAGCCCCCTTTCTGCGGTAACAGAAAACTAAAATAAGTCTGCAGAAGGCATGTTATCACCAAACCTGAGTAATTAAAGTTTGGTGGTAGTGTGATGGATAATGCGGGAATGATTCCATGGGACATATCAGGTCACATTATATCAAATAGAAATGTTTGAATGCCAAAGCATATATAAAAATCGATGTTGACATTTTGCATTTCTTTCTAATGTCATTTTAAAAAGATTCTTCCAGCAGCATAATGCCCAATGTGACAAAGATACACGATCTTTGTTTTCATGAACATGAGAATAGCTTAAAGGGACACAATAGTCATCAAGACCGCTTCAGCACATTGAAGTGGTCTGGATGTACTGTCCGTGTTAGTTTGTCCTTGCAATGGTAATTATTGAAAAACTGCAAAAATTATATTGCAGGGTTAACCTCACCTATTTTGGCTGTCTACCAGACAGCCACTAGAGGTGATTCAGAGTGGTTAGACGATTTTTGGTCACCTAACTGACGAGGACATCCAGCGTCACATAAAAACCCCATGGGAAAGTATTGAGTCAATGCTTTCCTGTTGGGTTGTCCTAATGCGATCACTGCACATGCACATTTGGTCACCAACATTGAAGAAGGAGGAGCAAAGTCGGAGCCTGACACAGTACCAAGGGACATTGGTGTTGGATTCAGGTAAGTGACGAAAGGGTTTTTAAGCCTTTCATCACTACAAGGGAGGGGGGCGCGAGTGAGGGGGCACTATAGGCAAGGAATACAATTTTGTATTGCTAGCCTATAGTTTCCCTTTAAACGTACTCAAATAGTGTGCACAGATTAGGTATCCCCACTTCATACTGCATTCTGATTATTCAGGAGACAAAAGAGATTCATACCTGGTGCTAAATAGGTTTTATCTAATTTCTAGGTCACTGAGGTTTTACAAAGAGAGAGGTGTATGTGAATGTCAAAAAATGTCATTGGCAATTAGAAGAAAATTTATATTTACCTATCTTTCCATTTAATTCAATGTCACGTGAAATTAGAATTCCGAAGAGTTGCCAAATAAAGTTTCAAGTAGCTGTATTATTATTATTATTATTATAAATATTAGCTGTACAAATTAGCTCTATTATTATTAATATTATTATAAATATTATTTCCAACTCAACGAAGTATGAGATATTGTTTGTTTGTTTCTTGGCTCACTTAGTCTTGATTTCAGAAGTCAGTGTTTAATGATAAGACACTGTGAATGTTTTCTCCAATTCTTTACTTTCCCTATTTTTTTTTTTTTGTATTTCTTAAACAACACAGTCAGACTTGCAATTCTTGGCTTAACAACTGAACCTTTTTTTTTTTTTTTTTTTTTTTAAAAAAACCACTTTTCTTGCATGTTAGAAACCAATTGATTAAAAAAAATAATTTCTTAAACAGCCATCCTAGCAATTAAAATCTAGCATGTAGGGTTTTTCGGCAATATAGACATTAATGATGAGCTACTGATCTGTATCAGCACTCAAGTGTAAGGTAAACACGATGCACACAGCCTGTGATTCTTGGTGAGAAGTGAGAAATGAGTTACCGTTTTTTTGTTGGGGGGGGGGGAAGGGGTTGGGGGGGTATGCTGCTTGTTTTTTTTTTTTTTCTTGGCAAGATCTAAAGGAAGCTGTACTGAAGATTGGCAGGGTCAGTGTAAAAAAGATGAAATGCTGAATGAAAGCTTCAAAGCTAGAAAGAATATGCCCCGAAGTCTCCTTTTTTGTTTTCATATGTACAGCTCATCATATAATACCCTACAGCTTTTTCTCCCGCGGGGCACTTTTAAATCAACATTGCAAGGATAAAATTAAAAGTCAATATGTTAGAATAATATCCATCTACATGACATACCGACTGCTGATAAAAAATTCTCAGAAAAGTTTTTTTTTATGATTTTAATATATAGCCACGCACAAAACATCCCAAATGTCTCTTATTATGCATTCCTTTATGGGGAAACATGGTTATTGTTTATATTGTTCTATGGCTTGCATTATGAAAAGATTGTATTTGTTTTATGAAAAGAAAACCAAAAACTATTCCTTAGCTAGTAATTTCTATAGATTAGTCAAGCAAAATCAGAGTTTGTGATATTGACATTTTTGTCCTCGATTTAATATTTTTGGATAAGTTTTTCAAATAAACTTTTAAAATAGTTTTAATATTTTGAGAACTTTGTGCCTTAATTCTGGTTGCTGCTCATTTTGTGACAATAAATCTGCCTGCGGCTTTCACAATTGGAGTGCCTGTGAATCTATCTTATTGCCTTAATTCTGTTTCTCATGACTTGTCTTAGACAAGCCTCTGTCTTGGCCGCAGAATTTGATAGCACTGGTTCGCACACCAAACTCTTTCTGGTTTGTTGAGCTTGAGGATCCGTCTCCGCACTTGTTGGTCAAAGCAACACTTTTTGTGGTTTTTACAATTGCTTATCGTATTCCATTACAACACTGTTGCTCTGTGAATTGTTTACTAATGTATGCATGACAACCATACTTTTGGAAAATCTGGTATGGTTGACCCGCTAATGAGCAGTTTGTTACTCTTTTAACATACTATTTTCCTCCTACATTGATATTGTACTAAATTTAAAATGATTACTATATAAAGATTGCCAATATATATATTGAATTAAGGCCATATTTAGTATTATTACGAGCCATAGACATTTTACTTTTACAGTCTGAATCTTGTCTCTAACGTTGGTTTTTAGACATTCACTACTAAGTTCTTTTAATTTTTTTTTTGTATTACATTTATTTGATACATTGTATTCTCAGTTCCATGCACAAAACAGCAATTATAAATGTATAGCAGTTTTGGGATAAGCAAAACTATTTACGATACACACTTTTGACAAAATGTATTTGACCCTGATTGTAGATTTGTAAGGAGCAATTCATTTTCTTAGAAAAAAACTTTCAAAAAATGCTATCATAACGTAAAAAAAAAGTCTGTAGAATTCTGACAAATAATGCAGTGTGTGTTGCAAAAGGGGCAAAGACTGCTATTTACAGTGATTCTCCTGAGATACAGGGACACAGAATGGATCTCTGGCAAATAAAGTAATTTCTTTGCAAGGAGAAAATTAGCACTGCTGCAATAAGTTGTGTCTTATGGGTTAAATTTAGTTTTGCACTGCTTTCACATCTAAAAAAAAAAAATGACATGATGTACATATTGTAGGTAGGAAATTAGGTAATTTAAATGTGCAGTCATAAAGTCTACATGAATAGCTGAAGGACATGACCTGAAAAGTGGTAAAAACATCTAACATCTAAATTAAGTAGTTTTGGTGTGGGTAGGCCCCTGGAGGCACTATTACCTGAAGGGTTAAACCCCTCCAGTGCTGGTTTCCACCTTCTGAATTTTTAGATTGAGGAAGCGCGGAGTGCCGCCGAGCAAGGGTGCTGCTGATTGGTTGGGAGCGATCAGCTGACGCTCTCAGCCAATCAGTGACTCTCCATTCACAAAACAATCTTGTAAAGAAATGTACCTTTTGCAAGCCAGTTAAGTGAACGGGGAGTCACTGATTGGCTGAGAGGGCCAGCTGACCACTCTCAGCCAATCAGCTGTGCCCCTGCTTGGCGGCACTCGTGCTTTATGAATCTCAAAACTCAGAAGCTGGAAGAGTGGAGACCAGCACTGGAGGCAATCTAGGGGTTTCAGGAATTGTTTAGCCGCCTTGAGGTAAGATTGCCTCCAGGGTACCCCTGACACCAAAACTACTTCATTTATATTTTCTATAGATTATATTGCCAGTGGCATAATCATTGCTTAAAGGGACACTATAGGCACTAAGACAACTTAATTTAATTGAAGTGGTCTGGGTGCAGTGCAGTTGCGGTATTAAAGTAGAGAGGGCCCTGGTGCAAGAATTTTTGTGGGGCTGCCCTATCACAAGGATGGAAAAAAGGTAAATCCCTGTCTGTTGTACAACTTCCACAAAGCTTTGTCAGCTGGGGATCTACCACTTGCCCATCTTTGCAGGATTTTATTTAACACTGATCAGATTATCTGTGTGTGAATGTTGGGGTGCATTTATGTGTAGTATTGTGTTGTATTCTTTCATGTACTGTTGCCATTTATAAGATGTGATTTACTTGTGTGTAGAGGTGTGTCTGTATGTTGTGTTGATATTTGTAAGCAGGGGTATATTTGTGTGTAGTGTTGAAGTTTGAATGTTGAGATACAGATACATTGACACATATACAGGTACACTGACACACATACATATATACAGACACACACTAATACACATACAGGCACAGATACACTGACACATGCAGATACAAAGACACACATAATGACACACAAACACACACAAATACACACCTATAAAAAAAGGGGCACACATTGACACAGATATAAATATAGATACACATACAGACAAACATACAGATATACATGCAAAAAGAATGCATTTTAAGCCACCTTCCTTTTTCCTACCTTTTGGGTGCAAGACTGCGGTCCAGTCGGTTGTACCCTCTCTGCCTTCCCCTCCTGCGCGGCTCTGTGATATGTGGGAGGAAGTGACCGGCTATCTTTTCCTCCCACCACCGCTAAGATTACAGGTAGAGATGTCCTGAACGGTTCGCTGGCGAATAGTTCCAGACGAACATAGCTTCTTCGCGTTCGCCACGGATGGCGAACATATGCGATGTTCGGTCCGCCCCCTATTCGTTATCATTGAGTAAACTTTGACCCTGTACCTCACAGTCAGCAGACACATTCCAGCCAATCAGTAGCAGACCCTCCCTCCCAGACTCTCCCACCTCTTGGACAGCATCCATTTTAGATTCATTCGGAAGCTGCATTCTTCTTTTTTTTTTTTTAGACAGAAGTGTGTTATATTTGAGCATGCTAGGCTGAACGTGCGTATAACATGGCTAGTTGCACTGAGGGTATGAGTATATAGCAGTACATTGTTGTGAAAGATGGCTGTCATGTTTAGGGTGTAGCTTGCACGTTATCAACTGTGTATTTATATCAGCAGCTCCACCACTAGTTATAAATCAAGTGTGAGTCACCCCATGAGATGAGACTAGTGAATAACATAATACATGAATGGTTAAGGTAAAGGCATGTAAGGAACTACGACAATAAACTCTTTAGGAGGTGAAATAATGACATGTTTAAACGCTTGCTACTTTACGATTAGTTAATGTGCAGAGAGCAGTTCATGTGATCAAAGGCATGGTGTGGAGGATCGGCTATAGTGGGACATGCTTGGCAGGCTGCTGTTTACTGCTTGTGCTCATCCGATCCCTTCTGGGCGCCAGGTGCAGACCCTGGGAGTCCCTGATACCTGGAACAACAAAGGCAAGTCTCTGGCTGAGTGCCGTGTTCGCGGCTTGAGGTGGTGGAAGCTTGTTTTGTCGGGTGGTCGGATCTGTCCCGGTGGTGCTTCACGTCCGGTGCGGGATTGTGGTGGCTTAAGGTGGAGGCGAGTGCTTGACGTGGGGAAGGCTCTGCATTTCTGTTTGTGCCTCCGGTCCTGTCTTCGACGCCTTTTGCATTGGTGGATTTTAATAGGGACTGCTTCGCTTAGCTGTGGTGGAGCTTGTTGAGGCTGTGGTGGAGCTTGTTGGGGCTTCCTGCTTGTCATTTGCTTCCAAAATTGATTAAAGAGTCTGTCCAGCTTAGCCTCAATATCCTGCCATGCTTTGCTGGTACCTGGAGGACACACTGCTGCCGCCATATTGGGAGAGTCGCAGATGAGTATGTCAGCCTGGGCGGCTGTGCTCTGTGCGTCCATTAGCTCCAGACAGCCTCTCAGGGGTGGACCGGGATAACCCCCACCGGTCCGAGGGGGGGGTAACAAAGCTCCTGCTGGAAAGTAGCTGCTCCTGGGCATCCCAGGATCGGGAGATCGGCCACCTCTCCCGCCCGGTGAGCACCAGGCCACACTTGCCACGCGGAGGTAAGTAAGACTCTGTTGAGTTGCTGACCGCTATTAAGCATGTCGGGTCGGTCAGGTAGGAGCAACATTGCTGGGTCATCCCCTTCTGGGGTGAAATTCGCTTGTTGATAGCTGCTTAAAGTGAGATATTGAGGGAGCTCACACGAAGTGCGTCTTTCCTCCATGACAGCTAGGCCCCGCCCCCCGGAAGCTGCATTCTTAGTGAGAGGAGGGACAGTGCAGCTGCTGCTGATTTAATAGGGAAATCGATAGCTAGGCTAGTGTATTCAGTGTCCACTACAGTCCTGAAGGACTCATATGATCTCTGCTGTAAGGACAGCACCCCAAAAAGCCCTTTTTAGGGCTAGAACATCAGTCTGCTTTTTTTGTGTGTGTAATCTAATTGCAGTTGCCTGCCTGCCAGCGTGTGTGTCAGGCTCACAGCGTATACTGTGCCCACTTGCCCAGTGCCACCACTCATATCTGGTGTCACAATAGCTTGCATTTAAAAAAACAACAACTTTTTGACTGTAATAAAATAGCAGTCAGTTTCCTTCACACGTGTGCGTTTCAGGGCCTGCCAGGGCACAGTGTCACACCAGTGCAACTCACATCTGGTGTAACAGTAGTGTACATTTAAAAAAAAAAATACAGGGGGCTTGTTGTCACCTTTCGGGGACCCTTGGTGTTGTACGTGGCTGGGTGGAGGAAGAGACCTTCAATGACATCAGTGAGGACAAGGAACGGGACATGGCTAGCTTGATATCCAACCTTGTGCAAATGGGGAGTTTGCGGTTGTGCAAATGGACTGTTTGCAGTTGTTTGCGGTGCGTTAAACGGGGTGTTTGGTCTGTAACTGTGAAGCGGGTGTAACCCTTACACTACCTGATCGATACAACATCATAACTGATGTTTTAAAGCACGTTATTCCAAACAATTTAGGAATGTTAGGTGATGTATGCCGTTTATGGATTAAAACCAGACTCTGCATCAACTATGTTATTTTCCATGGGAGTTTTGCCTTGGATCCCCCTCCGGCATGCCACAGTCCAGGTGTTAGTCCCCTTGAAACAACTTTTCCATCACTATTGTGGCCAGAAAGAGTCCCTGTGGGTTTTAAAATTCGCCTGCCTATTGAAGTCTATGGCGGTTCGCCCGTTTCGCCCGTTCGCAAACATTTGCGGAAGTTCGCGTTCGCCGTTCGCGAACGGAAAATGTTATGTTCGCGACATCTCTAATTACAGGGGCCTGTTAGAGGGCCACAGCACAGGACAAGGCCGCTGAAAACACTTTGCTATCAGGTGGCCCATGCACTGGCGTTATTTCCGCCGCTTGTGCATTATCCCTACCTCTTTAACTCTGCAGCTGCAACAATACAGTTTTAGAGAAACTGCAGGATTTACATTGCAGGGTTAAGACTGCCCTCAAGAAGATGGGTTACTACTGCCTAGGTTGTCCCTCCCCAGTTGTGAATAGCTCTAGAGTGATTATACCCTCCTGCACAGGATACTGCTGTCCCACCCACTAGTCGAGACTTACTAAAGGGTGAAGAAAAACTGTTTTAATGAGTCAGAGCATTTAGAGATTTATACACAGACCCCCAGCATGGAGTCTTCATTCACTGTAACATAAGCCCGCCTATGCGCCTCTGTGTCTGGGAGATAACCGAGTCAGCTCTCGGTTAAACTAATTATCTCCCAGACACAAGAAAGCAGAATATACAAATACCCCCAAAACACATGCAATACAATAACGCACCTCCACATGACATACATCCCCAGAAAGGCATCTCTGGAGCGCCCATTCTATCCAAAAGGCGCCCAGTTAAGACGTGGCTTGCCCTGATTATATTGAAGTCAAAAGTTCTGCGGGGCGCGACTAACTATCCAATCCGGTGCTGAGTTCCAGAGTGCTGGGTAGAGTTCCCCAGTCACCTAAAAACACAGCACTTTTCATGGGTACATGGAGCTCCCAAGTCATTTGTGTCTTTCAATGCCTCTCCACCCCACACTGTTTACCCTCCAAAAGCACCCTAATTGGTGGTCATGGGAACCAGAGCGCTCTGTTAAAAGATTTAGCGGATCACGGCAGCTCCACATTCCAAGTAAGTGTTCCAAAGGAGTTCAGGGTTGCTTTCGGTCAGGCCCACCACACCTCAGCGGGTCTCTGGCGAACGAATGGTGACCCTGAAGCTGGGAGGGACGGGCTGGGCTGGGAGACATGGCCTAGAGGGTCCATAAAAGTGATGATAGTCTTTTGAGAGAGGGTGGGGGTTTGGGGAGACATGTACCCGACTAGGTGACCAGAGGCACCTTGTTTTACAAAGTTTAATTCTCTCGTTGATTTCATGCTTTCTATTGGGTAAGGCCTAATGTGCTCAGCACTTGATGTGCATGCGCATTTGTTTCCCCCTCGCACTGAGAGCGGAGCAGTTGAAATTAGGTAACTGTTTAAAGAGTTATTTAACCCTTTACTCGCCAGGCGGGTGGGGGCAGAGGAACATCTTAATGTTCAGCTTTGTATTCTTAACACTGTAGTATTTAAGCGCATAAGTTTAGATGATACTGTGCATGGGTTATGATATCAGGTATGGATTCAATGGTGAGTGATGACAGCAAGGTTTTAGTTAACTTATCTAAACTGTAAACATCATAACTGAATTAACATATTCAAATAATCTAAATAATTATTTCAGGATACTTATTTTGTCTTATTTTAATATACATTTCTTCTATATCTTTTTTTTCTTTCCTAGAAAAGAAATCCGTCATCCGTGAATTTCTGAAAACACATACATTTATAATGTGATATTGCCCTTGATCACTGCAGTTTGGCTCTTCAGAGTTCTATAAAAAAAGGTCCAAGCTCCACTCATATTTGAGTAATGTATGGTTTATATTCCCATGCACACACATAATCTTTTCTGCCTTTGGCAAACTAAGTAAGTGTGTCTTCGAGTTTGAAGAAGGCTTTCCTACTGGACACAATCTAAAGAAATGTCACATCTACCTTATAAGACCGAGGGCCATTAAACCAGATACAAAACAATGTTACCCAATGCTCATTATTTACTTATGTCACCAGAGAAATTATTTGTAGGAAACATTATATATTAATGGTGCAGTCCCTTGTACTATTTGTTTAAAAATGTAGTTTGCCATTCTTCACAATGGACAATTAGTGGTTAAACTAGCCAAATGCTTATCATCACTTAATGTACTATTTTGCATACATTTAGCACATAATCACACATTTTATCTTTGTTGCATTATAATTCACTTGCTTTTTATTTAATGTACCGCATAAACAAAGCCAATGAATATTTATTGCTGTGCTTGTAGCCCTCACTGCTGCACATATTTTGCATGCCTGGTTGTGATTATAATTCTATTTACTAACCAGTGAATGCTGATCTGATGGACTTAACCTAAACTAGCAGAGTTATAAAAAAAAGACATCTCCAATGTCTCCCAGAAAGATATTTTGTTTTAATTCTGTTCACACTACTTTGTCTATATTTTGATATTTACTAGTGTCAAATTCTAAGTTATTTACTATATTGAGAATTGCAGTGAATTCAGAATGACTTTCAAAAGACCAAATAGTCAGGTTACCGTGTCTTTCAATGAGTATCATTGTGTGTGTGTTTCTGTGACAGGGCTTGATTTCCCATTAGGCTGTGTACGCAACTGTCTACATGTAAGGGACACCCATTTTCAGCAGTTATACTGTATCTTTTTGGAGCTTAAGTGGGCTGGTGGTAAACTATGTGCTCTAGGAACCTTGCCCAGTGTCATCTGTAGTCAAGTCTGCATTCTATGCTTGACAGCAGAGCTGCAGAAACAGTCACAGAGTGTAAAACTCAATGCTGTCCCAGCATGGGCTGGACAGAAAGTGGAAGGGGCCAGCTCCGATCTCCCACAAACAGCATCTCACACAGGAAATGCCTTGCAGGAGGAACAAGGACAGGACTGAGTAACTATGTAACAAATTATCATAGAAGGGTGACTGGACTGTAAAACATATAAAAAAAATGAGTACTTTGCAAATAACCTTTCAAACTACACGTCTCAAACGCCCCTTTGCCCCTAACCCTAAATTTAAGCCTTCCTAAAACCTTAAATGCTTTCCTTAGTCCCAAATGTAAGCACTCAACAATTATAATTCAATAACAGTAAAATCATTGTAAAAAATTGTGGTTAGAACAATAAACAGGGAAAGCCATGGAAAAGGGGGTAAACTGGATGGGGTATATATTATTTTACAAATTTACATGACCTTTAAATTTTTTTTAGAGTGTAATAAATCATATTGAAAGCAATAATATACAGATACTCAAACTTATCTCCAATATTTGATCACACATCAAATAAGAAGCATTTATCACAGAAAGAATTAACATTGGTTATTAAATATTGTATTTGACCTTAACTGTTTTTCCCAAGAATCCCACACTTGTCCTAATGTCAAAAATATATATATATATATATATATATATATATATATATATATATATATATATTAGAGATGATTGTCCCATAACTAACATATCCATTTTTTTCAATAATCAATGATATAATATCTTTTTGATATGCAACTTACAGTATCTTGGGATAGTCAAAGTAGCTGCAATTAGTAGGTGGGTTACCACAATATACTAGGATTAAGAATTTATTTTAAAGCTTTTATACATTTCCAGAATGTTTTCAATTTAGCACAGGACCCTAACAATTCTAACATAATTGTTACCTCTGCTTGCTTTTACACAGTACATGAGCACAATATACTGACAGATTCAAACACAATACATTACAAGCAGAAATATGCTCATAAATATCTACATTTACAGTTATCAAGCATGAATATATGTTTTAAATGTTAATAAAATAATTAGTCTTGGAGCTTATGTGTGTGGGAGCTACTTGTGGTGTGCTGTATGTATGGGGGGCTGCTTGTGGTCTTGATCTTCTGTGTTTAAGGTGAGGCTGTGTTGTAGGTTTGGAAGGGGCCTATGTGTGTATGAGACTGATTGTATGCGGGGGAGTGATTGGACTGGGTAAGCGGGGAGTGACTGTAACAGGGTTAGTGGGGGGCTGATATTGTGACAGGATTTGTGGGGGGTGACTATGGCAGGATAAGTGAGGGGGTGAGTGGAGCCACATGATGGTGTCAGTGTGAGCATGGGAGGAGACCGTGTGTGGGGAGGCAATGTCTTTGTGTTCAAACAATATATGGCTTTTTTGTTGCCCCCGCCTTATTATATTTAGGGCATGGAGCGGTAATATTATTTAGTTACCTGGTTGTCCGGTATGCTCCCTGGTAGTCTGGTGGTTTTTAGAAGTTGTGCACCTCAACCTGCATGGGCTGCTCCCAGCAGGGATCACAGACGAAACAGCTCTACAATGGTAGCACTGGATTAGCTTTCTGGGACCCCAAAAGGGGATAAATTTACTTTGCAATATTAAATATTGTGTATACATGATTGCAGCGTGCATGGTTGTTTTAAACCATTGATTGTTATGGGGGCAAATGTGTTTCTTTAATGCTTGTTACTATAAGACAAAGTGGTGTGTTCCATAACAGGTACACTTTTAAAGGTTACTCCAAACACCATGACCACTCTTGGTTTTTGAAGTGGTCATGGTGCTAGGAGTCTCTATGTGCTGCATTCCTGCTGGAAGTGCTGCACATTCAGAGACCATTGCACTTTTGTGCTGGGGGCTAGTTGCACCCCCAACACACATTACTTAGACAGCCCAGATCTATGTTCCAGGCTGCCTAATGTCAATTCTGTGCAAATATTACTTTTTTTAACAGCTTGGGAACTAAAGAGAAATGGTGGAGGCTCGGAGGCATTAATGTGTCGTTTAGGTGTATGACTTTTTGCTAAATGGTGTGCATTATAGCTCAGAGGAAAGCTAAGCAGCTAATATAAATATCAATTCAGTATTAAGGGAACACTTAAACAACACAATGTAACTCCAAGTCAATCACACTTCTGTGAAATCAAACTGTCCACTTAGGAAGCAACACTAAGTAACAATCAATTTCACATGCTGTTGTGCAAATGGGATAGTCAACAGGTGGAAATTATAGGCAATTAGCAAGACACGACCACCAATAAAGGAGTGGTTCTGCAGGTGGTGACCACAGACCACTTCTCAGTTCCTTTCTGGCTGATGTTTTGGTCACTTTTGAATGCTGGCGGTGCTTTCACTCTAGTGGTAGCATGAGACAGAGTCTACAACCCACACAAGTGGCTCAGGTAGTGCAGCTCATCCAGGATGGCACATCAATGCGAGCTGTGGCAAGAAGGTTTGCGTCTGTCAGCATAGTGTCCAGAGCATGGAGGTACTACCAGGAGACAGGCCAGTAAGGGAGGTATGAGGGCCCGACGTCCACAGGTGGGTGTTGTGCTTACAGCCCAACACAGTGCAGGATGTTTGGCATTTGCCAAAGAACACCAAGATTGGCAAATTCGCCACTGGCGCCCTGTGCTCTTCACAGATGAAAGCAGGTTCACACTGAGCACATGTGACAGACGTGACAGAGTCTGGACACACCGTGGAGAACGTTCTGCTGCCTGCAACATCCTCCAGCATGACCAGGTTTAGCAGTGGGTCAGCAATGGTGTTCGGTGGCATTTCTTTGGGGGGCCGCACAGCCCTCCATGTGCTCGCCAGAGGTAGCCTGACTGCAATTAGGTTCCGAGATGAGATCCTCGGACCCCTTGTGAGACCATATGCTGGTGCGGTTGGCCCTGGGTTCCTCCTAATGCAAGACAATGCTAGACCTCATGTGGCTGGAGTGTGTCAACAGTTCCTGCAAGACGAAGACATGATGCTATGGACTGGCCCGCCTGTTTCCCAGACCTGAATCCAATTGAGCACATCTGGGACATCATGTCTCGCTCCATCCACCAACGTCATGTTGCACCACAGACTGTCCAGGAGTTGGCAGATGCTTTAGTCCAGGTCTGGGAGGAGATCCCTCAAGAGACCATCCGCCACCTCATCAGGAGCATGCACAGGTGTTGTAAGGAGGTCATACAGGCACTTGGAGGCCACACACACTACTGAGCCTCATTTTGACTTGTTTTAAGGACATTGCATCAAAGTTGGATCAGCCTGTAGTGTGTTATTCCACTTTAATTCTGAGTGTGACTCCAAATCCAGACCTCCATGGGTTGAAACATTTTATTTCCATTTTTTTTTTTTTTTGTGTGATTTTGTTGTCAGCACATTCAACTATGTAAAGAACAAAGTATTTCAGAAGAATATTTAATTCATTCAGATCTAGGATGTGTTATTTTTGTGTTCCCTTTATTTTTTTGAGCAGTGTATTTTTCTGAAAGTATCCGTGGATTTACGTACTGGGCCTACGGGCAGCTTAATGATGCTGAATGGATATATTGTATACTGTGCAGATTAGAGATTTTTAAAGATAATTGTTGAGATAAGCAACGGTATTTCTCTTCACTAACATATATTTGACAATTTTTTATATATATTTTCGATTTTCTAAGAGCATTCTGCTGTAATTGTATGCTCATACAACTATATCATATTTTTTACTGAGTTGACTACAATGAGTAGAATATCATTTATCTATTTGTGTATAAATGTAAACTTAAGAAAGGGTGAAAGGGAAAGTGATCTAAAACAGAGCAGTATGAAATGATCTAAAGTGATGCCTAATTTACATGTGTATTTTCAATCTAGTCTTGCAAATAGTTTGTAGTCAAAAAGATCATAAAAACTGGAATGTGGCACTTAGTTAACAGAAAAAAAAAGCTTTACCAGTGAGAGACACAAAAGATCCTTCATCTGATGGCACCCTCAGGCCGGTGACAAGAAATTTGCCTAGAGCAACTTGGGCTACTGTAGGGAAGGAGAGATCTAGAATGAACGAGTACGTATTCATTGCAATGAAAGATTAAAGGAAGCAGGTAGATGATTAAAAAATCCAGCACAGTGTGTAAGAACATTCTACTTTCTTTTTTTTTAAACTCAAATCAGTTTAATGTAACTTATTTATAATATAACTGCATTGTGCGTATTTTTCAAGTTGTAGCGCCTTTTCTAAAAGGGCTCTGTTATTCGCAAGGTTAGATTTGTGTCCCTAAGCATTATGAAATTTTTATTGTGAAATTTAAAACAAAACTGCTTTTTTATTCATCTTTGTTATTGAACGTTATTGTCTGTAACTACATTACACTACAGTTGGAGCTCATAAAGTGCTTTTGTTACAAGTTACAATTAAGCCAGTGATTGCTAAAGTAACAATTTAATTAATTTAACTTTGTGACACATGGGTTTGCTAATCAGGGAATTAAAGTGATCTCAAAACTGAATTGTGTAACATACATTTTGGTTAACTTTGGAAAGAAACAAAAACTAAAGTCCAGGGAAATGAAGTGTGGTAATAACTAAGGAACAAATAATGATTTTGTTCTGAAAATTGCCCTTCATGAAAACAAAAAAGGCTAGAAGATTAATAATAACTAGAAAAGCTACAATTTCTGGGGAAATTGTGTGGTGTTCTTGCCTCCACCAGTAGTCTACAACTGGAGTGGGCGGAGTAACTATTATTTATTTACAGGGCAAATTTAATTGCAATGTTGTTGCCCAAAGTGTTTCACAGTTACATTAAAACATACATTTATAAAAACATTACCAGATGTACAAAAGGCTCTGTCTATGACATCACTTGCTGCTCCAGCCTGGCACAGGTCAGAGTATTTTGGCGGTTGCCATCTTCAAACGGTCGTATTTTAAAAACTATAAATCCTACAGCGAAGAGCTTTATATTGTGAAAATCACAAGACCCAGACCTACAATTTGATGTATAGTATGTCTCTGAGATATTAACAATGAAGGCACAGTCGCAGTTTAGAAATTGCCCTTCAAATGTGAGCTTTGCAGAGTAGAGTTTCAATGAATGTCAATGGACTGCGTGAGTTGCAAACAAATGGTCATATTGTGAAAACTGTCAGGACTACGGCTTAGCCGTGGACATTTCTAGTGGCAGCAGGGATAGCTGAACGTTTTGATATAAGATTTGTGTAGGTGGGCTTGAAAATGAGGGAGTGGTGGCAGTTTAGAAATCATGTCCTGATTTTTGCCAGCTCCCACTCTAGCTTTGCCATTCATTCCTATGGGATAAATTTCACCACAAGAACGACGATATTCCGAGAACCATTCAGCGAAACGTTCCACAAAGTAATAGCAATCCGATCGGGAACAATCTGCACGTTTTGGTATATTTTTGTCTATGTAGTGTAAAAACTGTGTGAGGAGTTAGGGTGGCAAATTTGGCTATAATAAGAATAATAAGAACTAGAAAAGCTACAATTTCTGGGGAAATTGTGTGAAGTGTTCTGGCCTCCACCAGTAGTCTACAACTGAAGTGGGCGGAGTAACTGTTATTATTTATTTATATAGCACATTTAATTGCAATGTTGTTGCTTAAAGTGCTTCACAGTTACATTAAAACATACAGTTATATAAACATTAGCAGGTGTGAAAAAGGCTTTGTCTATGACATCACTTGCTGCTGCAGCCTTGCACAGGTCAGAGTATTTTTGCGGTTGCCATCTTCAAACGGTCGTATTTTAAAAACTATAAATCCTACAGCGAAGAGCTTTATATTGTGAAAATCACAAGACCCAGACCTACAATTTGATGTATAGTATGTCTCTGAGATATTAACAATGAAGGCACAGTCGCAGTTTAGAAATTGCCCTTCAAATGTGAGCTTTGCAGAGTAGAGTTTCAATGAATGTCAATGGACTGCGTGAGTTGCAAACAAATGGTCATATTGTGAAAACTATCAGGACTATGGCTTAGCTGTGGACATTTTTAGTGGAAGCAGGGATAGCTGAACGTTTTGATATAAGATTTGTGTAGGTGGGCCTGAAAATGAGGGAGTGGTGGCAGTTTAGAAATCATGTCCTGATTTTTCAGCTTTTGCCAGCTCCCACTCTAGCTTTGCCATTCATTCCTATGGGACAAATTTCGCCACAAGAACGACGATATTCCGAGAACCATTCGCCGAAACGTTCCACAAAGTAATAGCAATCCGATCGGGAACAATCTGCACGTTTTGGTATATTTTTGTCTATGTAGTGTAAAAACTGTGGGAGGAGTTAGGGTGGCAAATTTGGCTATAATAATAATAATAATATATATGTGAGATAACAGTAAGTGGTCTTGCTATGCAAGAACACTTAATAATATATATGTGAGATAACATTAAGTGGTCTTGCTATGCAAGAACACTTAATAATAATATATATGTGAGATAACAGTAAGTGGTCTTGCTATGCAAGAACACTTAATAATATATATGTGAGATAACAGTAAGTGGTCTTGCTATGCAAGAACACTTAATAATAATATATATGTGAGATAACAGTAAGTGGTCTTGCTATGCAAGAACACTTAATAATATATATGTGAGATAACAGTAAGTGGTCTTGCTATGCAAGAACACTTAATAATATATATGTGAGATAATATTAAGTGGTCTTGCTATGCAAGAACACTTAATAATACAAAAATAAAATAAGAATCTAGTAGGTGTTCCTAGGACATGGGGCTGCTTCCCCATTTCTCTTAGCAACCATGACATTCATCAAACAAGCAATTTCATTTGGATCCCTTCATATATTTTGTGTGTGATTGATTGTGTATGGATTAATCTGGGGGTTGTGCAGGCACTGCCTTTTCTTGCCACATCCTGTAGACTGTCTGATATTAGGTCATCCTAAACACCATAAAAGTAGTTATTCAGTTGTCATCTTGGCCTCTAAAGACAGTAAGCCAATTACTTTTTTTTTTCTTTTTAATTCATTATTTTGGTTGTGCATATAGGAAAGACTACAGGCAAACTTGCTATGCCGCGGCAGCACGAGCAAGCAACAATAAACATGTCTAAAGCATTAAGTGACATATGAGGCACATGCACATTTTTATAGTAATATAGAAGAGATATGTGAGGGTCAATGAAAACAGTAAAAATGTAAACTATGCTTGGTGCTCCAACAGGTTTATACTAAGAGAGTGATAAGTAAGCAACAGTAGCTGTATTTTGTGAGTATAGAAAACATGTCAGAGTTACATGTCTGTCGCTGAGTGGCTGAATACACAAGATCCAATAAGTTAATAAATAGATCTGCGTGTATGGAGCAAGATATATTAACCACTGGAGGTATGGACTGAGATGGGTACCTAATGGGGTATTATGTAAAACGATTAGTAGTAAGGCATGCCAGCTGTGAGCAAGGGTAGTGGGCGCTTCAGCCTATGCCCATTATGGGAATGTCCCATTTTTGGTCACTGTCGGCTCCTCAGATGGAGCCCCTTGGATCAGCCCCAGCTTTATCACACTTCGGCAAGATGTTCTCCTGTTCCTCAACGCGGCATTCAGCTTTAGCCCGTATGTGCAGAGTTGGGCATCAGAGGCCTCTGGGGCAGGTGAGTTGCATGCAGATTGGGCTTGCTTGTTGATCCATCTTCGAGGTATGTGAGAGCGAGTGCGTGCGCCTGAGTAACATGGCACTGTTTCCCGCCATAACAATCTTTGGCGTCTGCTTTTTAGGTGGCCGCTCTGGAGGCTGAGGTGGATACTCATACAGGCGACGCTGGGTTGCAGGGCAGTTCCATAAAGCCACCGTTCTGACAGCAAGATTGTAGGTCAGTCCACGAGTACAGAGTTCAGACCAGAAGTTCACACAGAGCCAGTCAACGGCCAATAGAGGATGCATGGGTGGCTGGATGCAGGTGCTCTTTGTCGTTGGCCTCAACAGTGCAGCCATCTTGATTGGGCCTCGGCAGTCCAAAACAGCTGCAGACTGTGTCGCTGGTCCAGGTGAGCCCGTCAGCAGTCCAGTGGGGACCAGGATATCACCCGCCAGCCCACAGGTTGGGAGGGTGGTGGGATATAGGGCCCTAAGCCTGCAGGCAAGCCACACTCCATGGCTGAGGATCGGCCGCCTTCCTCACCTTGAGCATAGCAGCAGGCAGCAGGTAGGTCAAGTACCGTCAGGAGCCATTAGTTGCAGGCTTGCACAAACTTGACAAAGGCCCTAAGGGGTCGAAACGTTGTGTGGTTCTTGGGTCCAATAAAAATTGCCTATCATTTTGAACAATTTGGAGTGCCTGGATTATTTTCTACAATTATACTTCATACATGGTCTCTTTGCTACTGGGACTGATCCAGCAGCACCCTGAGATTCCAAAGCAAAGGGTTGAGTGCAGTTCCACCATCTATGAAACAAGTGTACAGTCTGGTGGATTGTTTGCATTATTTTGTAATTTAGGAAAATAATAACTATTAATGAATCTCCTAAATGACAAAGTACCTGTTTTTTATTTGTAAAAAAAAAAAAAAAAAAATTACTTGCACTCAATCTCAAAAGAACACAATTTTGTTGGAATGCCATGTTCTTGTGGGATCCTCCACAGACATACACATTATACACTTGTGTATGTGCAAGAGTACGTACTGGCACAAGATCCTGAAGGATGAAATTCCAAGGGCTGAATGAATAATCTTGCAGCATCTTTGAGGGAGTGCATCAGGTAACAGGAACCTTTAGCTCATGCCGACCCCTTCCTGTAACTACACCCAGACAGAGGATGCAGCCTTTGAGTAAAATATTTAAGTACTTCCAAAAGTGACAGCATTACTAAACCATAATTTAGACTGAAAGAAAAGACATATGTTGACGCGGTTTAACCTTTTATACACTGTTGAAATGCTGCTATAACAAGGGAGAACATCCAATTTGAAATCATGCCTTAGATTATAGAATATTCTTTATTCTCTCCATAGTGACAATCATATTTGTCCCTGGATCAACAATATATTATTAATATTTACATTCACTATTATAATTGAATATTCTTCTTTGCTAAAATACATCTATTCTCATTTTTAAAGGTGCCAGTTATATTTGGCTGCACTTTTCTAACAGTGAATTCTATATCTGTGTTATTCTCAGTGCAATAAACAGTCCTTTCCATTGCTGTAAATTAAATCTTATTTCCACAGGTCTTAATGGATGATATTGGATGTTTTTCTCATATTGTTGTGTTTTGTGAACAGGTTAGCAGAGAGCTGTTTGTGTAATGTTTTTATTATTGTCCTTCGCCATAATTTACTTATTATTATTTACATTAATAGATACTAATTTTCAGTCTGTCTGTCTATTCATTCATGTTGTTTATATGTATTACTGCAGACCATCAGTTATATATTTTTTTATGCTATGGTTTATGTTTTGTTTGTGTTTTGTCTTATATTTAAGACTTGAAAATGAAAAGGTATATATCATAGTAGTGTAACTTGGAAAAACATCCCGTAATATAAAAGATAAAAAAAAAAATTGATTTTGAGCATAGTGAGTGCTTTGGTGAACATTTCACATTTGTTTGTTTTTGCTCTGCCAACAATTGAAAAGGTAATGTAATCTATTCAATGAAAACAATGAATCTTTGACTATGATATGATTTTCAATATTGCATAGCAATTCCCATAGTATTTTGTGGGGAACCTTACTTGTTACTGACTTTGATGTGCCTCTTGTGTATATTTCTGCTGTTGCTCTAGGGGATTTATATCTATTCTTGTTTCAATCAAAACCATCAAACCCTAAAGATCTGTTTGCTTTAGCCCAAGGCAATTCATTATCAATCTTCAAACTTCACAGATAAATACAATGACTTTTTTTTTTCATAATGTCAATGCTTTGTTATGGAATTGCATGTAATCTGTTACAATTCAATTCTTACTTAACAACCTGAAAGTACTTATTAGTGACATTATATTAAAAAATAAATAGACAATAGTGCTGCTGGTGACAGTCTTCTTATCAAAATGATGTACAAGTTTTATGAAAAGAAAAAGAAGTGTGTGTGTATTTTATGCTCTGCGTAATAAACGATGTGTTAAAATTAGGATATACTTCTCAAGTCTTTTTTGTTTTCTTTTTTACATTTCCATACAAATGTCAAAGGATTGGAACTCCTTGTACAATGTTTAGGTAAATGTCTTGCAGAGCTGGCAGGCAGAAATCAAATCCTGGTGATGTAATTTTGGAGGTTGTTATATAATATCTTCTAAGTTCTAGGCTCTCTAGAACCTCTCGGAGCAGTGTGACAGACTGTAGGAGTGGTGCATGGATTTCCTGCTGAATACGTCTGTTCTCCCCACCCCATTCCCTCATGGCATGGCTTGAGCAGTATGATTAATACATAACTGTATGTGCATAGATGTGTGCCTCACACGGTGTGCACCCAGAAAAAACGTTCATCTTGACCTTAGAAAAATACTAGTTTAAAAAAACAAAACAAAATTTTGCTCTGGTGAGAACCAAGCAAATAGATTGTCACCTTAGTTTTAATGAAAGGTTTGTTTATGGAAAAGCACTGGATTGCCTGAGATTGTCAAATCTGATGATCTCAGCTATGGAGGCGGAGCAAGGTCAGTGCTTACGAACCAGCCCAATCCGGTTTACTGCTTCTCTATATAAATGCTGGGGCGGGGCAAGCCACAGTGAGACTGGCACAGTGCTTTTAAAAAGGGTGAGTGTAAACAGTTTTAAAGGGGAGCTGTGCATCTAAATAGTGTTTTCACAATTATAGTGTCAGGAATATAGGTTTGTATTCCTGACACTATAGTGTCCTTTTCTCCCCTCTTGCTACAAGTGAGAACAATCAATAGACAAAGTTTATTTATTATATTTTACGTAGAAGCAAGATATTAAAATAAATCACCTACACCCATACCACACTATAGCAACAGTGGTAAAGTGGAATACTTCCATAGGAGATAGTCATTTACTGCTGGATTATTTCATATACCTCTCTGGACCCTATTCTCCACTATGCAGTATTGGGCGTCTTCTAAATGCCACATTTTGCTCACAGTCCTCGTGGAAATGACCTTTGAAATCATCCCCATCTATCTTACAGGGAGAGAGGAAAGGCTGCCGTCAGAAAAGTCAGGGCCCCTTACAAAATTGTCAATGTCTGATGCAGTGTTTTATAACAGGTTCTGTAATTAGGCCCATCATAATCATCAGCACCAGGCCAAACAGGCTCTTAATCTAGTTCTGTCAACCTGAGAACATAGTTTTATGGCCTGGGCCCCTGACAAGTGTAAGGGCTTTAATGCCCTTACAGTGGCTCTGACTAGAGACACTCCTATAATTAAGTTAGAAAAAAGGATAGGATTTGGTTAAGAAAGACAAATTCAATATTGCAATGCTGACTTTCTGCATGAATACATATAAATCCATTTATGTCATATCAGGGGGAAAAAAATCAGCATTATTAATTTCCTGTACTTGAAATACTGTTAATAATATTGTATCTCAAAGTGCTTTTTCTTTCCTTGTCTTGATGAAGATAAACTATGTTGCTATGAGTTGAGTGCTAACAGACATTTTCGGTGGCACACAGCTATCTTTTCACATTGTCATGAAAGAATAGCTAGCAGGATAGATCCATTGCAGCACTTAAGTCACATAGCTGCATGATCACTATGCATTCTCCGTAAGGCAGTGTAGGGGAAGCATGTTAAATCTATATATGACACAGCAGTACAATGCTGTAATTATTGATGGTCAACAAGGTCCAGCCACCATGTATCACTATAAGCAGTGATTGCTGATGGAGATGGTGCATGAAAAGTTACCATAATCATTTGTTATTATAGTAAAACCAGTTGAGGATTGATAGGAGTGTAGGTGTGCAGATTACAGAGTTGGCAACTTTTTCTGAGAAACCTATGAAATTATCAAAAATATACCAGCCTTAGATCCTCCATCAAGTCTGAATGATTTGAATTATAAGATGCAATTTCTTCATATTGTCTTAGCAAATTAAACATGTAATAAAAATAAACACATGTATATTGCAGCTGTAGACAAAGCACTTTTCGATCGGCAGTAATATTGTATGCACACACACATCAATCTGCCTGGTTGGCAACATTCCAGCCTATCACAGTACGGTCTGCACATACAAAATTAAACAGACATAAAGTCCACAGGAGACTGAAAGGGGCACAGTCATCTAAAGGGACAATGTAAGAAAAAAAAAATAGGATACCCAATACAGACAGGGTTATTAACTAAAGTGAGAATTTAAAGTGGATTTTAGATTGAAGGCCAAAATAGCCAAACCGGAAAAATTATCTTATTCAGCTACGACTACATTTCAGTTAATATGACCTAATGTTTGAAATTCACTTTGAATTCTCAGTTTAGTAAACAATCTTGAAATTTAAATTGAATGTGAAGGGTAAAATCGAGTTATATTTGGTGCCTTTAAACCTGCAGTGATTGTCCTCCACTATGACATTCTATGACATCAGAGCTGCACCAGGACTCAGCTACTACTGCTGTCACTATGAAAGCTCTGGACCTCGTGTGCAGGAAATTGCTGCAGGTCTCCTGAGAGACAGAGTTATTTCAGGTACCAGAAGTTATAACTTGATATTGCAAAGAAGAAGAAGGGCATCCACACCGAGCAATTCACGTTTTTAGTTAAGCGGAATTGATCAGGTGTTGTAACACAATGGAGCCTGACTTCCCACTGACAGCACGTAGCATACGTCTGACAACCAGACCTGTTAATGCCAAAGTTAACCTATCGGTTCCTATCCCCAAAACAAGGAACCCCAGCATAAGCTCTTCCAGGAATGTTTCAGTCAATGTAAGCCAGAAAGTGCTCACAGGCAAAACAAAAAATGATTCTGGGAGAAAATATGTCTTATCCAGCTTGACTGAAGGTAAAGTGTCGCAAGTCTCCACACTGCCACTTTCTCCTAAAAAGAACCTTTCAGGTCCTACCTCCAACACACGGGATTCCAGTAACTGCTCAAAGATGATTTCAGCCAATGAGAGACAGAAGGTGTTCACAAAAAGAACAAAAATCGATTCTGAGAAGAAACATGTCTTACCCAGCTTGACTCAAGGTAAAGTGTCGCTGGTCTCTACACCACCACTTTCTGCCACAAGGGACCTTGTTAATCCTAACTCCAACAAAGGAAACACCAGCATTCACAGTTCAAAGAAACTGTCAGTCAATAAGAAAATAAGTGCTCACAAATACACCAAAAATTGATTCTGAGGGGGAACATTTTCAACCCAGTTTGACTAAAGATAAAGTGTCGCTGGTCCCCTCACCTCCAGAGAAGGAACACATTACTAAGAATGAGTATATTAATTTGGTTGGAATGAAGCCATCAAATTTTAAAAGAGAAAAGGATAGATTTTTCAAATCAAACTTTATGTACAACCCTCAGTTTGACTTTGGTAAACCTCCCCTGCCATCTGCCTCAGTCCAGCACAGCCAGGCTTCCAATAGATTTCTGCAAGTGGCTATTAATATCATACAAAACACACTCAAAAAATATAAAAATTATGAAAACTATGAACAAGTCACAGGAGGAAATCTTCTAACAACGAAGCAGATCTATCAGCAAGCACGCAAATACATGGAGACTGAAGGTTGTCAAGGGGAGATCGCTGTTAATATCACTGAAGATGTAGTTTCACAAGCCTCTATGGGAACTGTGAAAAGGCAACCTACAATGACAATAAATGTCTCTATGGCACGAGAACAGTGGCTACAAGGGACACTGAGACATGAGATTGGAACTCATTATTTTAGAACTGTCAACAACAGTAAACAGCCATGGAATAACAGCAAAGGTCGAGAAAAGTATGGTCTGGAACCAGCAAATCCAACTGAGGAAGGACTGGCAACCATCCACAGCCTTTTATTTCATCCTGATCCCGATTTGTGCAGAGTTGCCCTATTGTACTATACTATCTACCAAGCAAGCTCTATGTCCTTCAGTGAACTATTTGAGCATTTGAAAATATTTGTCAAAGACCCAGATGCCAGGTGGTATTATTGTGTACGAGCAAAGAGGGGCCAGACAGACACATCACAGCCAGGATGTTGTAATAAGGATCAGGTGTACCTTGAAGGTGTTCTACACATCCTAAGGCACAGGCATGCCATAGATTTCAAGCTTTTAATGGCAATGGGAAAGGTTTCCTATTTGGATGTAAACCGTCTTAAAAAGGTTGCCATGCTCAGCAAGCCGAGGATCCCTAATTTTCTCAAGGACAGGAACCAGTACATGATGCGTCTGGAAAAGATAATGCAAGTCAACAAACTAACAGACACCGTACTAAGAAAGCTTGTCGATTGAGCTGTGAACGTTAAGACCAACAGGGAGATCGACATGGTTAAGCATAACATTTCCCAGGATACCGTCACAATTCCATCATGCTGCAAACTCTGGCTGCCTCCCACGAATCATCGAATCCCAGTAAGTATATTTCCTACATCTACTTTTCTTTCTAATGGCGTCTTTTCTCTTATAATGGTTTCTTACTGTGTCTACTGTCCCTTTCTTTTTCTTTACCTTGTGGTTTGTTTTCTGCATTGAAGTTGACTTTTATGGTATCTTAGCTTTTATTTATTTATTTTCCTTTCTTCCAGCCTGCCATCAGATTATAACAAGCCAGAGCAGGAGGAAGTGAAAACAATCTGGAAATTCAGCCACATCCAGGTAAACCATCAGCTAAGTGCTTATAGAGTTACAAGCTCACAGATATCTTACATAAAGAAAACCTTAAAACATGAACAGCTTGTATACATAGTGCAAACCAGTACATTGTAATCTAAATAGTAATCCCCTTGTTCTATCTCCATATTAAAGCAACTCACGAAGTAGCTCAGATCAGACCCTGGTTACTGGTGCATTGCAAATCCCAGCAGTGTTCTCGATTTAAAGAGTAAGAATCGAGAATCGAGTGTAAGAAACTGTCAGCTGAGAACTTTGCACATTTATTTAGAAATCCACACTAAAAACAATTTGGAGGCAAGGTTTACCATACTGAAAGTATTTTACTAGAAATACAGCTCTCTCACAGTTCTTGTGTATTCCTGGCGTCTCCCCTGTGCACTCCTTCCTAGTTCCGGTATCATTGATGTCACCCACTGGAGCTTTCCCAGGTGTATTTATCCATCATCAGAGATCCTCCAATATATAACCACCTAACTAATATATTGGCGTAAATGCACTCCTTCTGTTATACAGGTGCAAATAAGGACAGGAACTGGAACAAGATTCATCTGGAGAGGTCAATACAAGTTAACATGACTACTTAGTAAGTATATTTCCTACACCTACCTCTCTTTCTAATGGCATCTTTTCTTTTATATTTATTTCTTAATGTGTCTTCTATGATTTCTATCCATTTCTTTTTCTTTATCCTGCTGTTTTTCTTCTTACTTTTATGATATCTTTTTTGTCTGACATCAGTTTAGAACACTTCAGAGTAGAAGGAAGTGGAAATCTGGAAATTCAGCCACATCCAGGTAAATCGTCGGCTAAGTATATATAGAGTTACAATTTCACAGATATCTTAAATGTAGAATACATTAAAACCGTAAAAAACACATATACATAAGGCAAACCAATAAATTGTCATATAAATCGTAATCTTCTTATCCTATCCTATATGAAAGCAACTCACAAAATGGAACAGTCTATTGGTTTTAAAGAAGGACCAAAATGAGTAAATATGTGATTCCTCCATTTTAAAGACAACGCACTGTGACCACCTAGAAATAACCAATACTTAGACACACTATTCAAAATTTGGCCCTGTATCAAACAACAGACAAATCTTTGATGAAATTCAGGTTTGCTATTTAAGCAATGTATGCCATCTCACAATATGGGATTAAATTCTACAAATTATGCAAATCCACTACTGGTTACACCAGGGCATTTTGCATTTATCAAGGGAAATATAGCTATCTTGCCCAGACTGTGGGCACAAATGGCAAGTTTGTGTGGGATCTGCTTCTTCCCCTGTTGAATATGGGTTGATAATTATTACAGTAGCATTGATTTATTTAATCAATGGCACAGTGCATAAAATACAAAGTTGTTTTCCCCCAAACCCTGACAAGTGGCAGAAACAGCAGAGGCTTAGTATCAGGTTTACGCCAGTATGGGGTGACAGTATGAGGTGATGGTCCTTCAATACACAGATAACAAAAGATATGTACATGCTGTCTGCAATGCACAACAAAGGTACAGTATCAGTGTCTGTCAAAGGAAGAACTGAACAGCCAGAAAAATGCTGTAGAGTACAAGAACTATATGGGGGGGCGTATATTTGGCTGATCAGTGTATACAGCTTTATTCGAAAAACTAAATTTTGGTATGACAAAATTGCCATCTAGTTAACCCAAGTTGCAATTTACAACAATTCATATGTGCTATAGTAGCTGGCACAGTGAACACATATCCGTTTCTTAGTTTTAAATTAAAGTTTTGTTTAATATCTTATTTACTCAGTCCCCTTATCCTCCTGCTTTTACATCAGAGGATGCTTTAGGAAGCACCCCCTCTCACCCCCCGCACACAGCCTGCCAAAAGTCACCCCAGAGAAAGTGTTGCGTGTACAGAAAAGGAGTTAGACTTTACCTGTTGCCGCCCTTCCTACCATTCTTCACCTGGCCATTGTATAACAGACTGTTTTAGATTCTACCTTGCAGAACTAAACTATTAATATGAATAACTCTGTATGTGACTTTGGTTATTCTGGATTCCTGACAATGGTTTCTCCTAATTAGTATTTGATAGAAGCCTATACCGACTTATTGGCTTGTTATACCGACTACTCTGGCTTCTGGATCCCCTGACCTTGGCCTGTCCCTGTTTATTTTAAGCCTAGTCATTACAAAGTGGCTACACCAAACAACTCAAAAACCTACATTTATAATACTTTTTAAAATTCTATGCCATCATGGTGGTAAATGTCTTTTTTAGGGTGCCATACTCTTTTAAAAGCAACATAGGCCCAGAAAATCAATATGTGAAATTCCATGTATGAAGACTGAAATGGGCAGGCCACATATTTTGCCCTGTGACTTCCAAAAACCCAGTAAAACCTGTACATGGGAGGTATTATTGTATTCATGGGACATTGCACAAATATGAGTGTTTTATAGAAGTAAAACATATAAGAATAATGACATAAACAGTGAAATTACAATGTATGTGTATAAAAACACACAACAGTTATGAACACTAAATTTGGCTACGTTTTGCTACCAAGTGGCTTCTAAAAAGAACAGACATACCCATTTTGCAGTACTCTGGGTTGTCTACGTTTAAAAATTGTATGCCATAATTAAGATTATTTTCTTACCTGGGTGCCCAAACTGCTTCAAAGAACGCATAGGCCAAAAAAAAAAAGAATTATCAAATTTTCAATGACTGCACGTCCTAATTGGCCCTGTACCTTCCCAAAGAAACAGCAAACCTTTATATCTTTGTACTCATGGACATCTGTTGCGGTCACCGGCCCGCCGAGCCTCACGGTCGTGCCCGACCGACACGACCGCTCCGACTACACGAGCTTACCTGCTCGTCGGCGAGCCGGGAACCGCGCGTGTAGTTCTTCCGGGCATCACGCCCGAATCCAATATGGCGCCGACCACGTGGTCGCGTCTATGGATAGCCCCGCCACCGAGAATTATACTAACGTGTGCGTGACGTCACGACGTCAACGCACACGCACGTTCTGGGGTCAGAGGTCGCCCTCTGACCAATCATAGCTTAGAGAGGGGTATTTAAACCCCTAATGCACCCTAGTACTTTGCCATGTCGTGGTTTCAGTTCCCTGGTTTCCTGAAAGTGCTATTTCCGTGTTTCTGATTTCCTGGTATCCTGATCCTTGGCGTTTCCCTGGTTATTCTGATCTCTGGTTTCCCTGACTTGGCTTGTTGTATCGGTATTGAGTATTTTCTGGCTTCCTTGACCTCGGCTTTCCCTTTGACCATTCTCTGTCTCTAGCGTATTAGTCCGGCCATTCTAAGGTCCGGTTTACGCTCTGTCCTGTTATTTTTCCTTTTCTGACTTATGTATATATTTACATAGTCTCTGCGTGCTGGACCACATTACTAGTCGTGACATTACGACATGGCCATGGATCCTGCAGAACTATGCAAACATATGATCGCCTGTGAAAATAGGGTGGAGGATATGGACCACAGGTTAGACCAATTTGCTCAGGCATTTCAGACCTTGCTCCAGAGGACTGCCTATTTAGAGGTCCCTCCTGTACCACCTGTGGTTCCGCCACCTGTAGTGGTTCCCGTACCACATAAACCACCGTCCATAACTTTGTCACCACCCCCTCGTTATGGAGGTGATTCTAAGGAATTTAGAGGTTTTTTAAACCAAATAGAATACCACTTTGAGGCCTCCCCAGGTTCATTCCCAACAGATAGATCTAAAATAGGCTATCTGATGAACCAATTAACTGGAAAAGCCTTGACTTGGGCTAACCCCTTATGGGAGAGTGGTGACGCAATAGCCCGTGATTACAGTACCTTTCTTACGGCCTTTAAGGCTACATTTGAACCTAAAGGCAGGGAGAAGAACGCTGCCAAAGCCCTTATGAGAATCAGGCAAGGCAGTCGTTCTGTAGCCGATTATGCAATAGAGTTCAGGACATTAGCGTCTGAGGTTGATTGGACCAATAGCGGTCTGGTGGCTGCTTTCTCTGAAGGTTTAGCTGAGAATATACAAGATGAAACTGCAGCTAGAGACCTTCCGGTTAGTCTTAATGAGTTTATTGCCTACATGATAAACATTGATAACCGGCTCAGAGAGAGAGAGAAAAACAAACAACGTAACAGACGTTCTAATTTGTCCATAGCTCCTCGTTTCTCTAACCCAGTGGTGAGTAGCCAAACGCCTCTTCCAGAACCTGAACCCATGCAATTGGGTAGTGCTAAACTCACTGAGGCAGAGAGACAACACAGACGTAACGAGGGGTTATGTATGTATTGTGGTAAGAAGGGACATCTAAGATCGTCATGCCCGGTTCGGCCGGAAAACTTGCACACCTAAGGCACGTACGGGGACCGACCTTAGGTGTGATGTATATGTCCCCTAAATTGACTAAGAACCGTTTCCTGGTCAAAGTAACCTTATCTTTCGAGAACACTACTGTTCAGTGTGAGGCTATGATTGACTCTGGGGCAGCGGAGAATTTCCTAGACAAAGAGTTCTCTGCTAAACATCTCCTGCCCTTAAGACATAAAGAAAAACCTATAGCAGTCGAGGCCATTGATGGAAGGCCTCTTACCCAGCCTTTCATCACACACGAAACTCTGCCAATCACTGTTTCAGTGGGTATTCTCCACTCTGAAGAAATTACCTTTCAAATCATATCTTCACCTACAGTTCCGATAATACTCGGTTTCCCTTGGCTCCTGAAACACAATCCACGTTTGGATTGGATTGAAGGAGAGATTGTGAGTTGGGGTGAGAGATGCAAAGGTGTTTGCTTTAAGCAAATCCCACAACCTATTGGCACCATTAATGTTCCTGTTACACCTCCCTTGACCACACAAATTCCACAGCAGTATATGGATTTGAAAGAGGTATTTAACAAGGTCCAGTCAGAAGGGTTACCTCCTCATAGACCTTATGACTGTACTATAAACTTATTACCAGGGACTATGCCTCCCAAGGGAGGAGTCTATGCCTTGTCCCCCCAGGAAAATCTTTGTTTGGAGGAATATATTAAGGATGCTCTCAGAAAGGGTCATATCCGTAGGTCCTCCTCACCAGCCGGGGCTGGATTCTTCTTTGTCTCTAAAAAAGAAGGAGACCTACGCCCTTGTATTGATTATAGGGGTTTGAATAGGATTACCATAAAAAATGCCTACCCTATTCCCCTTATATCAGAGCTATTCGACAGATTAAAGGGACCTCGAGTCTTTACCAAGCTCGATCTCCGAAGTGACTACAATCTAGTCAGAATTAAGGACGGTCACGAATGGAAGACCGCATTTAACACCAGAATGGGACATTACGAATACCTGGTTATGCCGTTTGGATTATGTAACGCTCCAGCGGTATTCCAGGATTTTATCAACGATGTCCTAAGAGAGTACCTTCACATGTTCGTCCTAGTGTATTTGGACGACATTCTCATCTATTCCCCAGACCTAGAGACACATCACGAACATGTGAGAATTGTACTGAAAACCCTGTTACAGAACGGCCTTTACTGTAAACTGGAGAAATGCCAGTTTGACCAAACGGAGATACAATTCCTTGGATACGTTATATCTCCGTCTGGTTTCCAGATGGATCCTCGTAAACTGGAGGCAGTCTTACAGTGGCCATTACCCAAGGGCCTTAAAGCTACTCAACGCTTTATAGGTTTTGCGAATTACTACCGCAAATTCATAAGGGGATTTTCCTCCGTGATTTCCCCTATAACCAATTTAACAAAAAAAGGAGCAAATTGTATATCTTGGCCCAAAGAAGCAAGAGAGGCATTTGAACGATTAAAATCTTTTTTTTCCTCAGCACCTGTCCTGACCCATCCTGATCCATCCAAACCATTTATCCTAGAGGTGGATGCATCAGAGACAGGAGTTGGAGCCATTCTGTCTCAAAGAGAGAGTCCTGATACGCCTTTACATCCCTGTGGATTTTACTCTCGCAAACTCACACCTGCAGAGAGGAATTACGACATAGGGAATAGGGAACTTTTGGCCATTGTACTGGCCCTTAAGGAATGGAGGCATCTCTTGGAAGGTTCCAAAGAGCCACTTTTGATCTTTACTGATCATAAGAATTTGGCTTATATTGGGGACGCTAAGAGACTGTCCTCTCGTCAGGCTAGGTGGTCATTGTTCCTCTCCCGATTCAATTTCGTAATTACATACAGACCTGGTACTAAAAACACCAAGGCAGATGCACTTTCTCGGCAGTTTGAGACAGACGAAGTTCCGGAACAGGTGATATATCC
The DNA here is from genome assembly GCF_036172605.1 of Pelobates fuscus. Taxonomy (NCBI): domain Eukaryota; kingdom Metazoa; phylum Chordata; class Amphibia; order Anura; family Pelobatidae; genus Pelobates; species Pelobates fuscus. The sequence continues at coordinate 172,236,739 of NC_086322.1, forward strand.
TATTGTACCTCCTGAATGCCTCATTGCCACTACAGTTTCCGAAGTGTCTTCTCCACTCTTCTGTGCCATAATAGCAGATCAAACTCAGGCACCTGTGGGAAAACCTCCGGACAAACTGTATGTGTCACCTCAGTTTCAAAAGAAGGTACTAGATTTGTTCCATGACAGCCTCACAGCGGGCCATCCTGGAGTCCATAAAACTCTCTCTGCCATCTCCAGGAGATTTTGGTGGCCTGCTCTTAGAAACGATGTCAAAGATTATGTTGGGGCATGTCAAATATGTGCTGTTTCTAAAGTTCCTCCCAGGTCACCTCCTGGACTATTACAACCACTGCCCATACCTAGTGCTCCATGGACCCACTTGGCCATGGATTTCATTGTGGATCTACCCAGTTCAAACGGGTTTAATACAGTCCTTATGGTCATTGATAGATTCACGAAGATGGCACATTTCGTCCCACTTAAAAAATTACCATCTGCTCAAGATCTAGTTCAAATATTCTTGAGAGAGATCTTTCGGTTACACGGTGTACCCAAAAGCATAGTATCTGACCGAGGTAGCCAGTTTGTTTCTAGGTTTTGGCGTTCCTTTTGCAAACAATTGGGCGTCGAACTCTCCTTTTCGTCAGCATATCACCCTCAAACAAATGGAGCAGCAGAGAGGGCGAATCAGTCTTTAGAAGCCTATTTACGTTGCTTTATAAATGCCAATCAATCTAACTGGTATGAGCTCTTACCCATGGCTGAGTTCGCCAGAAACAACGCCACTCATGAATCTTCTAATCACAGTCCATTCTTTGTTAATCAGGGTTATCACCCCACTGTTTTTCCTTCTGCATTCTCAGACACAGAAATCCCCGCTTTGAACACCCGTTTAGATTCGATTCATGATACTTGGGATTCCGTCCATTCAGCTCTGCAAAAAGCCTCATTACGAGCTAAGGTCCAAGCTGACAAGAAACGGGGCGCTAATCCTGTCTATATTCCGGGTGACAGGGTGTGGCTCTCCACAAGACATATCAAGCTTAAGGTCCCGTCCATGAAATTTGCCCCTCGGTACATTGGTCCCTTTCGAGTTACCCAACGTATTAATCCAGTGACCTATACTTTGGCACTACCGGCTCATATGAGAATAGCTAATACTTTCCATGTGTCTCTGCTCAAGCCCCTTACTTGCAATCGCTACACAAGGGTATCCACTCCTCCTCCGCCCTTGGTAGTGGGTGATCAAGAGGAATACGAAGTCCGTTCTATCATGGACTCCAAGTTAACCAGAGGTGTCTTGTCCTATCTCGTTGACTGGAAGGGTTATGGTCCCGAGGAACGTTGTTGGGTTCCTGCTGACCGGGTCCATGCGCCCCGTCTTCTCCGGTCTTTTCACAACCGCTTTCCTCTTAAGCCGGGTCCTTCCCGCTCGGTGCGCGGTCTTCGAGTGGGGGGTACTGTTGCGGTCACCGGCCCGCCGAGCCTCACGGTCGTGCCCGACCGACACGACCGCTCCGACTACACGAGCTTACCTGCTCGTCGGCGAGCCGGGAACCGCGCGTGTAGTTCTTCCGGGCATCACGCCCGAATCCAATATGGCGCCGACCACGTGGTCGCGTCTATGGATAGCCCCGCCCCCGAGAATTATACTAACGTGTGCGTGACGTCACGACGTCAACGCACACGCACGTTCTGGGGTCAGAGGTCGCCCTCTGACCAATCATAGCTTAGAGAGGGGTATTTAAACCCCTAATGCACCCTAGTACTTTGCCATGTCGTGGTTTCAGTTCCCTGGTTTCCTGAAAGTGCTATTTCCGTGTTTCTGATTTCCTGGTATCCTGATCCTTGGCGTTTCCCTGGTTATTCTGATCTCTGGTTTCCCTGACTTGGCTTGTTGTATCGGTATTGAGTATTTTCTGGCTTCCTTGACCTCGGCTTTCCCTTTGACCATTCTCTGTCTCTAGCGTATTAGTCCGGCCATTCTAAGGTCCGGTTTACGCTCTGTCCTGTTATTTTTCCTTTTCTGACTTATGTATATATTTACATAGTCTCTGCGTGCTGGACCACATTACTAGTCGTGACATTATCACAGTATACAAATATGTGTTTTATTGCAGAAAAACAAAACAGTATTATGATACTCACAGTAAGAAAATGCCATGCTAAAATGTCTTTATTTTATACACTTAGTTAGATTTTATTCATATTAAATTATGTTTCATATATAAATATTTGATGTGAAATGAAACCCCTATTTGTACGCCACAAAATGATTAATAATAAGTGTGGGTGAACGTAACGTAAAATAGGCATTTGGTGGAAATCGTATAGATAAAATTCTAGGTTTTGTTTTGGTTCAGAACTTGGACAATTGCCTCTGTCCTTAATATTATTAGCATGATAAAAAGTGTTTGCACGAATACACTTTATTTACTAATACAAGATTTTGTAGCATTTGTAAAAAAAAGCACCCCCAATTAGCGCCTGTAGGTCACATAATTCTAAGAAGAAAACATTACTTGGGGGCACACCTAAAACATGCATTATTAATTGTGGTGCTGCTAGCATCTGCATTGACCAATGTTAATACATAATACACCAATACGTCTCAGCACGCACACAGAAAGTCTTTCAAGATTTTCTGTCACATTATATTGTTATATTGTGTTTAAAGGGACACTCTAAGCAGCAAAACAACTTTAGTTTTGGTGTATAGATCTTGTCCCTGCAGGCTCACTGCTTACTTCTCTGCCACTACGGAGGTAAATCACTTTGTTTGTGCAGCCCTCCACACCTCTCCTGGCTTACCTACATTTATAAATTTTAACTCAGGAGAAATGTATACTGCGAACATGATTTAGAAATTATAAATATATGAGTTTTAAAAAATTATCAAAGCATGCTTTCTAACATTTTTGTAAATAACAAATCTCTTTCTCTGTGTAGGACCGTGAGTCCCATGAATTCTGGCACAGAACATGATAACGCAGAACTGGATGACACAAAAGAAGCTTTTAGGAATTACTGTATGTTATGGATAAAGATACATGTGAACCTCCATAAACCTGCGAGAAGAAGAAATTAAATGAAAATTATTTACAAAATATATTTTACTTGCTCAAGTAAATAAATATTTCTAATCCGAAATACCTATGTATGTATCTGGACTAATGTTTGAATATATAGAAATGTATATATTAAAAACAATAATATAACAAAATAAAATCACAGACAAAGAAATACTCATATAAACAAAAAGAAGTATACACACTAAAAATATGTGATAAAAACGTATAACTAAAAGTGTTCCCAGGTGTACCTTACAAACACCTAAAGACAATATACAACCAAGTAGAAAAGTGGAAAACACCCAGAATACGTTGAATATACATATAAAATATGAAACAACCTGGAATCGGATACAATCCGTGAATATAATCTGTATAAAAATCAGAAAACTGACATAGCGTAATACAGTATAGGATAAAGTGTATATCCTATACTGTATTACGCTATGTCAGTTTTCTGATTTTTATACAGATTATATTCACGGATTGCATCCGATTCCAGGTTGTTTCATATTTTATATATATATTCAACGTATTCTGGGTGTTTTTCACTTTTCTACTTGGTTGTATAAAGAAATACTCATCTCTGAAGAGAATTCTACTGGTTATCACATTATAAGAAAATAGTAAAAAAAATAAGTCATTAATTAAAGGGTTACTCAATGACACATGAACACTTCAGTGCTTTGAAGTGGCCAAGGTGCTTCTTCTTTCACTCCAAAAAGGAAGTTTTGAGACAATTATTAAGAAGAGAAGCTGTCAAAGAGAATGCAAAGATGCCTGGGTTCTTACATTTGTAGTGTAGTGAACCTGATTAAACAATTATGTTGCCTATAGTAGACCTATATCTTTCTGTTGAATTATACCGTCATCATTTTGTGATGGACAAAATCACAGAACTTAGACCTTCATCTTTCTCTGATTGACAAAATAAGAACAGTTAAGTTAGGAAACAATAACATCTATCATTTTGCTACCAACTGATTAAAATTTTTGAGAATATGTTAAAGTGTTACTTCAACCACCATGATCACTTCTGCTGATAGAAGTGAACACGGTGGAAGGGATCTGTATATGCAGTGACTTCACTGTGCTCCAATGCTTCCTCGCCACTCGCGGCTGTGTTTCGGTCCCACCGGAATAGTTTTTTTCTTTCAAAGACTCCACAAATTCACATTATATCAACATTAACAGTGATAGGATTATTCACTGATATTCAAATAAAGTTTAAACTACTACTCCTAAAACCCTGTCCTATACAATGCCCTATGGACAAACATGCTCTATAAGTCACATTATAACACCAAACATATGATTAAATTCAGAGTGTTATATAAACCTATATTTATAAATCCCTACCTGCTGTATTAACCCACATAGTAGTGCATTAAACTCACACCCTTCTGTACTGAACCAGAAGACACAACATTTACCCTAAATGTGCCGCATTAAGTTTTCATCCACTGCATTATAACCTTGCACTCATAACAACAACCCAACATACCCTTTTGTATAATTGCCAATTACCAATGCCAAAATTAGACCAAGGCCTTTTCAGGAGCCCATGGGTAGCTACAAACCCAGTAAAGTGAGCACATAAAATGTTAGTAACCAACCACTAGACCAAGAACTTAGACAAAATGGCCACCTTGAGACTGGACAGCAGTATACATTTTTATAAGAGATGATAGACAGATAGATAGATTTTGAAAATCCAGGTGATTATGAAGAGAAGAGATAAACATAGATTTTTATAATGTAAGATTGCATAGTTTACTATAACCTGTTGCAGTAAAATAGTACATTGAGGAAGGGTATTGTCTTTAAACACAATATATAATTGGTAAAATTGGATACATAGGCAATGGTATTCAAACGCAAGTGCACAACCATATGACCTCCATAGACAAAAAATGTCAGAAGAATGGTCTGTGCTGCAGAGCTAAGGGCTTTTCAACATAGCACTTCCAGAACATGACAACTTTTCAACTATAGTCAGATTTTTCATATGTTCTGCCCTGATATATCTACTTTGTTCAACAGTAAATGTTATTATTTTGAAGCTGAAATGTCCAGAAGTGCAATCCACAGGAGCGCACATAACAGAAAACTTGAAAACCGAAGCGTGGAATGAATAAAAGTCTATAATATTCACTATGAAGTTTCAAAATGCCTCTGAAAAAATGTCAGCACAGAGCTATTGTCAATAGCATCAGGAAATAGCTTTTCAAAACGGAAATGTGTAAAGCTTGATGCCACTGGATTCTGGAGTAATAGAAACATGTTCTCTAGAGTAGTGAGTTTAACCTAACTATTTGGTAAATGATTCTGTATTTCAGATATGCCAGGAGAATGCAAATGTCCTGACTTTACAGTGCACATTTTAAAGAATATATCCTGGATATAGTTAAAGGGGCACTATAGGCACCCAGACCACTTCAGCTCATTGAAGTGGTCTGGTTGCAGTGTCCCAGCACCCTTAACCCTGAGCAGGTAATTATAGCAGTTTTTAATAACTCCTCCTCTAGTGACTGTTTGCCAGACAGCCTCTAGAGGGACCTTTGGATGGTCATTGCTATATGAAGTGGCAGATGATGAAGTGGAGATGAGAGGAACTTGTAGCAGAATGAGCCTTGGGACGTCACCCTTATTCCTGCTATAGGCTGTCCTTATCTTTTTGGTCTCCTATGTTTTGTGCTTATAGTCCACGTGTGGGACAGATCCCACTGTCTTTGGATTACCTTGCTTTTTAACCTGTTCCTCTGGCTGTTTGGGAAATACCATTCAGCTCACATGCGAACACTGTCTTGTTACACAACTGAACAAATTACCGAATGCCACCCAAATGTGGAGTGTGCCGCTCATTAACCCCAGTAACTCCTGTTCACACCTCCCAAACAACAACACGAACATTCTAATTTTTTTTTTGTTTGGTCGTCGAGTGTATGGAACTAAAAGCGGACACTCAACAGCACGAACACTGCTTCGGTTATGTTCGTGGGGATTCAGATTGTAACGGATCGACGGGCACCCCGACTGGGTACCTCCGTTGAAGGATGTTCCTAGCGTTTCCTGAGGACTCCAAGCACTCTGGCAGTCACCACAATCACCGAACCGGAGAAGCATATAAATCCTCTCAAGCCTCTGAATGCTGTAGACAGTTGAATAGGAACCATACGAATAGGTCTGCACTCCTAGCAGTCAAACTGGAACAGCATGCAATAAATCCTCCCCCAAGAATGAGACGACACTTCACTTTGAGGGTTAAAACAGGAACTCTCTCATTTATTCACACAACCTCCTTTTAAGGCATTCTCCCATGCAAGGGAGGGGTTTACCACAATTCGTACAGCCACCAATACAGTTTAAGGTACAACCCACACATCTCCTCCCTTTAACTTATCTGTTAACACAATTAAACAGTACACCATTTCCCCTAAGTTTCAGATGTACCCCAAATATATAAGATACACCTCTAAATGGTATCTTGATCTGGGAGAGCAACATACTCAAAAATCACCCAGATCAGACCAGGGGTTCGGGAGTTATGGGCAGGCAAAGATTTGACCGACCGCATGGTTAAAGTACCCGAAAATAGTTCCATGTATTTTGGCCCTGCGTTATGCCTGAGTTATGGAGCCTGGGGAGAATTCAAATGAATTCCCTAGTTCGTGGGGTTCTTTCTACCAAACAGCGGGCCGTTCGGTAGTTTCTACACGAAATACTGGAAGTCTGGAGGTCTCAGCGGTGTTTGCCTAGTCGAGTGTCCGATTTCAGTTCCAGACACTCGACGGCAAAACACCGCTGTTCGGGAGTTTAAGATGGCCACCGCCACGTGTTTGTTTCCCGAATGGCGGTCACCCAGAGGACAAAGAACACATTACATAGATTGCCAATTACCCGTTTGCAACATTGATGCAAACGGTAATTGGAGGCACACTTATTCCTGGATGGTCTGGTTGTTCGGTAGTTTCACTCAATATAATGAATGGAGTGATTCTACCGAACAATCAGGTGAATGCTGCATACATGAATACAATTTAACCGAACACATAATAACATACATATATAATTAAGACCGTATTACTGCAATATGCTACAAAGTGTTAAAGGGACATTATTCCCAAAAGTCCCAATATGTCTACGGATGATTCTAAAAGGGTCAGCAGCAGCAATACAAAATACAACATGCCCAAATATAGTTCAAACGTACCAATTTTCCATAGCAGGTAGGAGGCAGGCAGCCAGGCCCCTCCAATGCCCAGTGGCGAGGCGGGTTCCGCCACACAGATGAACAGAGTGGCGTTCGGAGGGAGCAAACTCCCGAACAAGAGACAAAGAACGAATGTACACACAAACAGTTTATGCATTGTTTTTTGTATATTTGATACTCCCGAAAGAGACTGACCACACAGCCTAATTTCATGGAACCTTTTCGGGAAGGCGCATGGTGTGCGGTCGATCGAAACTATACCCTGGTGGAATTTTGGCTACGTTTGTGGAATCTGATCGCTGTAATTATGTTGTTTATTGTTGTCAGGATTACAATTGATCCAACACGCAGTATTAGTATCACACTAGGAATGCTGATAACGTCCAACCGGAGTTTAGAATGGCCAGACTTAACATATAAGACAATAGTCGAAATGCTAGCCGGGGTCAGGTACACAGAACGAAACACAGTTACAAGGATTAGCCAATAGTCAGGGATACCAGAAATTAGAGAAGTCAGAACAAAGCCAATGTCAAATACAAAAGCAGCACGATCATACTCTCAAAATAACCAGCAAAAGGAAACCACGTCAGGGCAATGAGCAGAAGAAATTAGTGAGTTAAGTATCCCTCTTGTGAATCCGATTGGCCGTATCCGGCCTATGACCCCAAAACATGTGCGCGCATCCTATGCGTGATGTCACTCGCATGTCAACGTCGCCACCATCGTGAACAGACGTGGAGCTACATGACAGTGTGGATTTGCAGCGGCGGGCATCCACTGACATGTCGCAAAAGCCAGGTCTTATGGCATAGGACTGCCGAGCAGCACTATTGTTGTGCATAGCATATGGAGAGGATGAAAACGTGACAATTGCATCTCAGTCTACTCGCAGGTCCAGTGGGGAATGCCCCTGGAATGTGTAATTGGAAACCCCTTGCATGGGGATTCACATAAAAGGCAGTGTGTGGCTCCATTAAAACCAGTTATACCCCCAGAGCTGAGTGTCGTCCTGTTGCTGAGGAGAAAGTGGGAGATTCCTGGATTATTTTACTGTGCTTGGCTGTACCTTGGAGTATTTTACTTGTTCCTGAGTGTATGTTGGAGAAACCAGCGGAGGAGAGTCCCTGCTAGGACTAGGGCTCCGCTAAAGAACTAACGTCAGGAGCTATCAGGTGACCGTGTGGTTCGCAAACCAGTCCTCATGGCCCTCCATTAGAATAAAAAAGGGAAATAAAACCTGGATTGTTGGTGGACCATAAAGATTAGTTTGGAAACCATTGAGGTACCCCATACACTTTAGGTAAGCCCGATAAACAGGCTGGTTTGATTTGGGGCCTGGTCGGGTCCTGCAGCCCTTTAGCAGTACGACTGGGGCTCTTTAATGTCAGCACTCAGTGCTGGAATCTCCTGTTATTTCCTCACAGCTTACAGTCATTGCAGAGGCTGGGAGGACATAATATGCACAGAGAGAGAAGCAGAGAGTGCATTGCAGGCAGCCTCAGACTTCTATCATCCTCTGGGATATTTTTTTTTTTTCTTGCACGAGGGCCCTCTCTACCCTGCAACTGGAGGGAACGGTTATACCCAGTCATGATGATATATGATGATCTAGTTTATTAATTTAGCTTGCACAATGTATACATCTCGTTGACTATAGATAGCACTATGCAATTTTGTTAATTGTGTACAATGATACTTACCCGACACTGCAATATTGTTAAAACTCTACAGTCAAGAGTACCCTGATAAAATTGATCTCATAAAATAGCACATCAACAAATAAGATCTTTTATTTAGACCAGGGGTGGGAAACCTTTAGCACTCTGGGTGTTGTGGACTACATCTCCCTTGTTGCTTTGCCAGCATTATCGGAGATGTAGTCCAAAGTTGCCTACCCCTAAATTTGAGACCCTCATTTTTTCTATTAGTACACAGACGTCTTCTTTTTGTTAACCATTAGATTGTAATTTATATTTAAAAGTAAATATAAGTAAAATGTTATTATATATAGCTAGGATTCACTAAAACAAACAAACTGATATTAGAAACATCTAACTTAATGGTATTTCTATGAGTAACATTTTGGATAATTTTACTAAAATGATCTGCCGTGTGATTTCTTTATTTGGTTTAAAACAATCCCTTTTCCACTTTTCGTGATGCCAGAAATATGTTGATCATTGAATTACCAATCCATCAAGTTGACATTTTACAGTGTGCATAATACTGTAGATCACTGTAAAACAGGCTTCCATTTCCCTCTAGACTAAATGTTCTTGTGCATTTATGGCAGTATAAGGTACATACAGATCTTATATGCCTCAGGCAAATCTTACTCAAAGAATGAACTGTGCAAAAGAAAAAAAGAAAAAGATAGGTATCAACATACGATAAAATTCCTAAAATGGAATATTAGACTTCAACAATTAGGTAAAAGTGTAAGTGTCTTTAGAATAAAATCCAAGAGATATGTATATCATTATTACACCTACTATCAGAAATAGGGAATGGAATAAAATTGATGCCGAATGTCTCTCTTTCCATCAAAGTTATATAACAATCACTCCTTGGAGGCAGTGCAGTTCCCTTTATCACCAGGCAGCAGCAATTTCCTCTCCTGTCTGTCAAAGCTCAATTTTAGATGGAATAGGCAGTAACCAATTTTAGAACGAATATGTTGTATGAAATGCATTTTTCCAATTCAATTTCTGAAATATGTATCATGTTTTCGAGGCACAGATACCCAGCCTCTCATTCTTGAAAATATACTGAAATTTACTAGGAGTATTATAGATGGAATGCATACAATATATACATACTCAAGGACACTTTATCAGGTACAAGTTATCCCGGTGCAAACCCCGTTTGCCCCCAGCTCAGTACACAAGTTTTAGGTTATGGATTTAGCAGGGTGCTGAGATTCTTCATGCAGAGAGAGTCTGTACTGGCATGCTAGCATTATTGGATTGAGAATGGAGATTGTCAAGCCTATTGCTGTACACTGAACCTATTGTCATTTTTTGCAGAACTAGCTTGAGTGTGTGTGTTTTGTGACGTGGCATGAACAGTACTGGTTATGCGTGATTATTTCAGAAACAGTCACTTGCCTGTCAGGTCTCTCATTTTCATGGCATTGTGGTCCATACCATCGCTGCTTACTGAATGTTTTGCTTTTTACATAGTTCTCTGTAGATTTAAAAGACTGGTGTACACAGAATACCAGCTGAGCTACTCAAACCATCACATCTGGCACCTATAATCATTTTACAGTTAAAGTCATTAATATAAAGTCATTCAATAATTTCTTAATTCCCATGTTTGGTTCCCAATAACTAATCTTATTGGCCATGTCTGCATGTATTGAGTTGCTGTCTCAAGATTGACCAGATAAATATTGCTTTTAAATCAGGTGTACAGATGTATCTAATAAAATAGCATCTGCGTGTGTGTATAGTGACAGGGTTCTCTAAACTCTGGGCCTCCAGATGTTGCTGAACTATAACTCCCATGAGTCTCTTGATATCTATTTCATCAACAAAATCATGGGAGTTGTCGTTCCGCAACATCTGGAGGGCCATAGTTTAGAGAATCTTGGCATAGAGCGAGGATATATTGGGTGAAGAAGTGATGTGTTATAGCCTGGTTCCCCAGGTGATCCCATTCTACTTTATTTTTCTTTGTGTACTGCAAACTCACCTCACACTGGAAGAGAGATTTTAAGAGCTCTGAATATTTCTCTTTCTCTCTTTTTTTTTTTTTTTTTTTATTGATCTCCAGATAAGTTCCCAGTTTTTTTAACTTCTCACACCTAAAAATATTTTAAGGAAAGCGAAAAAAATATATCCTTGTCCCTCTTGGTCATCATATAATCCTGGGAATACGCTATCATTTATGTACTTATGTTATCATTCTACACTTTGTGCCACTGAAGACCTATATCCCTTTCTGAATTGCATTAAAAAATATAAGCTACCCGATGAAGGTTCTCACCTTAACATTTAATATATTATATTTAATGTATTATATTTTGAGAGAATGGCTAAAGGGACAATGTCAGAATTTTTATTAGTTAAAATAAAATATTTAATGTCTCTTTTTGTAATATTGACATATGAGTTAATACCTATTTTCAATTCATAACCTGGCGTATCCTTGCACTTTCTTAAAGCAGCTCTGTCACCGTCTGGGGTCTGTGCATAATTTGCAAACGTCCTCAATGGGGACATCGCTGCTCAGGGTCTGGCTGCTGGGGTGGCAGGGAAATGTGAGATTTACTTACCTAAACCTGTCACTTGAGGACGCCGCCATCCTCTTCAGCTACTGGCGATTCAGCTGCCATGAGCCCACGTCAAAGGAAGAGTACCAAATTGAGGTCTGTGGAGGATCCGGCTAGAACATGAGATCATAGGCGTGCGCACGGGGTGTGCCGGGTGTGCCTGGGCACACCCTAATCCCCGCGGCACGCCTATGTATTGAGACCGGCAGGGGAGATCTCGGGATCTCCCCTGCCGGCTCATGCAGAGCCGGCGCTATCCGAGCGCCGGCTCTGCTCTCAGCCTCCCCTCACCGGCTCACAGGCAGTGATGGAGGCAGGAGAGGACCGGCGGAGCTCTTGCCAGCAGCTCCGCCGGGTTCCTCTCGCGAGATCTGAGCGTTGCCGCGGGGCTAGAGTTCACTCTCCACTGGACCACCAGGGATGGATGGCAGCCGCAGGATCCCCCCTCCCAGGCATAAGGTAAGAAGGGAGGGGGGATAACTGATCTGCCCCCACCTCCACTGGACCACCAGGGAAGGCAGCAAGGAAGGATCCCCCCTCCCTACATAAAGTAAGAAGGGAGGGGGGATATTAAGTAATGTACCGGCACCTCCACCCCCCACAATCACCCACACACACACATACACAGCACCAACACACATACAGCACCCACACACATACACAGCACCCATATACATACACAGCACCCACAGACATACACAGCACACACACACATACACAGCACCCACAGACATACACAGCACCCACAGACATACACAGCACCCACAGACATACACAGCACCCACAGACATACACAGCACCCACACACATACAGCACCCACACACATACACAGCACCTATACACATACACAGCACCAAAACACATACAGCACCCACACACATACACCCTCACCCACATAGTACACTACCAGCACCCTCACACACACACATCACACTAACAGCACCCTCACACAGCACACACACAACGTTGTGTGTGTGTGTGTGTATATATATATATATATATATATATATATATATATACGCCGCGTGTGCTTGTGCTTTAGGGTGCACACCCTAATGCAATGGGCTGCGCACGCCTATGCATGAGATTCTATCTTTACAACATACTCATTTTCGGGGGTTGCAGTGCCACTTAAGGACCAAACTTCTGGAATAAAAGGGAATCATGACATGTCACACATGTCATGTGTCCTTAAGGGGTTAAAGGAACACTATAGTAACAGAATTACAAACTTGTATTCCTGTCACTGTAGCTGTGAAAACACAGTTTAGGCCCCTGCTCACGTTTAAGCAATGTAAAAGGTGATTATACAAATCTTTATTTCAGCGACAGTTGGGGAGTTGTGTCTGGCACTCTTCTGTTCCGCATCCTTGGCTGAAATCATCAAACTTTCCTATGAGGCTATTGCGCATTAAGCTGCTGTTGTTCTGGTGACTATATTGTCCCTTTAAGATATTTTCGGTATTCATTTATGAATCCTGGCATAAACTTCATCTGCTTGCACTTTGCACATGGAGGATAAGTGGTGCTTTTGACCAATACTAGCTTTAAATATAGCTCCATGTAGCAAGGTTAGGTCGAAACATACATAGAAATATATATGTTTCAATATATATCTATGCTTAAATATAATAATCAAAGAGACTTAATAATATATGCAAATTTCTGTTTTTATGAATAAAAAATTAGTGTGTTTCCTTTAATTATAAAACGTGAATGTCTCCTGCAGCTCAGCCCATCTCTATGAGGCTCTGCCAATGGTCACATGTTTGTAGGCTTTTCCAGGGGCTGATTGGAGGTCCCATTGGATTCCAAAGGATCACATTGTCTTAGGGTGACCTTACTGCACGTCTCAATGCACACACAGTAAAGCCACAGTGATTTACAGCACACAAGGTTCAAATACACCCTTAGTATCTTACTAACTGACCATCATCCTTTAGGCTAACTTGCTTAGAAATGTAGGACGTATGCTTTGTCAATGTTACCTTGCAGCCTTACCTCAAAGATAACATCAATCCCTTTATCATGTATTCTCAAGCTATGGCATCTTCAGCTCCTGTCCATCATATCTCAGTTTCATATGGAATAAGCAATACGGTATTTCAGAACAAATATGCTGTTTGAAATGTATCATACCTCCTTAAATATTTTACGTACGTGCGTATTGTTTTGCAGATACAGGCAGAACCGGGCATGGTGACCTGTTCTTTTGTGTTTGCTGCTTTATATCAGTGTGTCAGAACAAGCCGGTTGAATATTAAATTATTGCCAAATGTGACTTCTAAGTTGCTTTCATTTCATGTTAAACAAATCGGATAAATCTGGAGCAATTAAAAAGACACTGGAACAATTATGCATTAAAAGATGTATATTTAGTACAAAACTAGAAATTACTTATAACAGTAAGGGGGCATGTACTAGTGATTTTGCTCTGTTACGCAGGTATGAGTTAAATGGAAATCTGGCATCACAACTTGAAACTTCGGGTATTTTTATTCGCTCATTGTTTAATAGTTTCTCCTTGTTAGTCCCTCCTTGGGTTCTCCAAAAAGAGTCTTTCAGTTTGTCTTGTATTAAAAATTTTCTTGTTCAAAGCCATTGTTTCTAGCATACATATAAAGAACGCTTCTAAACAATATTTATAAAAGATACTACAAGAATGCTCAGAGTATTAATAATTATTTAGGAGAGTGAATTATTTCTTAAAATTAGCAAATATACAACTTTGTAGTTTGTTATATTAAAGCCGCACGATCAACCCCCCGCCTGCTGCCTGCAAAATGAGTATTTGATAAAGATATGAAATACTCACATTGAATGTGTTGAAATACAGTAAAAAGTGACTACTACCAATACAACCAATATACTACCAATACAACCCAAAATACCCCCAGAAACGGGCCAAACTCGCCCTGAGAAGACCCCAACACTAACCAGCACCGAAAAACGAAGAATCTTAAGCCTGAAAAACCTGTGCTGGGCATGCATATCTGCGAGCTCTGGCGGCAGGCCCAAGACGCCTCTAGCTTCAAGATGGCGTCCCTACATGGTGGATGCTCCAATTTCTACGAGGAGACATCAGAGGATGCGGAGGGTGACACCTCCACGGCTCAGTCACAGCCGCCGGCTCGGATACAGCCCCTGCCACCCGCTCTACCCTCCACACCAGTGAGCATGGAAGCCATAAGGAAACTGATGGAGGTCCATCCCCTAAAAATTGCGGCCGACATGGCCTCAATCCGAGAAATCCTGCAGGGCTTAACTGTACGGCTCGGAGCCGTGGAGAGCACTACAGACACCCATAACGGCCAAATATCTGAATTGCAGCAAGCGGTTCAAGATCTCAGGCTGCAGTATCAGCTCAATGAACTAAGATATGCCACGCTGGAGGACAAACGCTGCCTGAAACATCTGAGGATCAGGGGTGTTGCCGACAGTATACCAGACGCTGAACTGCCTTACCTTGCAAGATGGCTCCTTGCAGCACTACTCACCCCGAAACTGGCCAAAGCGGTAACTCTCGATGGAATTTTCCATATACCTAAGCCTACTAAGGCCCCATCCACAGCCACAAGAGATATCATCCTGCAGTTCCAGACCCAAAGGGATAGATCTGCAGTCCTGGCGGCTGCCAGGGAACACCCGACCTACCTTTTTGAAGATATGACCCTCATGTTTTACAATGGTGGGGAGGAGAACCCTGCACAAATTTACCTCCCTCCAACAAGTGAAACACATCAGGTACCGCTGGGGCCAAGCTCATAACCTACAGGTCACCAAAGGCGACACCACACACACACACACACACACAATATACGCAACATGCAAGAGGCCACAAAGATCCTGAGGCAGCTTGATCTCCCCCCGGACTCACTTACCCCGCCTGTACCTCCAGTGAGGCCCACGTACCCTCCAAACTGGGACACTGACGGTGCTCTGGCATTTGTCCCCCAACGTCCAACCGGGACAACTTATGCTGCAGCCTCAACCTGCATGAAGATCGGGAATAAAAGTGCTATTTACCAGGACATTGCCCCACCACTCAGTGGCTCTTCTAGTTTACTGTTGGCTGGAAACATTGACACCCCACTTTGACGGCTAATACACCTTATTTACCACTGACAGGTGGGCCCCCCGTGTCAGCGTGGAGCTCCCTGACCATCAGGAGACGGTAGACTCCCCCCCCCCCCCAAGCCCCAGGATAATACAGGCATCCACAGCCATAAGACCACCTTCGGTTTGCAAGAGAAAGCCGACCTATGCACTTCCCCCCCTTAAAGACCAAATCCACCATGGCCCGACCGACTCCCCACGGCACGGCAATTTCACATCCACCACCATATGTGCTCTCTCTGGGAAATCCAATCCCTACTCATCTCTAGCTCAGGTACCCATGGGGCAACACACAGAGTACCGCACATGACCTTTAGACCGACATGGAGATCACTCCATGGAGATCACTCAATAAAGTTTGACTCCTCTACCTACACTCCCAAAGGGCGATATCCGGCAGCCACATTGTATACTTTGGTTCACTTTGCCTACTAGGTTGAAAAGTCCATCACAGAACCAGACGCTGTTTACACGGCTCACTGTCCGCATTTGCCTTCTATGTATTAGGGCACAGTTGTGCAAGGGCCTCCACCTACTCACTACTCATAACCCTCGTCAAGCGAGCGAGTGCAGCAACATGAGCAAGTCTTCACACTAGCCAGGACTCGCTATTAACGTTTACTTAAGTTACTTGTTATATTATACTACTTTTTATTTTCACTGCATATGTCCAACTTTGCCTCCAGAATGACTACACACACTAGGACATCTCTTTTAGACACACCCAGGGCCGGTGCAAGGATTTCTGCCACCCTAGGCAAAGATCCATTTTGCCACCCCCTCATGTCACTCACTCACGGACAGACACACACTGGCAGACACACACACACACACACAGACACACACTCACTGAGAGACATACACTCACTCACTGACAGACATACACTCATAGACAGACACTCACAGACAGACAGACAGACACTCACAGACAGACAGACACTTACTGACAGATACACACACAGACAGATACACACACAGGCAGACACTCACTGACATTCATACACTCACTCACTGACAGACAGACACACACACTGACAGTCAAACATTCAGACACACACACAGACACTCACTCACTGACAGACACACACACACTGACAGTCAAACATTCACACACTCACAGACAGACACTCACTGACAGACAGACAGACAGACACACACACACGCACACTCACTGACAGTCAAGCACACTCAAACACTCATACACTCACTGACACACAGACTCAGACATCCAGCCTCCCTACCTCCCTGGGGTCCAGTGTTGGGCAGCTTCTCACTCCCCACCGCACTGTTTAGTATACCGGGGCCGGAATGATGTCATATTCCGTCTCCTGGCATCACAGCAAATTTAAACTCACTGACCAAACTCACTGTTTATTTTTTAATATTACAGAGCACTGTCATTATCTGTAAAGCTTTACAATTATGCAGTGAGGTTATTTAACAATTCAATAACAGGCAAAATCATGCAGACACATACAAGAGGCGAAGAAGGCCCTGTTCCAAAGAGCTTACAATCTAGGAAGAATAAACTTATCTGGCGTCCCATCCAATACCCTTGTTTAATGATTTAACATCATTAATATCTTGCAAACAAAGGGACATTTGGTTCCATCAAACCTGCCAGATTTTGGCCTTTGAAATTTCAAGAGATCCCCTTCGGCATATTTCATGAAATGTTTGTTATTCTTTATCTATCGGTTTATAGAACTGATGTTGGATCTTTTTAAACAATAATATTATTTCTAAAAAAATAATAAATAATAATAAAATCTGTAAATATGACATTTGTGGGAATATAAAGAGAAACAAGTATGAGTTTCTTCATATGAAACTAAACTTAAAGCTTACAGTAGTATCCACTCTATTTGACAGACCTGTTATTTGAGAAATCTGTTGAGTAACCCTGTATTGCAGTGTCAAAACTCAATCAGAAAGCACACAATACCAAACCCCACACCAGCTACAAAGAATATGAACTTCCTGACTGCCATCATGTCTGCTAACTGCACAGTGACATTAGACTCTTTTTAACCACATTTATATCTAAATATAAAATATTGTATTTACATTGCTCCCCATATCGGGACTAGACTCAACTTTATAAAATGAGCATTATTATCACCAGTGTCTTATCATTGATTACTAAATGCAGTGATCTGTCAGCAAAGAACATGTAGGAATAACAATCTGGATTGACATCTAGCACTACAGATGGCTCAGTGTGAAGGAGTAGGAGTTCTTTACAGTAGAAGTGCCAAATATGGCTGGATACTTACAGAGATCGCAAGCTAAATGTGCTCTTTAAAGTCAGCGCTTAAACTACTCAAGCACTAGGATGACTGAGCATCTTGAGACTGGCCGTCCAAAACAGCTGGATTACCATCATTTTATCAGTGATCTGCAGATGGTCTGATACATACACACTCACAGCAAACGCAAGATTCCATGGAACTGCTACTGCTACTGGGTGCACTTACCGCTCCTTTTTTTTTTGCAGTCCATATAAACGGTACAAGCAGGTGTGAGGTGCCCCAAAAGCAGTCCTCACGCTTTTCCTCGCTTAACATGTGGGGCAAGTGGGTAATAAGCACAGTTTTATAATATAATCAAGCTTGGTTAGAATGTCAGCAGGTAGACAGTGTCGAGTATGAGAGACATTCATGTAAGCCAATAATGCTATGAAAATCTGCAGTGTATATACCAACATTTTGATTAGACAGTGACATGGTAATGTAGCATGTTCGTATTCTAAAAACAGGTTTAAACTTTCTACTGTGTCACAAAGATAAGAAATTTAGGTACAAGAGTAAAAAGGCATGCATGAGTGTGTTTTTAGAGACCAGACTTGTGATTTGCTTATCTATGTCAAGTGTACCTCTGTGGGCGATGTGTGATTATGTAAATCCGCACTTACTGGAGGAGCAGATAGGGGTGGTATAGGGTGCTGGTGTAGGTCACAGCTCCGGTATTGCGTTGTTAGACTGGGTATCATTGGATATGTGTTGGTGAGTAGCAAGCAGGATGAACACATGTCTGAACAATATATCTGGTACTGGTGCTTGTGTACGTGTTAAGAGGTGAAAGAGTAGCCATAAACATATATCTGCATAAGAGGTTATGATTTGCGGAATCAGTGTCCATGAGTGGCTGGGTAGCGTTCATTTATGAGTGTGAGGTGGCGGATAAACGCCCGTCCGCCGATTATTCAACCCATTCCTTCAGGTCGGAACCGTGTCCGCGGCATCTGGGGTTCACTGAGGTTGGCGGTAGGCCAGGTGGTAACCGGCTGTGCCCTCCAGCTCCGGGTCTGTAGTGAGGCTGGCATCCTGTGGCCACGGACTCGGGGACTTCTGAAGACCAGGTCCTTCCCTTTCGGGACATGTCGGGAGGCCATGTTGTTGGTGTTGCGCCGCCTTTGGCAGGCAGGTCTCCGCCTGCGTGGTCGATGCACTGGGGTTGTTCCCTTGGTAGCCCTCGACCCAGATGGGCTAATGTGGAGGTTTGTGGACTGCTTTTTAATAGCTGTTCCAGAGGGTAGCCAAGTCCCATTCCGGCCGATGTCGCCTTGTCGGCCCTCTGTGTTCCTGCTTTTCAGCAGCCGTGGCAGTTCCGCCGCGTGTCGGGCCTTAATCCGTGCCCGGAAGGCCTCGAACAGCTCGTTTAAGCGCGTGGTGAGTGACTCGCTTGTGCTGGGGCTGTGTGTCGGAGGCCTGCTACCTCCACAGGGTTGCGTGTCCGCCATTTTTTTATGCGGCGGTCTGCTTGCCAGTGTGGTGCGCGGTTAGGGCTGATCTCCGCATTTAGTGTCCATGGAGACATGCCAATCGAGATAGTTGGGACCGGGATAACCCCCACCGGTCCCAAGGGGGGGGGAGCAGCTGTGTGCTGCATGTGTTTGTGGGCCGGGAGAGCGGCCGTCTCTCCCTTGCCCTGCGTGGCATAGGCCCCAAGCCTCAGCTCTGTCATTCTGGCGTTCATTCTTGGCGTGTGAGGCATCCCCCGGTTCACCAGTGTTTGTGGAGTAAGTTGTGGTAGGTGGGTGTTCAGGATTGATCGGTTTGACCCGAATTTCAGCCGGTTTTCAGGCCCAGGCCCAGGAGCTCAGAGTTTGTGCATTTTCGGGCACATGGATGGAAGATCGGCCCGGTGCTGAGAGGGGGTAGTGTGGTGGCCCAGGACAGGGGGAGCCCTCTAGGAAATATAGTGCCTAACTAACGGTTGCGCCAGCCCTGGACACACCTGACTAGCACATCGCACCCAATAAAAACAAAATTTGTGCACGTTATATAAATGCCATGACAATGTTATAATGTATTTGATAATGCCATGCTGGCTCTGCTGTTGTGGCGGTGCAAGCCAACTGTATATATTCACTGCACAACAAAAATAAAGAATAAAAAAATAAATAAAAAAAAAGCTTGACAGAATCTTTTACTTCTTACTTCGATTCTGCATAATTTATTTTTTGGCGGGTGTCATTCTGTCATCGTGCACACTTTGAGGATAATAACTTTATCAGATATTTACATTTTTTTGTGGCACGGTACGTATTTCCTGTTAAAAAGTTTTCTCAACGACAATTTCCTTTTACTACTTTTGAAAATGTAGACACTATTTTGCATCAGAAGGCATGTTTATATTCTCCAATCCAACATATAAAAATATCTCCTGTATGTACATCCCTGGTATGAAACCCTCCTACTAAAACACTCTCATATATGTTGGCTTGAGAGATGGATTTTGTTCCCACTTTAGACATTACAGTTTGGTCAGTGATATGGGAGGCCATCTTTTCCATATCATTCTGTGTTAACTGCAAAGAAAAGATATAAAACCTTATTTCAGAGATATCTTACCATGATTCGTGTTTATAGGATGGGCCACATTATCTTGGATTCCTGTTGGAAGAAATGTAGAATTAGGTGCACATGCTTCTAACTCTGATATTTGTTTAGTATAAAGCAGAGTCTCCCTCTTAAAACATCCAATCTTCTAAAAGTCAATATCCCATTTGCTCTCTGGCACTTAAAAGGATAGTATAGTGTCACGAGTACAAAGCTGAATCAATAACAAGAGGTTTACAAAAGAAATAGAGATGGCGCTTGGGGATATATACAATGTTGGGTGCTGCTATACCCAAGTATATTGCCACCACATATACTTAAAAAAGATACAATGAAAAAAATTCAAAAGGTAAAAGCGCACGCCAAAGGGTAAAGGTTAGTTACCTGTAATTTGATGTTATAACTGGTAACTGATAGTAGATTTTCCTTCCCTTTGTACGAAGAATATATTTAATAATACATGGTAAAGTTTCCCTATTCAGAAAATATAAACATTCAACAGAACATAGTGTAATCTGTATATAATCCACAATAGTATGGAAATTTTTGAGCTAAAACCACTCACACTTTTTTGAGCCGTTTAGAAGTTGGCTCAGAACTTATAGCGCCTTCATGTCACTTTCAAGGATATAGAAAACTCTTCCACCTTTCAAATGGATCCAATTATTGCAGTAACCATCTAGTGGAACGTTGGAGTCAGGAGCCAGGAGTTGAAGATATATTAGAAAAAATGTATTACATATAAAACAAAATTAAAAAATGCACAACGCGTTTCAACCATTTACATATGGTCTTCCTCAGGTGCTGTTCAACATTACAATGAGCATGGTACCATTTATATATGCTTTAACATAGATACTTAATTATATAATTTGTTACACATGTAACAAAACATCACACCCATTTCCTTATAGGTTCCAACAGGATGTGTAATGCCACCTCCAATATGGCTACACATCCGGTTCGGACATCTCTAGTGCCATATTCATACATCCAATCTATCATCATGGAAAAAATATATAAAACACACAAAATAAACATTAAAACAAATTCAATGCTTCTCCCTTCCTATCCGAGACATCCATCGCGAGATAGGTCACTCGTGGGTGTCTGGGTTGATGGGGAAGCTAAAATCCGCTTCACTGATCCATCGCGTCACTTCCTGTGACGTGCGCATTCCATAATCCGGTCCATCGCGTCACTTCCGGTTTCCTCGAGTTGCGGCGGTATGTCCCTTTTCTCCTTCTATAGTTTCTTAAAGTTCTCATAGTTCCCACATGAGGCCAGAGGGGCCATTTTCAAAGTGGAATAGTAGTCCCATATGATAATAGCAATGCATATACATGGACAAAATATTAGAGGAACATATAAAGGGGGGAAAATAAATGTTTTAGTCTTATCATACAGTAAAGCTATATAATTATATACCTAAAGTGCAAGAAGAGTATAAAAAATATTTAAAAGTGCATAAGCCCAGCAACAAAGTGTTTAACATCTCAAATTCATATAAGACACTCTATAAAATTATTTCAATTTAGCAGCAATTGTTTAAATAAATAAATAAAAAATAAATAAATATATAGACAAACAAAATCTAAAAAGTCTTAATTATAAAATATTATTAATCTCGAAGTCGATGTTAAGTCCTTTTGGAATTAGAGTACGTAACTCAAAGATCCATTTTGATTCTTTTTAAGCTGAGCATCTTGGATATATCCCCTCCTCTCCAGTTTCTTACTACCTTTTCAATTGCACAAAAGCTTAAAAACTTTTGATCTGCGTTATGATATTGTGAAAAGTGTCTGGACACACTGTGGTTTGGAAAGCATTTTTTAATGTTTCTGAGATGTTCGCTAACTCTTATTTTTAGCTGTCGGGATGTCTTTCCCACATACTGAAAACCACAACTACAATGCAAAAGATAGATAACATTTGTGGAATGACATGTAATTAAAGATTTGATGTTATATTTTCTATTGGTGACAGTAGAGTAAAACTCTTCCACTTTTTTATGGGTTTTCATAGTACTGCAGCAAGCCTGACACATCCCACAATGGAAAAAGCCTTTCTGTTCCGGTGTCCAATTAGTTAAGAAGTTTTTCGGGACTTCTGTTTTTATAAAACTAGAGGTCAACATTTGTTTTAGATTCTTGGCTCCTCTAAATATAAACTAAATATAAACTAAAGGTTTAGTGCCTATATATTGTGGAATGTCTTCCTCCTGTTGTAGGATGTGCCAATTCTTGTTAATGATTCTCTTTACAGCACCAATCTTACTTGAAAAATTGAAAATAAAGGGAATCTGATCATCTTTCTGTCTATTGTCTTCTTTCTTTTTATATTGTAATAAAAGGGATCTATCCATATTGGCGACTTGTTCAATCATATCTTGTAAATCCTGTTTAACATACCCCTTTTCTATAAGTAGGTCTTTGAGGGTTATTGCTTGAATGCCATAGTCCTCTTCTCTAGTACAATTTCTACATACTCTTAAAAACTGCCCTTTTGGTATGTTTGTTAATCATGGACAATGATGGCAACTTTCCAGTTCAATAAAACTATTCACATCAACTGGTTTAAAAAAAAAGTTTTATTAATTAAAACTTTATTTTGAATAAAAATGTTTAAATCTAAAAAATCCACAAAAATAAATAAAAATAAATATGGATATTTATATTTGTGTTTTTATAATATATTAAAGTATTTTTTGGACATTTGTTTGTGCCAAAATATCTTTTTTATAGAAACTTAATTATTTTACCCTGGCTTTTTAATCTTTATTGGTTTTATTACACCTTGATAAAAACCCTGGAAGTTTCCTGCATTTTAAAGAAATCCTAGGTGGGGATCAATCCACCAAAGCTGTCTACACAGAGCAGTCGGTCTGCTCTTGGTTTGTGAGTATACCCTTTTATTATTTTATTCACTTTGCCAAACAGTGAGCACTATCGGATGTTTCTTTTTATCTTTTTGAGAATTGGACACCAAGAACACAGAGAGGAACCCATTTAAATCCCATAAGCGGGGATTATACCGCTGTATGCGCTTTATTCCAGAGCTAGGACAGTAGCTCTGGTAAATGTGAGTTCTCAACTATTATTATTATTTCTATCCACATCAGTATTGTGCAAACTACACTATTGGTTGTCCATCTCTTCCCTTTTGTCTTTCATATGAGAGGAACTACTACATTGGTAGAGGACACCACCAGCAAAGACCTCCTGTAAGGACACACCAGTTGGACTTTTTCCTCCCTTTGGACTTTACACTGTGTCTGCTTTTATCGTAAGCGCAGCCTTTTTATTATTTTTTACTTATCTAGCATGGATATTTATATTTGTGTTTTTATAATATATTAAAGTATTTTTTGGACATTTGTTTGTGCCAAAATATCTTTTTTATAGAAACTTAATTATTTTACCCTGGCTTTTTAATCTTTATTGGTTTTATTACACCTTGATAAAAACCCTGGAAGTTTCCTGCATTTTAAAGAAATCCTAGGTGGGGATCAATCCACCAAAGCTGTCTACACAGAGCAGTCGGTCTGCTCTTGGTTTGTGAGTATACCCTTTTATTATTTTATTCACTTTGCCAAACAGTGAGCACTATCGGATGTTTCTTTTTATCTTTTTGAGAATTGGACACCAAGAACACAGAGAGGAACCCATTTAAATCCCATAAGCGGGGATTATACCGCTGTATGCGCTTTATTCCAGAGCTAGGACAGTAGCTCTGGTAAATGTGAGTTCTCAACTATTATTATTATTTCTATCCACATCAGTATTGTGCAAACTACACTATTGGTTGTCCATCTCTTCCCTTTTGTCTTTCATATGAGAGGAACTACTACATTGGTAGAGGACACCACCAGCAAAGACCTCCTGTAAGGACACACCAGTTGGACTTTTTCCTCCCTTTGGACTTTACACTGTGTCTGCTTTTATCGTAAGCGCAGCCTTTTTATTATTTTTTACTAAAAAATCCACGTTGTCTTTGCTCACATTTTTGGTAAGTGTAATGCCCCAGTCATTCTGATTCAAATATGTAAAATTAGAGGAAAGCTTCCTCAGACCCATTCCAAACGATAAAAATGTTGTCAATATATCTCCTATAGAGAACCAAGTTTGCGCCATAGCCATGCCCCTGGAAAACAAAAAATTGTTCCCAAAATGACATAAAAAGGTTGGCATAGCTTGGCGCATAGCCGTACCCCTAATCTGCAAGAAGAATTCCTCCTCAAACCAGAAGTAATTGTTTTGTAGGATCATACGTATTCCCTCCAAGATAAAATTCCTTTGTGGTTCTCCATATGCTTTAGATGCTTCAAGATAAAAATTAACAGCTTCACACCCTTTTTCGTGCTGAATAATGGTGTACAAGCTGGACACATCACATGTGGCAAGAAGATAATCATCATGCCACACGAAATCTTTTAAAATATTGAGTAAACTCATAGAATTCTGCAAAAAAGCAGGAGTATTCCTTACTAGGGGTTAGAGATGGTAGTCGATATATTGGGATAGTGCAGACAGTATAGAATTAATCCCGGATACTATTGGACGACCTGGGGGGTTAATAGGAACTTCGGCAATATATATATAACTGGAATCCTAGGGTGTTCTGGGTATAAAAAAGAGAATTCCTTTTTATCAAGGATCTTATCCTCAAGACCTTTTTCTAATATGTAGTTGTACCTGCCAACTGCCTATTAATCTCCTGCACGTACATATCTCTATCCAGGATAACTACCACCCCCCACACCCCCCTTATCTGCCAGTTTCACAATAATTGATGTGTCTTTTTTAATTGCATCTATAGCTTTCTTCTCTTAGAGGGTTAAATTATGTCCAAACTTTGAAAGAGGTTTAATATTATGAATGCCGTTCAAACACGATTTCTCAAAAACCTTGATGGTGTCTGTTTTCAAAAAAGTGGGGTAAAAATCAGATATTTTCTTTAAATTAGAATGTATAATCCCAGATTCCTCATAGATAAGGGGATTATTAGTGTTGTCAGCTATTGGATTTTGTTTATTAAAATTTCTTTTTTTAAACAAAGTTTCCTAGTGAAACGATTAAAGGACCACTATAGGCACCCAGACCACTTCAGCTTAATGAAGTGGTCTGGGTGCCAGGTCCAGCTAGGTTTAACCCTTTTTTCTGTAAACACAGCAAACTGCTATGTTTTCAATAAGGTTAATCCAGCCTCTAGTGGCTGTCTCATTGGCAGCTGCTAGAGGTGCTTCCGCACTTCTCACTGTGATTTTCACAGTGAGAAGACGCCAGCTTCCATAGGAAAGCATTGAGAATGCTTTTCTATGGACAGGCTGAATGCGCGTGCGGCTCTTGCTGTGCCTGCGCGTTCAGCCGATGACGGAAGAAGAGGGAGGAGAGTCTCCAGCGCCGAGGGAGCCCAGCGCTGGAAAAGAGGTAAGCGATTAACCCATTCCTCCCCCCTCAGCGCCACGGTAGTGGGACCCTGAGGATGGGGGCACCCTCAGGGCACTATAGTGCCAGGAAAACAAGTATGTTTTCCTGGCACTATAGTGGTCCTTTAAGATGAAGGAATGTCTCAAACTTATTAACTGGGCAGCTAGGAGCAAATTTAAAGCTTTTTGATAAAATCTTTACCGTCAGTGGTGAAAGTTTTTTTTTAATAGATTAAAAATCTTTACTTCCTTTCCTGCAATCTCCTTTTTCCTGGTATAATTGCTCCCTCCTCTCTTTCCTCTTCTGATTTTCTGACTCTTTTCCTTGGAGTCTCTCTTATTGGAGTATTTATCCTTCTTCCTTGCCCTAAAAAATGTCCTTCTTAGGGCTTAAAAACGATTCCTCATGGGTATCTGTGGAGGGTCCTTTTTAATTGGACTTCTTTTATACCGATAGGTGACTTCCTCCCTATTTCTTTTAGGTGTCTGTTTGGATGGATAAGTTCTTTGAGTGCTTTACTCTTCCTGTTGTGATTGAGAGTCTCTTCTTCTTAATCTATATTGTCCTTCTCGTCCTGATTGAAAGTTCCTTCTTCTAGATCTAAACTAGACTCCAACTTTCCACTAGATGGTTACTGCAATAATTGGATCCATTTGAAAGGAGGAAGGGTTTTCTATGTCCTTGAAAGTGACATAAAGGCGCTATAAGTTCCGAGCCAACTTCTAAACGGCTCAAAAAAGTGTGAGTGGTTTCAGCTAAAAAATTTTCATACTATTGTGGATTATATACAGATTACACTATATTCTGTTGTATGTATTATTGAATATATTCTTCGTACAAAGGGAAGGACAATCTACTATCAGTTACCAGTTATAATATCAAATTACAGGTTACTAACCTTTACCCTTTGGTGTGCGCTTTTACCTTTTGAATTTTATTTTTTTTTAAATTCAAAGCTGAATCAATGCTTTCCTATGGGGAAAAATCGGCAGAGCGTGAGGACTTCCAGTGTCAGATACTGGACCAAAGGTCCATTTTAATTCAGGAAGCCTTCTAGTGGCTGTTTGGTAGACAGCCACTGATGGCAGACTTAGAGCGGCAATGTAAACATGTGCAAAAGGAATACAAATACAAAAAAGATAAGTCCTGTGCTCACTCCCATCACTCCTGGGTGGCAGCAACGGCCAGAGTACACATCAGCCCCAATATATACAGTAAAAACAAAATAAAAAGTTACCTGCGCTCTCTCCTGAATCCCTGTGTATATTTAAACAAATGGAGGTCATTTAGTTACTCCAATGACCATTGGAAGGAATGACCTCCATTTGTTTAAATATAATATATTATCAAGGGTTAATACGTACATAGGGGTGTATATAAAAAATACCCCTTTCTGTCTCATTATAGATATCTTTGCCAGAAGCTCAAGGAAGCAAAGTGAAAGGTCAGTGTGCCTTGACGTTGGCTGGCGGGCATTCCTTCCAAATGCCATTTTAGTAACTAAATGACCTCCATTTGTCTAAATATACATAGGGATTGAGGAGAGAGCACAGGTAACTTTTTCTTTGGTTTTTATGTGCGAAAGGAACACTGCACCCAGGCCACTTCAATTAGTTGGAGTGGTATGGGTGCCTACAATGTCCCTTTAAGTAAGCCATTTGATTAACTCACAAGAGCTCAAAATCAGCTTGTAGCCAAAATTGCTCTTTCCTTTAGACATGTAATTGCAGAACTATTGGAAATTCCTAGAGTACCCATTCTGAACACAGTTACATCTAAATCAAAGGAGATAGCGGACATGGATAAACTAACAGCTCTGGACTGTGGTACCTCCAAAAATGACCATATAATTTGGGTTCAATCTTTGCATAACTTTATGACTTCTTACTTAGCATTTATCTCCCTAGCAGACTCTGCCTCTCATTTCTATATTTCTTTCATATTTCCGTTCTTCCTTTTTTCCCATCTCCTGTAGACTGATCTTCCTTTTTAGTTTCCTTTTCTTTTCTGTTCTCTGTTTTCTTATCGTTTTTAGCTGTTTGAAATCAATTTGTATAGCTTGTTTCTCCCTTTTTATCCCCAGGGTCCAGTATTGATACACTGATCTCTCTTCTCGGTGGGGTCTCATATTTCTTTTTTTTTTATTATTCTTTAGTGATACTATCTGAATTCTCTCTTGACAAGAAATGTCTTGATTCATTCAGTTCACCTCAGCTTCATTGTGTCTGGGGAAGTAGATCATGACACTGTTTTACCTCTAGCAATAAATAATGTTTTCCTGCATTCAAGACTGATAATCTACTTTCTATTCACAATAGCTTTAATTCATTAAATCAGCAATCCTGGGGGATTACAGTTTATTACTGGGAACTTTACAAGTTCTGTAATTTTGCAATTGCTTTTTTTTTGGTTCCTAATTTGTTGGGCTGTTTTAGTCATTTTTGTTATTTTTATGTCATTACTTTTTTGTTTATTGTCATTGTACTTTAAAGGGATACTATAGTCACCAGAACAACTACAGCTTAAGGTAGTTGTTCTGGTGAGTATAATAGCTCCCTTCAGGCATTTCCATGTAAACACTGTTTACATTGCCCCTAGGGAAACCTCCAAGTGGCCACTCCTCAGATGGCCAATGGAGGGGCTTCCTGGCTCAGTGCTGCACAGTAAGCACAGTAAGCACCACGCTCTGCATGGGGAAGCTGAATTTTCCTCATAGAGGTGCTTACTGACCAAAATGGTATTTGGCCCTGACCCCTTGCCGATTTTAACCAATTGACTAAAAATCTGCAATTGTGATGATGTCACCAAGGGGGCGGATTCAGCGCAACAGACACGCGCAGCACTGGAAATAAGGTGAGTTTTAACCCATTTTGAGGGGGCTGGGGGAGGGGGCAGGGCCGCCATCAGGGGGTGACAACCCACTTTCCCTTTCTGCACACATAGATAGCGAATATTGCTATCTATGTGTGCAGCCGCAGGCCCCCGGCTCCCTGTTACCGCACAGGGGGCCCAGCACACTGCCTCTACTCTTCTCCTCTCCTCTAATAACTCTCGCGAGACCCGCGGCCTTCTGAGCGTTGCCATGGCGGGTCTCGCAAGAGTTATTAGAAGAGAGGAGAAGAGAAGAGAAGAGAAGAGAAGAGTCGAGGCAGTGTGCTGGGCCCCCTCTGCGTTAACAGGGAGCCGGGGGCTCCACCATGCCACCGGACCACCAGGGATGGATCTCCCCTCTCCCTGGACACAGGTAAGAAGCAGGGAGGGAGGAGAAACTTTTAATTAAATATAAAATTAAAAAATTAATGTGAAAATGCACCTTCCTGCCCCACTCCCTGTCAGGGTCTTACCTGAGTTGGGAGTCTGTAGCGCAGATATGTTGCTCACCCTTGCAGATAGCCACAGACCGAGGTGGTCAGGTAAGAATTCACCTGGCCTGTGGGTCTGTGCACGGGGGCTGTGCAGGATGCAGTACCAAATACGCAGGACAGGCAAGGACTGAAGCAGCAGGATAGTCGAGGGATAGCCGAGGTCAAAGGATGCCAGAGGTCAGGAACAACGAGGAGTAGCCGAAGTCAAGGGATGCCAGAGGTCAGAATAAACGAGTCAGAAGCCGGGGTCAATAATACGAAGTAGATAAACAGGAGCACTGGTACAAACAGGAACACAAGATCAAAGACTTGACCCTGAGCACAGGGCGAGGCTGGGTTTAAATACCCTGCTGATGACCGATCAGAGTCAGGTGAGACACAACCAAGTCAAGGTGCAGCCCCCGGTGTAGTAGCCATGCCAGGATGAACAGGACCGGAATCAGTAGTCTCTGTGTAAAGCTGCTGTGGCTCAGAGGCAGAAAGCAGGACTAGGACTGATAAGTTCCCCCGGTTCAAGTCCCCTGTTGGGAACTCCAGGAGCGACCACGTCTGGCTGTCTGTCTAACAGGTGAGAACCCTGACACTCCCCCAGATTGCACATTTACACACACACTGCATACACTAACATAACACATGCACTGCATACACCAGTACAACACACACTCTGCATACACCATTATAAAATGCACTCTGCATCCACCAATACAATACACACAACACACACACTTCATACAACAATACAACACACACTCTGCATACAACATACACTAATACAACACACACTCTGCATAGACCATTATAAAACGCACTCTGCATCCACTAATACAACACGCATACACCAATACAACACACACTCTGCATACACTACCCTGACACACACTCTGCATACACTAGTACAACACACTCTGCATTCACTACAATAACACACACTCTGCATTCACTACACATTAACACACACTCTGCATTAACTGTACACACAGCATCCACTACACAAACATCCTGTATTCACAGTACACACTACATCCACCACAGATTGAAACACTCTGCATTCACTATACACAGACACTGTGTCTAATATCCACTACAGACACTGCATCCACTAAACACATTTCATCTAGTACACACAAACACTACATCCACTACTCAAACACAATCTGCGTTCACTATACACACTGCATCTGCTACACAAACACACTCTGCATTCACTGCACAAACAGTATCTAATACACACAAACACTACATCCATTACACACATTCTAATTCACTTCCACTATACACACCACATTCAGTCCCGCATCATTGTCAGCGGACTAGGGGGAGGCCAGGGGAGGGGGGCCCAGACCTTGTGCTTTGTCAGAGGCCCCAAAATTTCTGATGGCGGCCCTGGGAGGGGGTGTTTCACTATAGGGTCAGGAATACATGTTTGTGTTCCTGACCCTATAGTGATCCTTTAATAATATTAAAAACTAATAAATAATTGTTTTGAAAGATCAGTTTTGACTTTTTATATTTTTGACTCCAGTTGTGATTCAGGACACTAATTTCTATTTCTATTTAACAGATGTTTGTGGATGTTCCCATATCTTTGCATATCAATGATTGTTTGGAAACTAGAGAGCTGTTGAGAAAGCATTTGCTTAAAACTGTCTAGTATGTTTGTTTTTTTTGCCTTTTATTAACAGCAACATATCTGCCTGTTGACTGCAATTCTTTTATAAAATGTTCTATTGAAGGACCTTCTTCTTTTTGTGAAATTAAATTTTCAATTTTTTTTCAATAGTAAGAAAAGCAAGGAATCTGAACATTGTACATATCAGTTATCAGAAAAAATAGAACTATACAAAATGTATACGACATGTTATAGTAGAGTCTCTCCAAAATCCAAGGAGATAATAATATTATGTAATTCTATGATTCAGTCGTAGTAATGGAGAGCAAAACAATAACTATTAACTAGTTGAATCTAGATAGTAAAAAAAGATATGAATAAGGAAAACGCATAGTAAAGATTAAAAAAAAGAAAAGAAGAAAACTAGACAAAAAACGAGTGTGTGCATAGTCACAGCAACAAGAAGTGGTTGGTAGATAAAGCTTTAGCAGGAATTTAAAGTGAATTTCAAATTTAAGGCCAAAGTGGCTAAGCCAGATGCAAATTCAGCTACATTTGAGGAATTGCCTTATGAGTATGAAACGTTTGGTTTTCTCTCTCCCCCCCTCTCTCTCTCTTTTCTCTCTCTTACTTTTACGTAACTTACATTTTTTATATGTAAGTCGGATTGAATAAAGCAAACCTTTTTTAATTTGCATGACAAAGTTGTCCTTTGATTGGTCTCAGCTTTATTGCAATTCATCATAAATTTGAAAGTCAGTTTAAAAACACAATAAGTCTCACTTTGATAAATAACACAGTAAAGTTACAGGAGTCAAGCCATTTTGGTTGTAGTTGAAAAAGGCTCTAAAATATGGTAGTGTGAGCGCTCCAATTATATGAATAACATAATAAAACCAACTACTTCAGTAATGAAAAGGTTAATTCGTATTTTATATACTCTAACTCCACTATCCTAAATCCACCAGTAATAACACAATCCGTGGACCAAGGTATGGTAAACCATAAAATACTTTTTATTTTATAAAATAAAGAATTCACACATTGCATAACAAGATATAAAGTATGAAAAGTAGCTGAAAGTGTCTCAGCCACAAACAATATTGCAAAGTTAACTCCCAATGAGTGGCTAGATGTAATTAAGTCAACAGCGCTATCGCTAAACAGCCCTCTTAGGCCGATGCATCAATATACATAACTACAAATTCACAATATTATAACATCCAAAACCTAAACTCATATTTTAAAAATCAAACATCAATTGATTAAAAACAGCTCCAGTGAGGGGTTTAATAAAAATGAAAGTAAAACTAAACAAGGTAAAAAACGGCAAATGGAGCAATGAGCTCTTAAACCCATCTGGCATATGTGATCGGGCTAAGGGTGTAGTATTGGGGATCTCCCAATGTTAGCTTGCCCTATCTGCCACACAGCATGCCAGAGACGGGGAGCACACTGATGAACCCGCCAGAAAAAATAATCGTAGGCTAGCTTGGCCGGCAGTGGTCAGCACCGGGAACCATAAACCAGGAGAGAGTCGTGCAGAAGTAGTGAAGCAATGAAGCAATGAACTTGTAATGATGAACTTTTCGTCTAAGCGTTTCGTCTTTCAACAAGAAAAAGGCTCTACCAAAGTTTTCAAGTAAGATTCATCAGTATAAATTCATCTATGTCTTGGTGACAAACTCACTACATTAGTTGAAAATCCTGGGGAAGCAGGAACAGTTAACTGTATTTATTTTAACATGTTGCGACAAATAGCTGTATATGAGAAATTGGGGTTAATTTAAGCTTTAATATTTCATTATATCTTGCATGACAATGATATTCTATAGTATGATGTGTATAGGAGGTTTAGTGCACTACAGGGTGAGGATTCCTGTTCATATGTCATGTACATGAAACTGCAAACAATAGTACAGACTGTTAAAGCGCCACTGTCATGCCGAACTTACCTTTCCCCAATCGATTCCTCTTCTCGCTCTCTCTAAGGTTCTGTTCTTCTGATCTGTTCTTCATTTCTTCCTGTCTGCTCTAGTTTTCTTTAAAACATAAGACAAAGTAGGGACCATTATTCTTATGGAGGTTTCCTACGCCTGACCAGCTATGACCAGCAGGGGAGCAAAGTGTGCTTTATTTCCGGTGGTCAGAGCAATTTCCCCACAATTCTCACCTTTCCTCCGTGTTCCTGCAAAGCCTCCTTTCACTTTTCCCGAACGTCTTGTCGTTTAGACAGAACGCCGTTGAAACTACTGAATTGCGTCCTAACAGAATGAGAAAAGTTTCTCGATTCATGTTAGGACGCAATTCGTGACTTTATTCGGATCGGAATTTCATTCGAATGAATGAAACTCTGATCCGATTTGTGGCGCGGCTGCATCTGGCAGCCGCTTAGTAGATAACTCCCTAATTCCCACAATATCAGGGAGCTATCCACCAAAATTGGTCTTTCAGCCAAATTTACCAATACTAAGTAAAGACTGACAGGTAAGTCTCTACATTTACCTGTCACAGCATTCTGATTGGTTGGCTTGAAAATCAACCAATCAGAGTGCTCTGTGTCATTTTACACAGCGTGGGAAAGTTCTTTGGAAGAGAAGAGGAATCGATGGGGAAAGGTAAGTTCGGCATGACAGTGCCACTTTAAATACTTTATTATTCTTTAGAATAACATTGGTGACAAGTTTCCAAGTACTTTGATTAAACAGTATAAAAGATAAGAACTAATAACCTTTTAATTAGGATTTAAATCAAAAGACTTGATTGGGCAGTTTATTAAGTTTTGTTTTAGTTAATTTTTCAAAAGTGATTTATTTTTATTTTTTTGTCTTCTGTAATGCATTTTGGGATTTACTTAACAGTTTTATTTTCTTAATAGAAACTGTGTATAATAGAGTTTATTCATTACTTTCCTTATGAAATATCAACTGTAAGAAGCGAAGAAGAAATATTCAGGAAATAATCTTAAAGATCTTAAAGCCCAAATCTCAGAGAGACTGATTAACATTGAGTTCATACATGTTATTTTCTCGGTAATTAGAATACGAGTTAGCAGGGAACCATAAGTGCTTTGGTTATACTTAACACCTCTTAGGGTAGACTGTGATTACTGCAGTCAATCTTACACGTCGCCTTTTTCAATACTTATTCAATACAAATGCTTAATTCTATACAAGATTGTCATTTGTTTGTTAACAAAATAGCCAAAAATCACTAAGTAAATCGACTTTCTTCCTAAAGGTATTAACAATGGGATCATGTAGGGTTATTTCTTAAAAATGAATGAGTAAACTGAACATTGCCCTACCAGGACTCAATCTTGTCCCTGTATATCTCTGTTTTTTTTTTCTTTCTTACAAAGATCTTTTACAAATTGTTTCTTTTTTGTTTATAATCATTTTACTATATTTATTTTAATAACTAATGAAGAATTAATTTGAAAGATCAATTTGGCCTTTTATACTTTTGGCTCCTGTTATGATTCTGGACATGGAGAGTTAACGAATTTCTATTTTATTAGTGTAAGAGCAGGGAATGGCTAAGATATGTTAGCAAAGCCTTGTTTTCTGTTTTCAATTTTGATTTATTGTACATGTGTCGTTTAACTATCAAAAGCAATTCAATTCATGAAAAACAGCTATTATTATTATTATTATTGGTAGTTATATATATATATATATATATATATATATAACTAATTCCGCAGCGCTTTACAATATTATGGAATGGGTAAAAATGTAAAAAAAATGAGACAATTACACAGTGACACAGACAGGAACAATAGGTAGATAAGGGCCCTACTCAAACAAGCTTACAGTCTAGAGGAGATGGGGTACAAATACACATCAGGGCAGCAAGGGTGACAGACACCAAATAAGGTGGAAAAGTAGCATAACTGGAGGTGAGAGTGGAGTATGGCTCTTTAGGAGAGCAAGAGACAGATATGGATAAGTATAGATAAATTACTTTGGGAGTCCATAAGCATTTCTGAACAGATGTGTTTTTAAGGCACATTTTAAACAATTGAAGACGAGGGGAGAGTCTGATGGGGGTAGGCATGCTGTTCCAAAGGAAGAAAGCTGCCCGCAAGAAGTCCTGCAAGCGCGAGCTAGCAGTAAGGGTGCGAGCAGCGGACAGGAGAAGGTCACCGGAAGAGCGGAGAGACAGAGAAGGGGCATATCTATGAATTAGTGAAGAAATGTAAGAGGGGCTAGAGTTGGTTAGAGCTTTATAGGTAAGGGTTAGTATTTTGAATTAAGCACCTTCCTCCATACATTTTGGGAGTTTCCCACATGCCTTTTCTCAAACTCAAAACATGCCATTTTGTTTTTTTGCTGAAAGTAATGGCTTTCTTCTGGCCACTCTGCAATAAAGCCCAACTCTATGGGGCGTACGGCTTATTGTCTTCCTATGTTCAGATACTCTAGTCTCTGCTGTGGAACTCTGCAGCTCCTCCAGGATTACCTTAGGTCTCTGTGCTGCCTCTGATTAATGCCCTCCTTGCCCGGTCCATTAGTTTTGGTGGGCGGCCGTCTCTTGGCAGGTTTGCTGTTGTGCCATGTTCTTTCCATTTGGTTATGATAGATTTGATGGTGCTCCTGGGGATCATCAAAGATTTGGATATTTTTTTATAACCTAACCCTGACTTGTACTTCTCAACAACATTGTCCCTTACTTGTTTGGAGAGTTACTTGGTCTTCATGGCAGTGTTTGGTTAGTGGTGCCTCTTGCTTAGGTGTTGCAGCCTCTGGGGCCTTTCAATGTATATATAATGACATATCATGTGACACTTAGATTGCACACAGGTGGACATCATTTCACTAATTATGTGACTTCTGAAGGTAATTGGATGCACCAGAGCTTTTTATGGGCTTCATAACAAAGGGGGTGAATACATACGCACATGCCAATTTTCAGTTTCTATTTCTAAAAAATAGTTTTATGTATATATTTTTCTCATTTCACTTCACCAACTTAGACTATTGTGTTCTGATCCATCACATAAAATTCAGATTAATAAACCATTGAACTTAAGGCCGTAATGTAACAAAATAGGTAAAAAGTCAAGGGGGAAGGGGGTGAATACTTTTGTTTTGAATATCTTTATTGTTGTCACAATATAAACGCATATATCGAACTGAGTCATAGTAAAGCAGATATTTGCCCACGCAGGGGCATAAGCATTGGTAAGTAAAGGTATAGACAGTTTGTCGCTTACGCAGAAGCAAATTAGTCTTAGCCTGTATAACGTGACATAACGGATTGGTTCATATTGTCAACTGGCCTATGTACTCAGATTAGTTTTACGGCTGTGTGTTTTAGTTTTTTGTTTTAAATATTTTTATTGTAGTCGTGTCAAAAGCTAGGTTAACAAACATTTTTTTTTCTTTATAGCATGCAGGTGCCTGCGCAGAGGCATGAGTCTCAATACAGCGTTATAAGCCATTGGTTGCCTACGTAGAGGCGAGATTGGCATTCTTTATGCATTGTAATTATCTGTCATACTGTGCGATTTGTGCATGTCTGGATGTGCACGTTTTTTTGTTTTTTTGTTTGTTTTTTTTGTGGTGGGCACCCAGGTACATTTTTGGAGCTTGTTGTGGATTTGTTGTGTCTAGTTAGTCCCTGTGTGCTTTGCGTGTGCTAGTGTTTTCGTCTATTCGTCGCGTCTTTTGGGATTGCAGATGTTGCGGTTGATTTTTACTTATGGCTGTGTGTAGTTGGCCGTTATATGAGAGTGTAGTATTGTGTAGTTGTGTGTGACATATCTCCTGTATGTTATCTCTCCTGTTTGCCCCTGCAGTAGTCCCGCTCGTCTCGGCCTCTCGCCGTGCTTACTACTGTAGAGTTTGCAGGGTTTGTTGGGGTCTGGTGGGTGGTGCGGAGTCTATGTTTTCTAGTAGTACTGTGTCCTTGGGTCTTTTGTGTATCTTGTCATGTTGGCCCCTCTTTCTGCGTCGGTTTTATATTCGGTCTCCGGGTTGGGTGAGTGTGTTTGTGTGCGTGTTCTTTTTGTGTAGTGTTTGTTTTAGCGTGTTTCGGGTGTGGTCGTGTTGGTTGTTCGATGTGTTAGTTTGTCCGTGTCTCAGTGGGGATCGCCGTAGCGAGTAGTCGTGTTTGTGTGTTGTTTAATTGTCTTCACTCTTTTCGGTAGCGTGGTCTTTTTGCGTTGGAGTCTGTGTTTGTCCGTTTTGGAAGTGTTAGGGGTGGGAGAGGTTGAGGGGGGGGATGTCTTGTCTCCCGTTGCCGCTCCGGCTCACCGCGCCCCGCGGCCTTCCGAATCCCCACTCGGGTCTGTGTTTCTCCCTCCCTCTCTTCCTGCGGTTACTGTGTTATGTGGCGGTGTTGAAAGGAGTCTGAGGTAGTATGGCGTATCCAGTGGAACCAACGTTTTATGTAGCGGTCCCTTTGTGTTGGGGTATTGGCTTTCAGGTCCTCGAATTTCCGTGTAGCTTCCACCT